>NC_058081.1:468938436-469244013 GCF_014858855.1 Bufo gargarizans | reverse complement strand
CTATCAAGGAATTCTAGAGAGAAATGTACTAGCCAGTGTCAGAAAGCTTGGTCTCAGTCGCAGGTCATGGGTCTTGCAACAGGACAATGACCCAAAACACACCGCTAAAAACACCCAAGAATGGCTAAGAGGAAAAAATTGGACTATTCTAAAGTGGCCTTCTATGAGCCCTGACCTCAATCCTATTGAGCATCTTTGGAAGGAGCTGAAACATGCAGTCTGGAAAAGGCACCCTTCAAACCGGACACAACTGGAGCAGTTTGCTCATGAGGAGTGGGCCAAAATACCTGCTGAGAGGTGCAGATGTCTCATTGACAGTTACAGGAAGCGTTTGATTGCAGTGATTGCCTCAAAAGGTTGCGCAACAAAATATTAAGTTAGGGGTACCATCATTTTTGTCCATGCCTGTTTCATGAGTTTATTTTTTTACATAATTCTGTTGAAGCATGGTTGAAAAACAATGTCTGACTTTCATTGGTTAACATTTATAGAATTTTAATTTATTATTACTTTTGTCAGATTAAAGTTATTTCTGTGACCATTGTGACTTTTTCTTTCATTGACCAAAGGGTACCAACAATTTTGTCCACGTCTGTATATATATGCTATACAGTATTGTGCAGCCTTCTGTTGCTGGCTGCCATGATGTGTTTCACCAGCACCTCACCTGCTGGCTGCACATTATTTATATCTCTCCACTCCACTTTTATTTTCTCTTCACTTAATATTTCTCTTATTTATGTATGTCCAAGCAGCCCATCATTACCTCCAAAACTTACTGGCACTAATTGACTGCATGTGGCTTGCTCAGAAGATCCTATGTCTGCTCCAAGTCTCCCTAATGATGGGACTGGCGGTGCGCGGGTCACTCGTTGATCATGTGACCCACCACTGATGTCACTAGGAGGCAGAGACTAGCAGATGCAGTTCTGAGTACTGCTGCTGTTCCCGTGAGACCCGTGTGTGACCTCCAGCGGTGGGTCTCGCTGACATTGAGCAGAAGCACCTGCGGCCCTGTCCCACCCTGCATCTTATAAAGGGAAAAGCAATGAGCGCTTCCATCTGTATTGATGGAAGCACTCATTGCTTCTGTTCTGGCACCCCCCTAAGAGCCAGCCCCTGGGGGCGGACCCCCCGCCCCCCACTGGGCCCTTTCCTATTAGGTCCCTGTACAGAGCACATGTGGCACGTATGGTATATCCTCCCCTTAAAAGGCTACTGTGATTGGTGGGCAATATATGGCACTAACATCGTGTGTCAAAATGTGGATTGAGAGAAGAAAAGTTCCCTCCAACTGCTCTCCATGGCAGTATCAATGGAAAACAGGTGTCAGAACTGTCTTTTCTGTCAGTCCAGAACAGGGGTACCACTAGGGGCGTTGCTAGGGTCTCAAAAGATCCGGGGCCCAAGCCCCAATGCATATGGACACAGTCAATGCCCCCTGCCTGCACTAGCACTAAATACATTTTACTTGCTTTACTTGCTGCATAGACACTATCAAACATACAGGAGTATACAGCAGCACATACCTCTCACATCCAGTGGCATCTCTACTGATCTTCCTGTCATCATCTTCTACATTAGGTCAAGACAATTTCTCTCAGACAGCCCTTGTCTCTGCAAAGTGTGACACACAGACATCTTAGCTTCCTCACATTTCTATCATCACCCCCAACAACCTGGAGTCCCAACAGTTTTATCCTGCTGCTCGCTGTGCCCCGCAATACCCCCAGATACTACCCTGAAGAGAAATTACTGCCATACAAATAGTCCCCCCATAGTAATAGTGCTCCTCCAAATCCCACCAATAGTAATCCCCTTCTAGAATGCCTTCATTAGTAATTGTCACGATCCCTACTCTCGGGTCACATCACTGGGGTGAATTATACTAGTGAGCTCATCAAGTTACCACAAAAATTCCCAACCACCTATTCTAGATAACGGAATTATGCTAACTTACTCCCCTAGATTCTAACACCCCAATATTTTCTATCACAGTAGCTGACACCACCTATACTATAAGGCAATAGGGGCCAATACTCAGATATTCTCTCAACCCAAATTTAACACAGTTACACAGGTTGTCTATATGGGACCTAAAATCCTCTGAAACACTACTGGTAACGTTATTCCCTCTGAAAGAGCAAGTCCTATAAGACCACAAGGAAGGGACTTATTAATGTTTAAATTTAATATACAATAGTGCAGTGCAATACAAAAAGAAAGTGTCAGATAAAAGATAAAAAACAAAATATACATACAATAACAATGCAGTGAACAGATAAAATAAACGGGATAAAATTAAGAATATTGGCTTACTGAGATGCCGCAGTTATATTCCGGCTATGGGGACAGCTGAAGATATGGGCAGTCACTCCAAACGATGTGGATCCCCAAAATGGCTGACAATTACCTGTTCCCAAACACCCATTTTTATCACCCTAAGGGGTGGGCTGTGAGGGAACCTCCCTCCTTTCGGTCCAGCCTTCTGGGACGTCTGATATTAATCAGATTTCTGCCCCACCTTCCCAGAAGACTGACTGAGGTGGCAATATGAATGACGGCGATTCCTCGCTGTATGACAGGGACTGCGGGTACAGGTATGATCCCATAATCTGAGTCGCTTTGTCTTGGTCATACAGACACCAAATATGATTGAGCTATGATTTCCAGAAGGCCAGATTCTGAATACCGGAAATGCCTTCTTTCCAGTATGGCGCGCATAGACTCTGTCCGAAGCCCATGTCAGGCTGAACACAATTATTAGGGTTCTGAGGCTGTGGGTGCCATGAGGTCAGAGTTATGGCTTCTGATATTATTTCATTCATCTACTGAATGGGTTAGACCACCCACTGGTCTAGCAGCCAACATGTCTAGGGTGGCTGTGCATTTTAAGTATCCGCCTCCCAAGTCTTCATTAGGATGCCCAAATGTGCTAAATGGGGGGTTCCTCTGATAATGTGGAGTTTCTCACCTAATCTTCAGACGGGCTGGTATCTAGAGGCACCATGTGCATTTGCTTAATAGATCAATTAGCCACTGCTATACAATTAGCTATTGATAATGTACGTTTAGGAGAATATGAGATCTATCTATCTGTCTATCAATATGTCTATTCACCTCAGATTTCGTTACACCTCCCCCTTCAAGACATGGCATGGGATCATTGATTTAGCAATCAATATCACAAGCCATGCTCAGCCACCTCTCCCTGACGCGATAACCCATCTGCATTACCATGCTCACTGCCTTTTTTGTGCTGGAAAGTAAAGTCATAGGGCCAGATTTATCCTTACTCTGACAGCTCACTCCACTTTCACATATGGCTAAAGTCAGTTTTAGCCAAGTCAGATTTATGATCGGCCCTTTAAGACTGTAATAAATGTGGTTTGACGGTAGCAGTTTATCCGTCAGTAAGCAGCTTTACAAAAGTCGCACATCCTTACGAAAAAGTTGCATGTTCTATTAAAAAGTCTCATAAGATAAGCATGGTCCTCGCTGGAGTGAAATTGCGCATTATTTTGTGACTGTTTTGCAACTTTTTAAATAGTCCCAATAGTAAATCTGTCTAGAGATTCATTTACATATGAAAACACGCCCACTTTCAGAAAACTGGCGAGCATAGTGCAGAGCAGAAAAAAGTGTGCAGTTTTAGCGTTTGCGCGTGCTCCTGTCTAGACAGCTGTTAAAAATGGCCCCATTGATTTCACGGCCACAAATAGGACATGTCCTATTTTTGGTTGGCTGCTATTTACTAGACCTTTTTAAAAAAAAATAAAAATGCTGTGTGAACAGACACATAGACTGCAATTGGTTATAATTGGTTATATATGGATGCTATTAAACTGCTGTCACCTAAATAACATCACTCTCCTCCAAGATACAGTCCTATGTAAATAACATCACTCCCCGCCCTTCAGCCCCTTCAATATACAGTCCACATGTAAATAACACCCCTCCCTTCAGCCCTAACATACAGTCCCTTGTAAACAACATCACTCCCCTCCCTTTAGTCATAGCATACAGCCCCTTGTAAATAACATCACTCTCTCAACCAAGCAGGGACGTGGTGTGAGAGAGCAGAACTACAACTCCCAGCATTCCTCTGGCTCTCACACTGTATCCATCCCTTCACTTACCTCTCTGCCTCTAGCACAGATCACCTGACTGTGTCCCTGGTTAGTAGTCACGCTTTTTTCCCATTAGCAGGCAGTACATTCAGGGCCTGGGACAAAACATCTGGGGCCCAGGCCCCGAATGTTTTAACCTAGTGATGCCCATGGGTACCACCATAGGATATATTTGGTTGAATTACTGGGGTTCCTTAGAAAATTATGGCCTATCTTCAGGACAGGTCATTAATATCCGATTGGTGGGGGACCAGCAACCACACCCATCAGCTGTTTTGGGCAGCCACCAGTGATGGAAGTGATACAGTGGATGGAGCTAGAAACAGAAGGTTCCATTCACTGTGTAGTAGGCATGCCATGCTGCTGCATGGGTACTACATGGGTGCAGAGCTGCAGTACAGCAGCTATGGAAACTACACAGTAGACTATAACTGAACCTTTAGTCTACTGCACTGTTTCTGGCGTTGGGGACTGCCCAAAAAAGCTGATCAGTGGCGGTACTTGTCCCCCACCAATCTGATATTGATGACCTCTCCTAAAAATAGGTCATCAATATCAACAAGCAGTTATAAAGTATACTTTTTCACTTCCACCTTGTTACGTCTTTGCTCATATTCCCATTAAAATTTCTGTTTGTTCAACAATCAAAACCCAGCAAGAATGAGATAATAGGAAGAAGGCACGTATTTAATTATTTTTAATTAATTGACACTTAAGCAAATGTGTTTCTTAATTTTAAAACGTTTATCCATTATTACCTTTGGTTCACTTAGATTTCATAGATTTCTTTAATTTATATATTTTTTTCCTATGACATTAATGACTATTTGCCAGTTGTATA
Organism: Bufo gargarizans; assembly: GCF_014858855.1. NCBI lineage: Eukaryota > Metazoa > Chordata > Amphibia > Anura > Bufonidae > Bufo > Bufo gargarizans. The sequence goes on along the minus strand of NC_058081.1, from coordinate 469,239,042 downwards.
AGTCTCATCATGGGATCCTTTATACACATTTCATCCTGTGACCCTCCCGTGTCGACGATCTCCGCAAACCGCAGGTCAATTCAGACCTGCAGTTTGCGGCGGCGATCGGTGGTGCCATCGGGTCCCCATGCGGCTGTAGGGGGTACCCGATGGCATGGAAGGCAGCGCGCTGCCTTCCAGTGACGAGCCTGTGAGATCCAGCCCCCTGGATCTCACAGGCCGGAAGCTGTATGAGTAATACTCACTGTATTACTCATATAGCCAATGCATTCCAATACTGAAGTATAGGAATGCATTGTAAAGGATTAGGCCCCCAAAAGTTTGTCCCAAAGTGGGACAAAAAAGAAAGTGAAAAAAAAGTTGAAAAAATAACGTTTTCCCCCAAAATGTTTTTACATTTTAAGTAAAAATAAACAACAACGTCATTTTCCCCAAATAAAGTAAAAAAACAATGGATAAAAAATAGGGTGGAAAAAAAGTATACATATTAGGTATCGCCACGTCTGTATCGACCGGCTCTATAAACATATCACATGACGTAACCCCTCAGATGAACACCGTAAAAAATAAAAACTGCTAAATAAACAATTTTTTGTCACCTTACATCACAAAAAGTACAACAGCAAGCGATCAAAAAGGCGTTTCCCCACCAAAATACTACCAATCTAACCGTCACCTCATCCCATAAAAAATGAGCCCCTACCTGAGACAATCGCCCCAAAAATTTAAAAACTATGGCTCAGACTATGGAGACACTAAAACATCATTTTTTTTGTTTAAAAAAAGATGTTATTGTGTAAATCTTACATAAATAAATAATAAGTATACATATTAGGTATTGCCACGTCCGTATCGACCGGCTATATAAAAATCTCACATGACCTAACCCCTCAGATGAACACCGTAAAAAATAAAAATTGTGCTAAATAAACCATTTTATTGTCACCTTACATCACAAAAAGTGTAATAGCAAGCGATCAAAAAGTCATATACACCCCAAATTAGTGTCAATCAAACCGTCATCTCATCCTTAAAAAAATGAGACCCTACCTAAGATAATCGCCCAAAAAATGAAAATACTATGGCTCTCAGAAGATGGAGACACTAAAACATGATTTTTTTTTGTTTCAAAAATGATATTATTGTGTAAAACTTACATAAATAAAAAAAAGTATACATATTAGGTATCGCCGCGTCCGTATCGACCGGCTCTATAAAAATATCACATGGCCTAACCCCTCAGATAAACACCCTAAAAATGTTTTAATAAAAACTGAGCTAAATAAACAATTTTTTGTCACCTTACATCACAAAAAGTGTAATAGCAAGTGATCAAAAAGTCACACGCACCCCAAAATAGTGCCAATAAAATCGTCATATCATCCCACAAAAATTATACCCTACCCAAGGTAATCGCCCCAAAACTGAAAAAATTATGGCTCTCAGACTATGGAAACACTAAAACATGATTTTTTTGCTTCAAAAATGAAATAATTGTGTAAAACTTACATAAATAAAAAAAGTATACATATTAGGTATCGCAGCGTCCATAATAACTTGCTCTATAAAAATATCACATGACTTAACCCCTCAGGTGAATATCGTAAAAAAATAAAAACGGTGTAAAATAAATATTGAGTTTTGTTTGGCTGTTAACCCTTGCTTTGTTACTGGAAAAAATGGATTAAAATGGAAAATTTGCCCAAAAATTGAAATTCTAAATTTAATCTCAATTTGCCAATAACTCTTGTGGAACACCTAAAGGGTTACAGACGTTTGTAAAATCTGTTTTGAATACCTTGAGGGGTGTAGTTTCTTAGATGGGGTCACTTTTATGGAGTTTCTACTCTAGGGTTGCATCAGGGGGGCTTCAAATGGGACATGGTGTAAAAAAAAAACAGTCCAGCAAAATATGCCTTCCAAAAACCATATGGCATTCCTTTCCTTCTGTGCCCTGCCGTGTGCCCGTACAGCAGTTTATGACCACATATGGGGTGTTTCTGTAAACTAAAGAATGAGGGCCATAAATATTGAGTTTGGTTTGGCTGTTAACCCTTGCTTTGTAACTGGAAAAAAATTATTAAAATGGAAAATCTGGCAAAAAAGTGAAATTTTGAAATTGTATCTCTATTTTCCCATAATTCTTTTGGAACACCTAAAGGGTTAAGGACATTTGTAAAATCTGTTTTGAATACCGTGAGGGGTGTCGTTTCTTAGATGGGGTCACTTTTATGGAGTTTCTACTCTAGGGTTGCATCAGGGGGCTTCAAATGGGACATGGTGTCAAAAAAACCAGTCCAGCAAAATCTGCCTTCCAAAAACAGTATGGCATTCCTTTCCTTCTGCGCCCTGCCGTGTGCCCGTACAGTAGTTTACGACCACATATGGGGTGTTTCTGTAAACTACAGAATCAGGTCCATAAATATTGAGTTTGATTTGGCTGTTGACCCTTGCTTTGTAACTGGAAAAAAAATATTAAAATGGAAAATTTGCCAAAAATTTAAATTCTGAAATGTCATCTCCATTTGCCGATAACTCTTGTGGAACACCTAAAGGGTTAACGACGTTTGTAAAATCTGTTTTGAATACCTTGAGGGGTGTAGTTTCTTAGATGGGGTCATTTTTGGGTGGTTTATATTATGTAAGCCTCGCAAAGTGACTTCAGACCTGAACTGGTCTCTAAAAATTTGGTTTTTGAAAATTTCTTAAAAATTTCAAGATTTGCTTCTAAACTTCTAAGCCTTGTAACATCCCCAAAACATAAAATATCCTTCCCAAAATGATCCAAACATGAAGTAGACATATGGGGAATGTAAAGTAATAACTATTTTTGGAGGTATTACTATGTAATATAGAAGTAGAGAAATTGAAACATGGAAATTTGCAATTTTTTTAAAAAAAATTGGTAAATTTGGTATTTTTTTATAAATAAAAATTTGTTAATTATTTTATTAAATTATTAATAAATATGTGACAAAAAACAATCTCAGAATGGCCTTGATAAGTCAAAGTGTTTTAAAGTTATCACCACTTAAAGTGACACTGGTCAGATTTTCAAAAAATGGCCTGGTCCTCAAGGTGAAAATGAGCCTGGTCCCTAAGGGGTTAAAAAGTATTCATACTCCTTGAACTTTTCCACATTTTTTCATGTTACACCCACAAACATGAATGTGTTTTATTTGGATTTTTATGTGAGAGACCAACACAAAGTAGTAAGTATGTGTGAAGTGAAAAGAAAATGATACATGATTTTCAAAATTCATAATAAAAATCTGGAAAGTGTGGCATGTATTTATAATTCAGCCCTTTGAGTCAATACTTTGTAGGACCACCTTTCACTGCAATTACAGCTGCACGTCTTTTGGAGTATCTCTCTACCAGCTTTGCACATCTAAAGGCTAAAATGTTTGCCCATTATTTTCTGCAAAATAACTCAAGTTCAGTCAGATTCGATGGAGAGCATCTGTGAACAGCATTTCCCAATGGGATTTAGGTCTGGACTTTGACATTCTAACACATGAATATGCTTTGGTCTAAATCATTCCATTGTAGCTCTAGCTGTATGTTTAGGGTCGTTGTCCTGCTGGAAGGTGAACCTCCTTCAAAGTCTAATGTCTTTTGCAGCCTCTAACAGGTTTTCCTACAGGATTGCCCTGTATTTGGTTCCATCCATTTTCCCATCAACTCTGACCAGCTTCCCAGTCCATGCCAAAGAAAAGCATCCCCACAGCATGCCGCTGCCACCACTATGTTTCACTGTGGGGAAGGTGTGTTCAGGGTGATGTGCAGTGTTAGTTTTCCAACACACATAGCGTATTGTATTTAGGCTAAAAAGTTAAACTTTGGTCGCATCTGACCAGAGCACCCTCATCCATATGTTTGCTGTTCCCTTAAATGGCTTGTGGCAAACTGCAAAAAGGACTTCTTATGGCTTGCTTTCAAATATGGCTTTCTTCTTGCCACTCTTCCATGAAATCAGGATTTGTGGAGTAGATGACTAGTGTTGAGCGAACTTGTGTTTTAAGTTCGGCGTCTAAAGTTCGGGTTCAGGTTATCGAAGAATCGCGTTATGGATTCTAAATTATGTTATGGTCCGTGGTAGCGGAATCCATAATGCGATTCTTAGATAACCCGGACTTTAGACACCGAACTTAAAACACAAGTTCGCTCAACACTATACATGATTAATAGTTATCCTGTGGACAGATTTTCCTACCTGAGCTGTGGATCTCTGCAGCTCCTCCAGAGTGACCATGGGCCTCTAGGCTGCTTCTCTAATTAGTGCTCTCCTTGCCTGGGCTGTCATTTTAGGTGGATGGCCATGTCTTGGTAGGTTTGCAGTTGTGCTATACTCCTTCCCTTTTTGGATAGATTGAACAGTGCGCGGTAATATTTTCAGAGCCTGGGATATTTTTTATAACCTAACCTTGCTTTACACTTCTCCACAACTTTGTCCCTGACCAGCCTTCCAGCTGACCAAGACTTGCAGCTGTAATTGCAGCAAAAGGTGCTCCTACAAAGTATTGACTCAGGGGGGCTGAATAGAATGCACCCCAAAATTTGAAAACCATTTTATTTTTCTTCCCACTCTGTGTTGATCTATCACATAAAATCCCAATAAAATATATTTAATTTTGGGGGTGTCACGTGAAAAAATGTGAAAAAGTTCAAGGGGCATAATTACTTTTTTAAGGCACTGTATAGTGAGCATGACCAGGTTAATTGCCACAATGGGTCATTTTTATTTTACCCCTGGAGTACAGTTTGCCCACTTCAGAAACCCTTATACAGAGATATATTGCCTTTCAGCTAAGTACAGACATGGCTATGAAGCTATGTCCTCCAGATCTCCTTTTCTGGCTGCATTATCTGTTCACTGACTTCTTAATACAGTCTTTTACTAGTTAAATTAGGGCTTTAAATGTGACAACTGCTGTGTGTTATTTTGTGAAGCCCAGAAGGGTAGTTGTTATGGATGAAAAATGGATTAAAAATGAAGGTCTTACCCATTATCAGGGAGGCCCACCAGTAAGCCCACACTTTGACAAAGTAATAAGTCCTTAAAGGGGTTCTCCGGGAATTAAGAAAATGAAAATACTTAAATATTACTTTATAAATATATTCCCAATTACCTTTCATTAGTTATAATGACTCGATTTGTCTGGGAAGCAATCATTAGGAGAAATAAAATGGCTGCCATCCTATTAGTACACACACAACCTGTCCTAATCACACAGGAGGACAAGTTACTTCTGAGCTCTGAGCTAGAAAGCTGCCTCATCCGCTCTGCTCTGCTTCTTAGGGATTATGATCCTGAATACAGCTGATAAGATCTTCAGCTGATTCTCTGACAAAAATTATTACTAATAAAAGGTATTTGGGAATATATTTATAATAAAGCAATATTTAAATATTTTCATTTTCTTAATTCCCCTTTAATACAATAGAGTCTCAACGGATAAGCAGAAGACAACATGGAGACAATCACTTGCCACTAGAGTTTCTTTCTTAACCAATTACCTATTAGATTTTAGTGATGATATGTCCTGTCCTGTATACAATGAAGACAATGAAGATTACAGTACAATTAATAGGGGATGTGTACATATTCTGTAAAGATGGAGGGTGGGCAATCATTTTCTCTTGAGGACCAAAGGAACCAATGGCCAGCACTTATCTTCAGTGTTTTGGGAGCTGAACTGCAGTCACCTGGCACCAGTGGCATTGGCAGCTGCTGAGAACAGCTGAGAGATGGGAGTGCTGGGTGTCACACCCTCACAGATCTGAAACTGATGACCTATCTATCCTAACCATAGGTTATCATTATATGCACTTTAGTTAATGAATTAGTTGAAACACATATATGTAATATGTTTATGATGAGCCCATCTATTTAAAAATGTGATTATCTGGGGGCGTGGCCTGGATGCTGATGGCGCTAGTTTTATCCTAATGAGAAAGATTTTATAATAAGGATTTGGAGAAGAGGCAGAGGGATAGCAGAGCAGGGAGAGGCTGGTGCTGCTACTAGGGGGCTCATACCATGAGGGAGTAATAAAGCCCACCATAATGCCCCCCAGTAGAAATAATTCTCCTTATAGTGTGACAGTGCAAAAAATACCCCTTTGTAATGCCCGCAGTTGAGCTAATGTTCGAAATAGTGCCCCCATAATGTGCCAGTATAAATACCCGTATATATAGTGCCCCCAGTAAATGCCCCCATAGTGCTCCTCTCCCCCTCCCTCCTAGGGCCCCCCATAATGTACCAGTATAATATGCCCCATATATAGTGCCCCAGTAGATGCCCTCAGTGTCCCCCATAATTTGTAAGTATAAAATATACCTTCTTAGTGCCCCCCGTAGATGACCCCATAGTACTCCTCTCCCACCTTCCCCATAGTACCCACCATAATGTTTCACAGTATAAAATGCTACTGTACAGAGCCCCCATATAAAATACCCCTTCTTTGTGGCCTCAGTAGATGCCCCTATAGTGCCCACCAATAATGTGCCCCCATAGATGTCCCCAAATAATGTGCCAGTAAAATGTGTCCCCATAGATGCCCCCAATCATGTACCAGTAATAATAGCCCCCCCCCACCATATTGTGCCAGTAACAAGATCCCCCCATATCATGTGCCAGCAGCCGGAGCCCCCCCATATCATGTGCCAGTAGCCAGAGCCCCCACTTATCATGTGCAAGCAGCCAGAGCCCCCCATATCATGTGCCAGCAGCCAGAGCCCCCCCATATCATGTGCCAGTAGCCAGAGCCCCCCTATCATGTGCCAGTAGTCAGAGCCCCATGTGCCAGTAGCCAGAGGCCCCCCATCATGTGCCAGTAGCCAGAGCCCCCCCATCATGTGCCAGTAGCCAGAGCCCCCCCATCATGTGCCAGTAGCCAGAGCCCCCCCATCATGTGCCAGTAGCCAGAGCCCCCCATCATGTGCCAGTAACCAGAGACCCCCATATCATGTGCCAGTAGCCAGAGCCCCCCATCATGTGCCAGTAGCCAGAGCCCCCCCATCATGTGCCAGTAGCCAGAGCCCCCCATCATGTGCCAGTAGCCAGAGCCCCCCATCATGTGCCAGTAGCCAGAGCCCCCCATCATGTGCCAGTAACCAGAGACCCCCATATCATGTGCCAGTAGCCAGAGACCCCCATCATGTGCCAGTAGCCAGAGCCCCCCATAGCGTGTGCTAGTAGCCAGAACCCCCCATCATGTGCCAGTAGCCAGAGCCCCATGTGCCAGTAGCCAGAGGCCCCCCCATCATGTGCCAGTAGCCAGAGGCCTTCCCATCATGTGCCAGTAGCCAGAGCCCCCCCCCATATCATGTGCCAAGATCCCCCTATATCATGTGCCATTAGCCAGAGCCCCCCCATATCATGTGCCAGTAGCCAGAGCCCCCCTCATATCATGTGCCAGTAGCCAGAGCCCCCCCTATCATGTGCCAGTAGCCAGAGGCCCCCCATCATGTGCCAGTAGCCAGAGGCCCCCCATCATGTGCCAGTAGTCAGAGCCCCCCCATATCATGTGCCAGTAGCCAGAGCCCCCCATATCATGTGCCAGTAGCCAGAGCCCCCCCATCATGTGCCAGTAGCCAGAGCCCCCCCTCATATCAGTAGCTGCCAGTATTGTACACAAAAACCACAAAAAAATAAACAATTACTTATACTTACCTTCATGTCAGCAATGCAATGCAGGCCTCTTCTGGCCTGTGTACCGCGCTGTACGGCTCAGGCGGCGCAATGACGTCATCACGCCGCCTGTGCTGGCCTCTGATAGCCTATCAGAGGAACAGGGGAGGGACACACCTCTCCCTCCCTTGCTCCACAGCACAGCCATCTGTATCGCTGTCCTGAGGACAGCGATAAAGATGACTATGGAGATGAGCGCTTCCACATTCATTTTTACCAAGTCAAGGAGGTGTTGTTAAAAGTGTTACGAAAGAATCCCCTACCCACCAACTCCTTCAACGGTATTTCGGTGTTCCCGGACCTGTCGGCGGTAACCCTAGCCAAAAGAAAAGAGTTCTCCCCCTTACCAGGATCCTTCGAGAGAAGCAAGTCCGCTACAGATGGGACTTTCCGGTGAAAGGGAAAGGGATAGGTTAGGAATAAGATATTCCAGAGATTTTAGGGGAAATTCTGTCCTATTTAGAGTCCGCGTGAGAGTGGAGTTGGAGAGCAGGAATTTCCAAGCCGCCGAGGTGGCCTGCATAGAGCCTATTGGTAGATTAGGATGGAAATACCTAAGCGTTTGTGCAGCTAAAAAACATTTAAGAGAAGATCCTTTGATTAGTGCCTCTGGGATGTCTGCCACTATTCTTTGGCTTGTGAAAGCAGTAAGGCCCAGTAGTATGTTTTCATGTCCGGCACCCCTAGACCTCCCCTACACATAGCTAGATATAACGCAGATTTAAAAATTCTGGGCCTAGTATGGCCCCATATGAATTCCAACATCTTAGTTTGAATCTGATTTAGTACACATATGGGTATTCGCAGGGGAATACACTGACGTTTATAAAGAATCTTTGGCAAGATCAGCATTTTGACCAGATTAATCCTAGCTATTCATGACAGGTTATGTTTAGACATGGCTTCATAATCATTTTTGAGTTTTGCATTCAAGGCGTTAAAGTTCACCTTCACCACCTGGTTTGTCAATGGGGGCAACAGGATGTCAAGATAAGTACTATGATCTGTTTGGTGTTATAGATTATAGTTGACTAATGAGGGAGGACAACCCACTATCGTCTATCTAATGCATAAGGCAGTGTTCTCCAAAAGGCTTTCTCATGTTGGCATACCCAATCATATTAGTTTCTTAGCATCCTCTTAAAGGAAATGACTTCTTTCTTGGCAGAACACCATTTTTGCTGTTGGCTTCAGTGTAATATATTGAAAACCCTTTGGCCTCTTGGTTATGTTGGTTTATTCACCACTGAATATTGGATTCAGAGATGAAGAACACAACGTAATTATTAGTGTCATTTTATCAGCGTCACTGTTTTAATGTAAAAATATCTATTTCACGTGTCTGGTTTTATGTCCTCTCATTAACTGAAACTGGACAAAGAACTTCACTAAAATTATATGTACACTAAATATGGACTTGGCTCTAAGTAGCTGCATCTTCTTAAGTAGCATTTCCTAAACAGGACACTCTTAAAGGGCTGGTCAACTTTGTACAGTCCCTGTTCTCCTGTTAGGTCATATAAATGTAATAGAGGGCAGAGAGTGGATGCAAAGAATGTCTTATATGCCAAAGGACTCAGCATATCTATGCCTTACACCTTCTATGGTAATATTTGCTATGTGTTGGCGCTGCAGGGAAATTGAACAGTTATTGTTGCATTCCCTCACACATACATTTGATTTTTTGGGTGGCCCCTGTAGCAAGATATCCCATAGTTAAATCCTTTAAGTCCTATATTGACATTAGTAAGCCCATATGTTGGTAGTGCAATGGGCGCTGCTCCCCAGGGCCCTCTATATTGCTTCCCAGGTTTAGTAGGAATGTCGAGTGGTGTAGTGCGGCCTAAATGTCTCTTTATGTGTGTCACGGTGCTCCTACCTGGATACCACTGGACCCCAGGCTTTGGCTCCGAAGCAATAAAAAGGGGGAATAATTGAGATATTTGAAAGAATAACTTGAGTTCAGACCTTGAGATGAAGTTCAATTGCAGCTTTATTTGAATAACTGTTTCTTCAAACAGTTTTCAGGCTTTGTCTTGGTTCCAGCAGGCTTTAACATGAACTGGCAGGCAAACTCAACTCTGCTTTATCTCTTTCTTTCTGCTGTGCTGACAGGCTAGCTTAGTAACTTTGATTCCTTCTTTATTCTGCACTCCACTCTTTAGCCTGACTTAGTTTCAGACAAGGAATAGTTTAGTGTCCTGTTAGCTCCAACATGGAGTCTGAACCTGTCCAAACTAGAACTGCCACCCCTCATTCTGGTAGCAAGCAGGACTCTCTCACTTCTGCCCAAAAGGGGGGAGAATTCTGTCTAAGATAGCTCTGCCAGAAATAGATTACATTTATGTTAGACCATTAAAGACGGTAGAAGAGTGCAGGAGTAGTAACACCACTCCGGGGTGTTAAATACCCCCTTCCTTAAAACCAAGCTGCCCTCAGCTTGTGCTTAGGGTGTGCTGTAAGGTTACCCAGGAAAAGTTAGAGACTGGTACTGCATGAGACTATTTTCTATTATTATACAACAAGGTCTATAGTTAGACAATTCTAACGTTACTGACTGATACAGCAATGGCTCCCACTAGGTCCCTGCCCGTATGAGTAGGGTGTCTATTCACAGTTCTCCCTCTCGGTATAAACAGAGAACCAAAGAGTCTGCACCAAGTGCTCAAATACTCCACTACCTGGCTACAGTCTTATATTGAGCGTGCAGGTGTACTGTAATCCCTCCACGATACTATGAGACGCCCGCAAATAGAAGGGTGGCTTTATCCTGTATTCCCTTCCAAGCACCAATGCCTAATCATGCTTTACGCTTCGTCACCTTGATGAGCTAAACTAATTTTCCTAAAGACCGCAATGCCTTAGGGCATCTTGAACTATGAGGAGGAACCGGTATACCCTCCACAAGGGCTGGTCCCCTCTAAACTTACATTCTAGCAGTGGGGTTACCCTTGATGAACTTAGATCTGCTTGTGACTCTACCACTTGGTCCTCACTGTGCAGCAACAGCACATGATCCCAAAGACACAGGACATACTGTCTCCTTCCCCTCCCAAGTCTGTGGCGAGAACAAGGTTAAGGGCATATGCAAAAAATACAGTACAACGCCTAGACTTTCTGAACTAACACAAGGCAAAGTGGGACCTGTGAGATAGTGACAAATCTCATAGAGGTGAGAGGCAAGGAAGGGGTTTTGTGATACCGAGGCTCTGTGTGTGGTCTTAGTCAGGAGGACTGAGGGGCCACAAGGCTTTGAATAGCCTGAAGTTTGGGGGACCTAGCAACGCCTAGAGAACGAGGGTTGCACGGCCAGAGTCAGGAGGAATACTGGGCCACACTCCCCCAAAAGGTACTGGAATTGCCACAGCCTGGAGGCTGCTGTATTTATGTTGGCTGAGGAAAGCCGCATATGATGTCCATGTGTAAGTGTTGGCGGTGCGGGAACCTCACCCCACCCAGTGATGTATAACTGGACTATCCTTTATGAGAAGACTGACAAAATAAATGCACAGTTTGGACATTTAAATCCGTTGTCTGGTGAGATGTGTGAGTGTGACCCCCGGAAAAGAGACGATCCCTTACAGACCATTAGTACTTTTGAGTCCTTAGAGGCAGTCCATATGAGCAATGGAGTAAGGATGCTAACCATCTAGATAACTGTATAAAGTCCAAAGTCCATTTTAACTGCATAGGATCACATTGCTGTACCCATAAAAGAGTCCATACAATGGGCTAAAGTGCTTAAACGTTGCAGAACCTGTAAAACTTTAATGCAAAAATAGAGCAAAAATATGACAATAGAAATCACAATAAAATCATAAAGAGCTCTGGAGCACGTTTGAGTCTATTCCTTGGGTGCTGGCTTGTAACGTTGCAAACCATAACGCGTAGTGCAAAAAGGAACAAAGTAATTTGTAATCCACAAGAGGTAGCAGCAAATTTAAAGAAAACCCTTAAGGCAGGTGGGGTTTCCCACTTAACCTGAGAAGGGGGAAAATTTGAATTGGGCGCAGACATGCTCAACTTGGAGGTATTTTTGCAGATGGGGAGTCCTAACAACCCATGACCAAACAGGGCAACAAAACTGAAAATGGACCAACAGACTCTCACCCTTCAAGTTCAGTCCATGTTGTGGCTCCCAATGTCTATGATTCTTCTTTCTTTGCTGGTTTGACTGAAGGGCTGCTCCTTAGAGGAGGAACCTGAAATCCTCCTCGCTGCTTGAGCTGGTGAAGGACATTAGGGGTTGCTCCTGCCCTTGCTATGGCAGACGTACTGATGTAGCAGAGCTCCACTGCCCTCTAGTGGAGGATCCTGGTGGGGATCTGTTAGTAAGACTGGCAATTGCTGCGGCTACTTCACCCTTCAAGGTGTCGGAACCTCCTGCCGGAGCAGGGGGGCTCAGATTCTCCGGCTAAAGGGGCTGAGGCAATTGCAGCTCTGTCTGTGGTGATGGGAACATAGGACCTTTGGCTGCTGTTGATGCCATCTTCCAGGGAAGCTAGTAATTAACCACGGTAGTCGCCGTGGCGACTTGATATCCTAACTGGAAGGTAGGTAGTGGGGGTAAGCCTGGCAGCAGTATCTCCGGCTGCAGTTGTGGCTTCTCTTAGAAGTGGAGGACTCTCTCCACTGTCTCTTGGAGGCAGCGCACATAGGATTCAGCTGCTAGAGCCTTCTTCCAGCGCTCAAGTGCCGGTGTGGGGACAAGGGGCTTATTCAGAAAGGTCCCCCTGGTGGCAAAACGTCCCATGGTGGACCCCATAGGAGTGTACTCTACCCGGTCCCCTGAGTAAAAACTATGGCGGGCCTGTGGGAGGTAGGGGCGTTTCATAGAACGACGACCCACAAAGAGCTCCTCACCGTTCTTGTTATCTGTCGGGAAGCCGCTGCCACACTCTGCCGAAAACCATAAGACGGTGCCCAGCTGCTTCTCCAGCTGCGGATCCCCCGGGTGGTCCAAAACTTAAATGACCCATTCTTCTACAGGACCATCAGGATAAATGGGGCAGAGGGATTTATATTCCTTGGCGGCGGAGTGGACGCTTTAACCGCCTCCGCCGCACCAGCCGGCATGGCGGACACCTCAGGCTTTCTCTCCGGGTTCCACTGCACTTTGGAGACTCTCACTTCCTCCAGGGTGGTTTGAACTTCGGGCTCATCGTCCCACACCATTTCTCTCCAGTTAGGCCTGAGTGAATGCGCCATGTTGGCTCCTTCTCGCTGGCTGGAAAAAACTGGTAAGGGGGCGGGTCTTTGTGGGCGGAATCTCCGTTTCTGTCTAAGATAGCTCTACCAGAAATGCTGCCACCTGCTGGTGAACCAGTCATATTACATGTATAACAGTTGCATAACAATATTATAAATGCACATTGTGGTGAACCTGGAGCAGAATACATAGATTACATTTATGTTAGACCATTAAAGCCAGTAGCAGGGTGCAAGAGTGGTAACACGACTCTGGAGTGTTACAGTGGCACCAACCTAAAACAGCATAGTTACCAACAGTCCTGAATTTGCAGGGACTGCGTCTAATTTTCAGACACTGTCTCTGCAAATTGGAGTTGTCCCAGACCCATAATGGGTGTTCAGTGACCAAGTAGATCACTTCTAAAGGGGTTAATAGCTACCATTAAGTAGATCACAGCTAAAGCAGGCATACACTACAGGTAGCAGCAGTCATTAAAAACATGTATTTTCCTGAATTGCATTACTGCTGTACTTTCACTGCACGTAAAAATGTTAGACTTTTTATGCACATTTCTGAACGACAAGGTGGCCTCTTTAGATGGAAACCTACCATATTGCCTCTTCTGGGTCTTGGCCTATAAAATGAATTCAGGGAAATGTAGGATGCTATACTATACTCTAATTGCCTTGGACAGATGGTAGGAGTGCAGCAGGAAGTGGAGCGCATCGGAGACCTCTATTCCCAGCCTGTCTGCAATTGCGGACAATAATAGGAAATGTTCTATTTTTTAGCAGAAACTGAAGCACAGATGCGGGGATGCGGATCCGCAAATGCGGATGCGGACAGCACATTACGGCCCCATTGAAAATGAATGGGTCTGCACCCATTCCGCAAAATTGCGGAACGGATGCGGACCCATTTTGCGGATGTGTGAATAGAAAAGATATCCCTCAAAATTAAAATAAATTAAATTATTAAAGTTAAGTCTGTGAAGATTCTCATTTATCCAGGTCATGGCTCATGCCAATTGTCAGCAGCATCAACTCTGTGACCTACAATGTGGCAAAATACTTAGCCAGAATCCTAGCGCCCTTGGTTGGAAACACACAACATCGCATACAGAAATCTCAGGATTTCACCACCAAAATCCAGAACTTGGTATTGGGCACAGAAGAAACAATAGTCTCCTATGATGGTACATCCCTCTTCACCTGCATACCCACTACAGACGCAATTGAAACAGTCAGGAAACAGTTGCTACTAGACAACACCTTAGGCTGCAGAACAGAACTTAGCCCAGACCAAGTGTGTGCCTTACTGGACCTTTGTCTGAGTACCACCTACTTCAAGTATAAGGACAAGTTCTACAAGCAAAAACATGGCTGTGCTATGGGATCGCCAGTCTCACCTATTGTAGCGAACCTGTATATGGAGGAAGTAGAAAGGAAAGCCCTGACCACTTTCATGGGAATTACACCGAGTCATTGGTTCAGATATGTGGATGACACTTGGATTAAAATTCATAAACAAGAGTTACAGGCTTTCACCGACCACATCAACTCAGTGGATCATAATATCAATTACACGCTGGAAGATATGCAGAACAACAAACTGGCATTTCTGGACTGTCTTATAACAGTGGAAGAGGGAAGGAAGCTGGGAATAGAGGTCTATCGAAAACCAACACACACAGACCAGTACCTGCTAATTGATTCCTACCATCCTCTAGACCACAAACTGGGAGTCATCCAGACTCTACACCACCGGGCAGAGAAAATCCCAACCAGCACAGAGGCCAAGGTGAAGGAATTCAAACACCTCAGAGGGGCACTTAAAACTTGTGGGAATCAAGATTGGAAGGAGGAAGGAGAAGAAAGAGCACCAAGACTACCAGTGAGGGCGAGAAGCATGACAGACGCAAGAATATAGTTATCCCATATGTAGCTGGGGTGTCTGAGAAACTCAAAAGGATTTTTAATAAACATCACATCCCTGTCCGCTTTAAACCCAGCAACACACTGAGGCAACAACTGGTTCACCCAAAAGACCCAACGCCTAAACACAACATGGACACCATTGTGTACGCAGTCCAGTGCAATGAGGAATGCTCAGAACTGTATATCGGCGAAACAAAACAACAACTACATCAGTGTATGGCTCAGCATAGAAGAGCCAACACCTCTGGTCAAGATTCAGCCGTGTACTTACATCTAAAAGATAAGGAGGCCGATTGGTACAAACGAGGTGTGAAGGAGGCCATCTACGTAAAAATGGAGAAGCCAAGCTTGAATAGAGGTGGGGGGAAGGGGGTTAGACATCTATTGCCTCTCACATACAATACTGTCTTGACACCTTTTTCTGGGAGGTCATTATCACCTACTGACTCCAATTAGGACAATGGATCAGCACCTTTGACCCCATACTAGGTATAATGACCTCTGACCCCATGCTGGGTATAATTCCCAGATGTTGATTCAGTTACATATTTATTCCCAGAGAATTCTTGTACAGTCACTCAGAATTGAGAAAGCTCGTTGGAAGAACGAGTGAAACGTTTTCAAGAAATCTACATTACGTCCAGTTGCCTTGATTTATTCTTTACATATATATTAAAGTTAAGCAAAAAGCATAGATGTGGTAGGCAATAACAAGTGCTCGGCGGCACTAAATCAGGTGCTCGCCGGCACCAAATCAGAAACAATATGTCCTACCACAATCCGGGGGTTTCCAGTGCACATCCATGAATCCTGGAGGGAAAGCAAAAAACCATCTATCCCTGGGCTAGATGATGATGTGGTATTGAAAGTCAGGGTGGGCAAAGTACTGTCCCTGATATTGCCCTACAGAGGGGTGCTATTCTGGCGCTGATAGCCTAACCACAGACCACCTGCCCTGATAAGAGCGACCCCATCCGGAACCTTACCCTATATAAAAATCGCCCTAGTAAGCCCCTAGCCCCTAGGCCCCTGACTTCCAGGTGATCACTATATAGATCTATGTGTTTTTGGCTCATTATAAAAGTATATTGCACCCCTCTGTGTATCACACCTATCGATAGCACACCTATACTAGTGCTTAAAATGACTTTTGTGGCCCTATTAGCTAGCGTTTGATATCCCTAACAGTCTGTCCCAGCTCCACACAGCAACCTCTCCCTACACTGGCAAAACACTGAATGTAAAATGGTGGCCAGATCAGGTTTATTTATAAGGTAGGGGGTATGTCCATGTGCTGAAATGTCTCAATTGGCTATCCTGTACCACCAGATGGATGTGTCATGGGTCAAAGTTCTTCACAATGTAAAAGAATATGGCGGGTGCAAATTTCTCCATATCTTCGCATGTTCGGTGAATCGCGAACACGCAAAGTTCGCCGTGAAACGACCGCCGGGCGAACCGCAAGGCCATCTCTAGCCAGCAATACCATAGTGCAGCACAAAATATTGGCACGACCACTGTATTCAGCTGTACCAGCTCTATCAACGTCCTGAGGCTGGTGATACAATTGAATTCAGGAAGGCACGTGTGATTGTCTGCCAGTGCCAGGAGCATACTGTAAGTACCTCATGCTCCTAGCATTAATTAATGCTGAGAAGATCAGAATCGTTATGTACCTGGCCAGTGACCATGAGGAGTGCTTTGGTGTCCTCTCTTCCCCGGGAGTCGGCCCACCATGAAATTTCCCTCTAAAGGCTATGGCCAAAGCATCTCTGGTTGGGAATAATTGTTACAGGATTCCCATCTACAGAGGAACAGCGTTATTAGCTCATAGAGGGTTGAGGAATTGGCCAAAAAGTCATAGAAAGGGGGAAACACACCTTGGGCCCTACTGTTCTGGACAAATCCCTGCACTATAATCGGGGTCCGTTTTGAACTATGCTACATCACTGCCCTTATTAGAGGTACAAATAAAGTGCACAGGTCAAGCTTTGAGCCTGGACCAAAAAATCCCAAATTGAATGAGTTATATGACCTGATCCATTAATGAGGATCAAAGGGATTAAAACTTAACATTTAATAGTAATAAATTAGAAAAAATGGCACAAAAAAGAATACACAGAAATATTAAAGACAAGCCCAAATGGGCCAAACACGATTGCACGAATGGGCACCAGTGTCAAATAATGGAAAGTTCTCACCCGGATGGTTGATGGACGGACCAATCTGTGTGGATGGAACCTGAGTGGTGAGGTCACAGGCAAGGAGTCCGGTTCATAATGGGTGCTGATCACTGGAGCACGTGCGTAAAGGATGGTACCAGAGGATGCTTGACGGTAGGTGGAGTCGGGATTGGTTAGTCCCTATTGTGTCCCTGGTGGAGGGGGGAGGGGGCTAGTCGACCCTACCTACCTATACGGAGTGCTTGCTCCGCAAGGAGCGACCCCGTCCGGATACCTAACCCTGGTGCGGGCCGGTGTCCCTAATAAACCCTAACAATGTCCCGACGTGTCACGTTTCCGTTTAGACAAACTCATCAGGGGACATCAAAAAATACAGGGTAACAGGCACTTAATGCCTGAGAAACAAACAATGCTGGTGGCTAGACCTGCTACAGAGACTAGCCGCAGTAGTGGGAGCTAAATCAGTACAACAGAAGGATGGCTGTTGGGTACTGCAGAAAGGTCCAGTGGGGCCTATTCAAGCTCCAGGTACAGTGGCCAGGCCAGTGGGACCGGACCACAAAAAATCCTACAAACAGGACCGCAGGTGCTGGGAAACCAGTGGGTTGTCCAGGCACATAGACAGGGACGCCAAAAAGCGTGGTGCGGTCACTGTGGGGCCCAAGTCAAAGGGATATACAATCAGGGGCTGTCGGCACTGTTTACCTGGAGGGTGCCGTTTAAATAAGGAAGGCTGCAGCGCGCCCCTTGACAAGGCACGCCCCCCCCCCCGGAAGTCACATGGAGACCAGGAAGGCTATGTCCTGTGAGCAGCAGTCATGCGTGTGTTGGAACGCAGCGTCGGACAGCGCGTGCGCTCCACATGCCGCCACAGGGGCCGCACCGACAGAGCTCTGTGCAGGACCGGGGGCGGAGGCACATGGAACGCAGACGCCGGCGCCGCAAGACACGCAGGATAGCAGGAGGGGCTAAGGTGATGACAGCCTGGGGGCGGGTCTGGCTTCCTAGCAACTGGACGCCGCGCAAGAACGCTCGGTGAACCAGTGGCTGCAATATGAGACCAGCGTGTCAGCGGTCTCAAAGGTGAAGCGAGAGTAATGCTCTCAACAACAGAGCTTCTTTGGGAGGGAAAACAAAGGCAATGAGGCCCAGCTGCCGTAACAGAGGGCCGGCGGAGAGGTCAGGAGGCATAGAGGACAAAGATTATAGTGACTATGTCTAATGAATTAATACAGAGGGGCTGAACATTGGCACAATATGATGTGGTCACATGGTCACAAATAACAGCTAAAATTAAGCTGTTCATTAAGCCCCAATGGTGCCATGGATTTAAGATAGTAAATCTATCTTAAAGTAGTAGTATTTACTATCTTAAATCCATGGCACCATTGGGGCTTAATGAACAGCTTAATTTTAGCTGTTATTTGTGACCATGTGACCACATCATATTGTGCCAATGTTCAGCCCCTCTGTATTAATTCATTAGACATAGTCACTATAATCTTTGTCCTCTATGCCTCCTGACCTCTCCGCCGGCCCTCTGTTACGGCAGCTGGGCCTCATTGCCTTTGTTTTCCCTCCCAAAGAAGCTCTGTTGTTGAGAGCATTACTCTCGCTTCACCTTTGAGACCGCTGACACGCTGGTCTCATATTGCAGCCACTGGTTCACCGAGCGTTCTTGCGCGGCATCCAGTTGCTAGGAAGCCAGACCCGCCCCCAGGCTGTCATCACCTTAGCCCCTCCTGCTATCCTGCGTGTCTTGCGGCGCCGGCGTCTGCGTTCCACGTGCCTCCGCCCCCGGTCCTGCACAGAGCTCTGTCGGTGCGGCCCCTGTGGCGGCATGTGGAGCGCACGCGCTGTCCGACGCTGCGTTCCAACACACGCATGACTGCTGCTCACAGGACATAGCCTTCCTGGTCTCCATGTGACTTCCGGGGGGGGCGTGCCTTGTCAAGGGGCGCGCTGCAGCCTTCCTTATTTAAACGGCACCCTCCAGGTAAACAATGCCGACAGCCCCTGATTGTATATCCCTTTGACTTGGGCCCCACAGTGACCGCACCACGCTTTTTGGCGTCCCTGTCTATGTGCCTGGACAACCCACTGGTTTCCCAGCACCTGCGGTCCTGTTTGTAGGATTTTTTGTGGTCCGGTCCCACTGGCCTGGCCACTATACCTGGAGCTTGAATAGGCCCCACTGGACCTTTCTGCAGTACCCAACAGCCATCCTTCTGTTGTACTGATTTAGCTCCCACATCTGCGGCTAGTCTCTGTAGCAGGTCTAGCCACCAGCATTGTTTGTTTCTCAGGCATTAAGTGCCTGTTACCCTGTATTTTTTGACGTCCCCTGATGAGTTTGTCTAAACGGAAACGTGACACGTCGGGACATTGTTAGGGTTTATTAGGGACACCGGCCCGCACCAGGGTTAGGTATCCGGACGGGGTCGCTCCTTATTAGAGGTATCCTAATTAATGTGAAAGGATACTTCATACTTTCTTGGCTGCCTAAACATTTTCCAGTAATGCTATTTAACCCTTGATGACAGATAAGCCCACGCCATGTAGCATAGATAATTGTTGTTCCATGCAGTTGACAACAGACATCTTATCTGATTTGGGCAGCCAGTGTAGTGTGAGGAAGCAGGATTCCTGAACTAGTCCTGACACAGATGCAATGTGCTGTTCTCCTGGAATGTTCTGTTGTAACTTATATAATAACATTTGAAATAAAGGAGTTACATTAAGGCCAAAAATAAATATTCTAAAAACCCAATGCAGTGGCAACTCATCAGATTCTGCAATAAAACATATTTTGATCTGGCACTTCTAAAGGGAAGGTATTCTAATACCATAATAAATCACATATAAATTATATATGAGTGATAATGCCCTTCCCCCTACTGGAAACTGTTAAAATTACTAAATGGTGTATTACATAGGCATATTTTCTACCTAGGAGCCAGGCCTCTGCTTTACCGACCAGCACCACTGAAAACGCCAAAGCTGTTGGATTAACCCCTCAATGATGACCGCCGCATCTAAGGGGTTTACAGAGGGAATAACTCCCTCTAGCACCCCATTGACTCCCTGCGATGAGATCGCAGGATGCCGATGGCTGCGATAGTGGCCTGAGGCTGGGCCTGCCAGATACGAAAAGCCTATGAGGCCCAGCCCCTTAAATTCTTTCAGGGTTGTGATTTCTAAAATGGGGTCACTTCTTGGGGGTTTATTTTTTTAACCTCAGAGCCCCTGCAGTTGTCGCCCAGTGCTGTATAAATCACCAAACTAGGCCTCAAATGCACATGGTGCTCTTTATTTTCTAAACCCTGCAGTTTGCCCAAACAGCAGTTTATGACCACACAGGGAATACTGTCATACTTAGGAAAAATTATGTGAAAAAATATTGGGGTTCTTTATCCTGTTAATCTGGGGCTAAAGCAATATTTTCTTGGGGGAAAAAAAGCTATTTTTCATTTTCACAGCCAAGTGTTTCTAAATTCTAAAAAATACCTGTGGGGTGAAACCAACTATTACACCCCTCGATAAATTCTTTGAGGGGTGTAGTTTCCAAAAGGGTTAGTCTTTGGAGTTTTCCATTGTAGGGGTACATCAGGGTCTCTTCAAATGCGATATGGCACCTCAAAACCATTCCAGCAACCCTTAAAAAGCCATATGGTGCCCCATTCCCTTCTGAGCCTTTCTATATGCCCAAACAGCAGTTTATGACCACACATGGGATGTTTCTGTAAACTACAGAATCAGGGTAATAACTGTTGAGGATTGTATTACAGTTAGCCCTTGCTGTTTTACACAAAAAAAAAGATTAATATGGAAAATTTGCAAAATAAAGGTACATTTTTAAATTTCACTTCCATTTTGCTTTTGTTTATGGGTGGTTTCTATTATGCAAGTCCCGCAATGTCATTTCAGAACTGATTTTCTCCTTAAAAAATCAGCCTCTTGAGATGCTGGAAAAAAAATTACAGTTACAAAATTATGCCAACATAAAGTAGACATATGGGGAATGTAAATTAATAACTGTTTTCTGAGATATTACTATGTGTCTTAAAGGAAATGTGTCCCGAAAATTTTTATCTGACAGTTAAAGCCAGATAGTAGCACATAACCTTTTTTATTCTGTTTTTATTTTCTGATTACAGATTTTTTTATTCTATTTCCTGACATGATTATGGGGGCGGCCATCTTGCCTGAGCATTTACAAAGAATTTAAATAATTGCTTTATGGCAGCCACATGGGCCATAGACACAATGGTCAGGAGGGGACCTCATTGACTTCTATGGGAGAGTCTTGTCAGCATGTCTGTGACTTGTGATGAGGTAAATGTACAAGGGAAGAAGAGACGAGCATTCACAATTACCTATTGTGAATGGTGGATCCTGTCTTATCTATACACAGAGGTGATATCATTACAGGCAGGATTAGAATAATATATAACCAAGTGCGGATTGGCCATAGACCTTAAAGGGGAAATTTCCCAGTGGGCCGATGCCCAGGTGGCCAGCCAGTGGAATTTTTTGGGGATGTATTTTTTTGCTGCTGGCGGCAGTATCTTGTGATGGACTGTCGTATATGGCTCTGTTGGGTGGTATATTGGACCCAACTACAAAACAGGGCCACTTTTAGTATTTTTTTCAGGGCTACCTTAAGTTCCCAGTCTTCCCCTGTATATAACTGTAGTAAAGTGATCTGTACAGACCAAGAAGTGACGCCTACTATTACTCTAAGTGGCCAGTACAAAAACTGCAGGAATTTATGGCTTTTGTTCAAATATAGATATTGACATGGAAAATAAATAATAGGTGAATTGTAAGGGGATTTGGAGGTCACTCAATATATGGCAAATAATGGACAGGTGTATAAAGGTTTGTCAAAGGATACTTTATCAAATATACTCACTAAACATGATTAAAAATGATTAAAAACATAGTTGATAGTAAAACCATGATCATTGGTAAAAGACATCTAATAACATATGGTGAGAAAACGTGCAAATTGGCAAGATAGCAGAAAATTCAATTGGTTGGTGAATTGGATAGTTGTTCACCACAGTCTCAGTAGGCTCCTATCTGAGGAGACAAGTCAATTGGATGCATACAATGTGTGTATCACAGTGGTATCCACACACAGGACTCAGTTTTGGAATCTCTCTTAGGATTCTACCACATATGCTGGATGAGAAAAGGCCAATTATCAGACAGTATTCTTATTGGTTTGGTGCAGTACTTTACCGCTCTTGATGTCCGATTTTGGCGATCCACTTGTACAGGGTGAAGTTAATCTTCGCTGTAGCCTGCAAGGACCTGTGTAATGTTGGTCTCCGCTGTGACCTGCAAGGACCTGTGTGGCGTCCCACGTGGTTCTGGAGCAGGTAACGTGATCAAGAGTTCAGGCGGAGCTTTATTCCATATTTGGATACAAAGGTCTTTTTCAAATATTGTTAGATTTCCCGGGTATATATTCATGCGAACCAGAGCGCTCTTTCTTGGTAGCTCTGCCTTGATATTCCCTCACTGTTATTTACCAAACGCGTTTTGGGGGAAAAAGACCCCTTCCTCAGTGGTTTAAACACTGAGGAAGGGGTCTTTTTACCCCCGAAACACGTTTGGTAAATAACAGTGAGGGAATATCAAGGAAGAGCTACCAAGAAAGAGCGCTCGCCAAGAGCGGTAAAG
Organism: Bufo gargarizans; assembly: GCF_014858855.1. NCBI lineage: Eukaryota > Metazoa > Chordata > Amphibia > Anura > Bufonidae > Bufo > Bufo gargarizans. The sequence goes on along the minus strand of NC_058081.1, from coordinate 469,216,344 downwards.
TACTGCACAGTACCAATAAGAATACTGTCTGATAATTGGCCTTTTCTCATGCAGCATATGTGGTAGAATCCCTTTAAAAGCAGAGAAATTCCAATTTAGAAAATTGCTAGTTTTTCCAAACTTTCAGTACATTTTTTTTATAAATAAAGATAAAACATATCGACTCAAATTTACCACTGACATGAAGCACAATGTGTCATGGAAAAACAGTCTTAGAATTGCTTGGGTGAGTAAAAGTGTTCCAAAATTATTACCTCATAAATTGATATGTCTGTTTTGCAAAATTAGGTTCAGTCCTTAATAAAGGAAATGTGTCATCAGAAAATGACCAATTGTTCAAATCACGTTTTTATATTAAAAATATTTTTTAAGAATTTTTGAAGCTGATATTTTTTATTTTCCATGTCAATGGGGGTAATTTATTAAACAGAAATATGCATAAATTAGGCATAGTTCTCATGCCAGGTCTAAAAAAGTGGGCATGGCGTGGGCAGAGAAGGGGACGAGTCGACAGACCTGTCTCATTTACCATTTTCTACGCCTGTTTGAGTAAAAGAAAATGCTCTAAAATTAAGACAGCTAGAAAGCTGTCTTACATTTAGCAGCAACAGTGGATCCGCTAAAGTTATGTAAAGGCCGGCGCCTCTTCATAACTCGAGCAGATCCATCGGCAGGTATAGGGGTTATTAAAACGGGCGTCTAAAATGCTGGTCTTAATAAATGTGCCCCAATTTCTATATTTTAAAAAAAAACATAAAATCCTGCAGTTTTTGTACTGGCCAATATGCCTAATAATAGGCGCCACTTCTTGGTCTGTTACAGATCCCTTTACTGCAGTTGTATATTATTCTTAACCTACCTATAATAATAAGGAGATATCACCTCATAACACAGAATCCACCATTCATGATAGGTGATTGTCAGAGCTTATCTGCTCCTTCCTTGTACAATGACCTCTGCACAAGTCACTGAGCATGCCCAGAAAACTCTCCAATAGAAGTCAATGAAGCACCTCCTGACCCTTGTGTTTATGGACCATGGGGCTGCCATAAAGCAATTTTTTAATGCTTTGTAAACGTTGGTTTTAACTGGCAAATAAAACTTTTGGCGACACATTTGTTCTCACTTCAGCAAATGGCATTAATCATGTAGAGACAGTTAATAATGATATCGAGGATGGGATTAATAGCACCATTTCTATTTTTGAAGATTAAACTAAGCTATGTAGTACTGTACAGTCTATGGAAGATGTCCATAAACTACAAGCTGACTTGAATACTCTGAGTGATTGGGCATCAACTTGGCAAATGAGGTTCAAATCTCCATGCTTCACATGTCCTAGGGGATATAATACTGGGAGAGTCACTTATAGAGAAGGATTTGGGTGTCCTTGTAGATGGTAGATTAAATAGCAGCATCCAATGTCAATCAGCTGCTTCTAAGGCCACCAGGATATTGTCATGCATTAAACAAGGCATGGACTCGCGGGGCAGGGATGTAATATTACCACTTTACAAAGCGTTGGTGTGGCCTCATCTGGAATATGCACTTCAGTTCTAGGCACCAGTCCATAGAAAGGATGCACCGCAGCTGGAAAAAGTACAGAGGAGAGCAACTAAATTAATAAGGGGCATGAAGGGTCTTAGTTATGAAGACAGATTAAAAGAATTTAATTTATTTAGTCTTGAGAAGAGACGTCTAAGAGGGGACATGATTAACCTATACAAATATATTAATGGGCCATACAAAAAATATACGGTGAAAAGCTGTTCCATGTAAAATGCCCTCAAAAGACAAGGGGGCACTGCCTCCGATTGGAGAGGAAAAAGTTCAATCTCCGGAAGCGTCAAAGCTTCTTCACTGTAAGATCTGTGAATCTGTGGAATAGACTTCCTCAGGACGTGGTCACAGCAGGAACAGTGGACAGTTTTAAAAAGGGTTTAGATGAATTCTTAAAAGTAAACATTAATGCTTATGGAAATGTATACAAATCTGAGTCTCAATTCCTTCAGGGTTTCGCATCCCCACATATCCCTTGGATGAACTTGATGGACTTATGTCTTTTTTCAACCATATCAACTATGTAACTATGTAATACCAGGCACTTCCTAATGTATAGTGACTGTCCATATTGCCTCCTTTGCTGGATTGGTTCATTTTTCCATCACATTATACACTTCATATATCCAGGGGTTAAGACCACCCGGCAATCCAGCAGCGGTGGACATGGATGCACACCATAGAAAAAGGCACCCGCCTATGCGTGTTCTCACGGCCCCAGCCACTAGAGAAGTCAGTGCTTTTCCCTATACTGGCAACCCCAGGATACGAGCAGTGTATAATGTGATGGAAAAATGAATACAGCAAGCAAAGAAGGCAATAGGGATAAACACAATACATTAGTAAGTGCTTTGTATTAACCTTGTCTACATGATAAATACAATTTTTTACTGAAGTGAGATAAACCCTTTAAGGTGAAAATTTGCTTGGCCCTAAAGGGGTTACTAACCAGCAGTCTTTTCAAGTAAAACTCAACTGGACTGACTAAGGATCTTCATCAACACAGTTGAAACCTACATATACGGTGTCTGACTTAACTAGAAGTGGGGCAAAAATGTGCAGTAAACCCGACGTCACCTTTATTCTGTGAGTTAGTACAATTACAGCAATATCAAATTTATTGTAACGTAACGTGAATTCAAAAGATTTGAGAATGAATAAGCTTACGCAGCTAAGTGAATAAATATATTTACTAAGTGATTAAATATATGATAACACAAACAAATCACATACAGAATAATAAAAATATTCATCAGAAGCCTAAATGTGGGTTCAGGATCCGGTCCGCCATGCTAATAACACATGGCTGTCTACCACGTTATAACATATGACAGACCGCAGGGTGTACAAGAGATAGGGCAAATTAATACCTAAATCCTAACTAGGATGAAGTGCCTGGTCGAATCCCAATAAATTGTTAGTAAAGACCACACTTATTCTCATCAGCCCCTCCTCCAGTGTGCATCACGCATGTATGTGAGATCACTCAGGAATGTGGTCTTATCAGCACAATGGGGGATGGTACTATCTCTAACCTACATACTTCATTGCAAGGAAAACTTGTAAATTTTTACACAGAGTATTAAACAGAATTAAAGGGGACAGAACCAATCGGTACTTAAAAATAACCTTACAATACATTTATATACAAACCGGATTCCAAAAAAGTTGGGACACTATACAAATCGTGAATAAAAACTGAATGCAATGATGTGGAGGTGCCAACTTCTAATATTTTATTCAGAATAGAACATAAATCACGGAACAAAAGTTTAAACTGAGAAAATGTACCATTTTAAGGGAAAATATGTTGAATCAGAATTTCATGGTGTCAACAAATCCCCAAAAAGTTGGGACAAGGCAATTTTCACCACTGTGTGGCATCTCCCCTTCTTCTTACAACACTCAACAGACATCTGGGGACCGAGGAGACCAGTTTCTCAAGTTTAGAAATAGGAATGCTCTCCCATTCTTGTTTAATACAGGCCTCTAACTGTTCAATCGTCTTGGGCCTTCTTTGTTGCACCTTCCTCTTTATGATGCGCCAAATGTTCTCTATAGGTGAAAGATCTGGACTGCAGACTGGCCATTTCAGTACCATTCCTTCTCCTACGCAGCCATGATGTTGTGATTGATGCAGAATGTGGTCTGGCATTATCTTGTTGAAAAATGCAGGGTCTTCCCTGAAAGAGATGACGTCTGGATGGGAGCATATGTTGTTCTAGAACCTGAATATATTTTTCTGCATTGATGGTGCCTTTCCAGACATGCAAGCTGCCCATGCCACACGCACTCATGCAACCCCATACCATCAGAGATGCAGGCTTCTGAACTGAGAGTTGATAACAACTTGGGTTGTCCTTGTCCTTTTTGGTCTGGATGACATGGCGTCCCAGATTTTTAAATAGAACTTCAAATCGTGACTCGTCTGACCACAGAACAGTCTTCCATTTTGCCACACTCCATTTTAAATCACCCCTGGCCCAGTGAAAACGCCTGAGCTTGTGGATCTTGCTTAGAAATGGCTTCTTCTTTGCACTGTAGAGTTTCAGCTGGCAACGGCGGATAGCACAGTGGATTGTGTTCACTGACAATGGTTTCTGGAAGTATTCCTGAGCCCATTCTGTGATTTCCTTTACAGTAGCATTCCTATTTGTGGTGCAGTGCCGTTTAAGGGCCAGGAGATCACGGGCATCCAGTATGGTTTAACAGCCTTGACCCTTGCGCACAGAGATTGTTCCAGATTCTCTGAATCTTCGGATGATGTTATGCACAGTTGATGATGATAGATGCAAAGTCTTTGCAATTTTTCGCTGGGTAACACCTTTCTGATATTGCTCCACTATCTTTCTGCGCAACATTGTGGGAATTGGTGATCCTCTACCCATCTTAGCTTCTGAGAGACACTGCCACTCTGAAAGCTCTTTTTATACCCAATCATGTTGCCAATTGACCTAATTAGTGTTAATTGGTCTTCCAGCTCTTCGTTATGCTTAAGTTTACATTTTCCAGCCTCTTATTGCTATTTGTCCCAACTTTTTGGGGATTTGTTAACACCGTGAAAATTTGAATCAACGTATTTTTCCTTTAAAATGATACATTTACTCGGATTAAACGTTTGATCTGTCATCTACGTTCTATTACAAATAAAATATTGACATTTGCCATCTCCATATCATTGCATTCAGTTTTTATTCACAATTTGTTTAGTGTCGCAACTTTTTTGGAATCCGGTTTATAATTTTTTTTTTAATACTTAAAAAATATAAGAAAAGCTTATGGTGGTGTGGTGTGGACTTTGTTTTGCAGACCTGTATTTTTTTTTTGTTGACATCCTTTTGATATAACTTTATTAATTTTTTGGGGAGAAGACTAGACCAAAAACGAAGATTTGGCCATTCTGATTTTTTTTTCATTATGGCGTTCACCATACAGGACAAATATATTTATATTTTGTCAGTCTGACATTTTTGGAAGCACCAAGTTAATTATTGTTCATTTTTATTTGTAAATGTGGAAGAGGGGGTGATTTAAATTTTAGATTTTTATTTTATTTTTAAAATATAATATAGGTTGGCTCACAGTATTTTTGCATAAATGTTTTATTAATACACTAAATCAATTGTTAAAAATTTGCTAGCTTTGTGCCATCATATCAGCATACATACATACATGTGTACAAAATAGGTTATTATGTGCGGAGCTCTCGCACAAACCTAAATAGTTGGAGTACTCCTAAAATGAGACCAAATAGCTACAGTGAGGCTGCGAGAGATGATTGCTTGAATTGAACCGCTTGAATGTCCAGGGCATGGATATCACTTTGCCAGAAAATTGAAACAAAGGTTGCAAAATGTCTTTGCTATAGTTGCCACAGGAAGGTTCTCTATTCAAATGTCCTGTAATGAATCTTAACCGCGTTTGTTTAGCGTTGTTCCACTTACTGTTTGTTTGTGGGGTAAGACTTCAGACCCGCTCGCTCAGCATCTCACTCCCTCAGCGTCCCACGTGTCCAGCCAGATAGTCGATCGCTGGTTGATGACGCAGACGCCTGAAGCCGTCAAGCCCACGGGAGCTGGTTTAGGTTTAGCTGGTAATTGCCTGAATCTGTCAGGTCAGCAGCAGTGGATGCAATAGGATTTTACCTTATGCTTGCGGTCTTGATAGATATAATGTCCCAGGTTTTTTGATCCACTTTGGGGATAGATGGTAAAAACAGAACCTTTCCAGCGGTCTGGGACGTCTTAAGATCTTTATGGAAGTTGAAAAATTTGGAAATTGAAGAAAGTCCTCTTCTCGCTTTTTATGTGAAAACCGCACCAGTAGCCTTGGTCTCTATACACACTACACACTAGACATGTTTCGGAAACAAGTTCCTTCCTCAGTAGGTAATCGCAGAATGCTGAATGTAGGCACAAAACATGACTTTAAATACTCTCTTGGGTTCAATATAAGATATGGATTGGATTGTGGACTGGCCTGGTATCCCAGCCTCAATCAATACCTCCACAATATATACACTGGTTGTTCACAAATTTGCTGCAACATATATCTTGCTGTCACATTATATATATATATGTATGGTCAAAGCCATATCAAAATTATGCAAAATGAATCGACTCAATTCTGATATTCAAGGTGTTATAGTATTAGACGGATTTAATAGAAAGTCTGGACCGGACTGCTTTCACCGTATACTATATGAATGGTCAATACCAGTATATCGCAGCACAAAAAAATTATGTGCAATAACAAATATATAAAAATATAAAAAAATATAAAATATACACCTATGAAATACAGTTAAAATTAATTTTACATCATGTCACATGTTGAGATATCTCAAATGTGGAATTGGGGAGAGAGGGGAAGGGATGCAGGCGGAGTCAAGGCGCTGAATACCAGCCAAGCATTGACTCCCCGTGCATACCCACCCATCTCTCCTACAGGAACCCAAAAATTTCAATTTCCGAGTTGAGACCCTGAGGCATCAAGGACCCAAATTCGAATATTTTCTTGGATTCATGTCTTGACATTTTAGCCACAAAATCTCCTCCTCTCCAATCTGGTTTTACCGATTGGATAGCTGTATACCTCATATTGCTTGGATCACCTGCATGAAATAATTTAAAATGTTTAGACAGAGGATGCGTTTCGGACTGTTTTTTTAATATTATTGATATGTTCAGATATTCTAGTCTTAAAAACCCTTTTTGTACGGCCAATATACTGTTTTGGGCATGGGCACTGAATAACATAAATTACTGACTTACTGTTACATGACAAAACTTCCTTGATTTCCCATTTAAAATTATTGGACGTTGACATTATCTGTTTGGTGTTTCTATCAAAGTGTGTCTGTCTACAATTTTGACAACAGCCACACCTGAAGAAACCTTTTAGATTGGCCCAAGGGGTTATCAGTGATTTTGTCTGATGTTTTCTTATAGCGGGAGCCACTTGAAGTCCCAAATTAGGAGCTCGAGTGTAAACTATTGGCGGATGTGCCGGGAGTATAGGGCCTAAAACCCTATCATCTTTCAATAAATGCCAATGGTTATGGACAATACTGCTCACCATCTTATTATCTTTATTAAATGGGAGAATTATTTTAGCTGTAGTGTCTTGCTCTTGTATACTAGTCGATACTTCTTTGGGTTTAAAAAATAGGGCTCTATCCAGTTGTCTTACCCTTTGAATTGAATTCTCCAGTAACTTGTTAGGATACTCTTTTACTAGAAATTGTGCTTTCATTTTCTGTGCTTCTGCCTCAAATTGCACCTCTGCCGTTTTTAAGACTAGAATATCTGAACATATCAATAATATTAAAAAACAGTCCGAAACGCATCCTCTGTCTAAACATTTTAAATTATTTCATGCAGGTGATCCAAGCAATATGAGGTATACAGCTATCCAATCGGTAAAACCAGATTGGAGAGTAGGAGATTTTGTGGCTAAAATGTCAAGACATGAATCCAAGAAAATATTCAAATTTGGGTCCTTGATGCCTCAGGGTCTCAACTCGGAAATTGAAATTTTGGGGTTCCTGTAGGAGAGATGGGTGGGTATGCACGGGGAGTCAATGCTTGGCTGGTATTCAGCGCCTTGACTCCGCCTGCATCCCTTCCCCTCTCTCCCCAATTCCACATTTCAGATATCTCAACATGTGACATGATGTAAAATTAATTTTAACTGTATTTCATAGGTGTATATTTTATATTTTTTTATATTTTTATATATTTGTTATTGCACATAATTTTTTTGTGCTGCAATATACTGGTATTGACCATTCATATAGTATACGGTGAAAGCGGTGACTATGTAATAGCTTAACTCACAGTCCGGTCCAGACTTTCTATTAAATCCGTCTAATACTATAACACCTTGAATATCAGAATTGAGTTGATTCATTTTGCATAATTTTGATATGGCTTTGACCATACATATATATATAATGTGACAGCAAGATATATGTTGCAGCAAATTTGTGAACAACCAGTGTATATATTGTGGAGGTATTGATTGAGGCTGGGATACCAGGCCAGTCCACAATCCAATCCATATCTTATATTGAACCCAAGAGAGTATTTAAAGTCATGTTTTGTGCCTACATTCAGCATTCTGCGATTACCTACTGAGGAAGGAACTTGTTTCCGAAACATGTCTAGTGTGTAGTGTGTATAGAGACCAAGGCTACTGGTGCGGTTTTCACATAAAAAGCGAGAAGAGGACTTTCTTCAATTTTCAAATTTTTCAACTTCCATAAAGATCTGAAGACATCCCAGACCGCTGGAAAGGTTCTGTTTTTACCATCTATCCCCAAAGTGGATCAAAAAACCTGGGACATTATATCTATCAAGACCGCAAGCATAAGGTAAAATCCTATTGCATCCACTGCTGCTGACCTGACAGGTTCAGGCAATTACCAGCTAAACCTAAACCAGCTCCCGTGGGCTTGACAGCTTCAGGCGTCTGCGTCATCAACCAGCGATCGACTATCTGGCTGGACACGTGGGACGCTGAGGGAGTGAGATGCTGAGCGAGCCGGTCTGAATTCTTACCCCACAAACAAACAGTAAGTGGAACAACGCTAAACAAGCGCGGTTAAGATTCATTACAGGACATTTGAATAGAGAACCTTCCTGTGGCAACTATAGCAAAGACATTTTGCAACCTCAAGTGATATCCATGCCCTGGACATTCAAGCGGTTCAATTCAAGCAATCATCTCTCGCAGCCTCACTGTAGCTATTTGGTCTCATTTTAGGAGTACTCCAACTATTTAGGTTTGTGCGAGAGCTCCGCACATAATAACCTATTTTGTACACATGTATGTATGTATGCTGATATGATGGCACAAAGCTAGCAAATTTTTAACAATTGATTTAGTGTATTAATAAAACATTTATGCAAAAATACTGTGAGCCAACCTATATTATTCCTGATTTATTCTCTTTTTTCAGTTGGTAACTGAAAGGCTGTGCTCCAGTAGTTTGCTGGTTGAGCCTTTTCTAAATATTTGATAATAGTTCTATTTTTAAAATATAGTTTTTCCTTTTTTTAACTTTAGTTTTAGTCCTTTAGTTTGAACAAGGGATCATTAGCTCTCATATTTCAAAGACTACAGTGGCAGTCTATGGTGAAAATGTCATAGGCAGGGCTTAATAGGAATTTAAAGGGAACCTGTCCTCAACTTTATGCTGCATATACTAACGGCAGAATAAAGTAGAGACAGATGAGTTGATTTCAGCAGTCTGTCATTTATAAGTGAAAAGTAAGTGATTTCTGAGAACCAACATCACAATTATTGCAGACTAGGTCTGGAAAAGAGTCCCGGCCACCTGAGAAGAGTCATGGTTATTCACGAATTCCTGCTCTCCTGCGCACCTGCTGATGATTGACAGTCTTCTACCTAGTTTTCTCGCTTTCTCTCTAGGAGAGAAATGCCAGCCATCAGGAGATGGACGGGGAGAGCAGGAGATTATGAATAACCATGACTCTTCTCAGGTAGATTTGACTCTTTTCCAGGCCTGTGCTGCAATGATTATGATGCTGGTTCTCAGCAACCACATACTTTTAGCTCATGAGTGACACACCACCGAAATCAGCATTTCTGTCACTAATTTATGCTGCCCTCAGTGAGGTCAGCATAAAGTTGATGACAGGTTCCCTTTAATTATGGCAGGCTGAGAGCCTTCAGAAAGCTCCTGGCTGCTATAATAACTGAATGGTTTTCTCAAAATCTTGTTGTGGGGGATGGGGACGTTAGCATCCCGCTCCCGGTAAATGACCGCTGAGATGCCATGGTCACAATTAGGGGTGAGCTAATTGAGCTTCGGATCCAAGATCCGAAGTGGATTTGTTCCAAAACTTTGTTTTAATGCTGTACAAAGACCTGCCTCCGCACACCATTAAAATATATGTGCTTCAGCGAGGCAAAAAATTTTAAGTCCGAAGTCGTGCAAGACTTCGGTTAATAACTTTGGGCTTCGATTCTACGACTTTCAAAACATTTTAAAACAGGAATCTGAAGTTGGCTTCGCTACCGGCTGGACTTTGGATTCCTGTTTTAAAATGTTTTTAAAGATATCTATAAAATACAAATGAAGAGAAGGGTGCAAATGAACCTCCTCCTACCACTCCATTATAGTCTCAGTGGAGAGCTCATCCTGCAGTTCTTCTCCATGCTGTTGGGGATTGAAGGACCTACAGTATAATGATGCTTTGTGCAGTTCTTTTACTAGATGTACAGGACCTTTGATGATGATGACGTCATCACAGGTCCTAGCAGATGCTCCTATCTAACCAGGGAACTACACCTATGCAGTTGCTTTACTAGATGTACAGGAACTGATGATAGGGATAATATACTGGAGCTGGACAGTAATGAGTGTAATTAATGGGCAGGGCCTTTGGTTCACTGTGGGCCCCTTTTCCCCATTGGCCCTATAACAGCTGCATGGTCTGCCTTTATTAGAGGTATACCACTCCATTCATGTAGTAGCTCCAGTGTCCCTTTAGTAGTTATAACATTTTTACCTAGCTATACTTTTGCTATACAACATATTAAATATTTCTAGATTTGCTCATTTATATTCTTTTGCTTATTGAAATATCATTTCAAAGCATTAACTACATAGTTTCTACCAAACCATACATGACAAGTGCCTACTTATTCTCCCATACATTGCACTGGGTTAAACTGTTCTCTATATATTGTATTTGCAGCACCAAGTGAGCCGATGGCTGGACTTATATACCACAATAACAAAATCACTGCAGAACTGATGCAAGCCCCCGCTCTGTAGCAGAATACTGTAATTTTATGTCATATGTCTTTTCTCTGCTACATTTGGTTAACCACAGAAATGTAAAAATTCATGCTGGCAAATCTCTCTCAAAACGTAATTCAACTATATCCCTCCATATTTCTATGAAATTATGAGAAGTAAAGCTGGTTGTATATTAAAGGGATTGTCTGAGTTATCTTTTGGTTCTTTGAATGTTTCTAACTAGGCAAATGTAAGGACTTTGCAATTCACTTACTTTATCTCCAGTGGCTCCTTTCTCAGATTTCACTTAGGATCACATGACCTTTGATGTCAGCTTCTCTCCCTGCTCTGATGATGTTTCGTGCACAAGCCTGAGAGAACAGATATGTGCCTGTACAGGAGAAGTCACTGTGAGCACACAAATGCTGGGCACAGGATCTGACAGGGGAGTTCTGCAGAGCTTTGCACAACAACAGGTAGGGAGAAGATCCTGTGTGTATATGTCAGGATATTTATACTGCTCTGATTAACAGTCTATATAATTTATGTAAACAAATTAGGATCTATAATAGAGGAGATTCTAGATTGTTCTCATAAACAACAAGCTCACCAGAGCTCTTGATCTGCATTGAGTTTGTCACATCGCAGATCGGGTTGACAGATTACTGGGAGGGGCTGGAGAATATCTAGCGGTCATGGTCTATATCGGAACCCATTACAAAGTTAGAGGAAGGTGGAGAGTCCTTAAAAATTATTTGAGGGATTTAGGTCGAAAGCTTAGGGCAAGGACCTCAAAGGTAGTGTTTTCCGAAATACTGCCTGTACCATGAGTCACACAAGAAAGGCAGCGGGAGATTAGGGAGGTTAACAAGTGGCTTAAGAACTGGTGTAAGAAGGAGGGGTTTCGGTTCCTGGAGAACTGGGCCGACTTCTCTGTCAGCTACAGGCTCTATCTTCGTAATGGGCTGCACCTCAATGGGGAAGGGGTAGCTGTGTTGGGGGGAAAGATGGCTAGAAGGTTGGAGGAGTGTTTAAACTAGGGACTGGGGGGGGGAAGATAATTACATTATAGGATGGGAAGATAGTGCAGATAGAGACCGGGGGCAAGCTAGTGGGACTAGGGGAGAAATGGAAGGAGGGAATAGAACAGTTCAGATGGAAAACTGTAGGGTACAAAATACACATAAACCTCTTAATTGTATGTATACTAATGCCAGAAGCCTGACTAATAAAACTGGGGAACTGGAATTAGTGATGTGTGAGGAGGACTATGACATAGTGGGAAAAATTTAGACATGGCTAGATAATAGCTATGACTAGGCAGTTAATGTACAAGGTTACAGTCTGTTTAGAAAGGATCGTCAAAACCGGAGAGGGGGAGGGGTCTTCCTTTATGTAAAGTCCTGTCTAAAGCCAACAGTCCAAGAAGGTATAAGTGAGGGACATGAACATGTGGAGTCACTGTGGGTAGAAATATATGGAGGCAAAAATAATAATAAATTATTAATAGGAGTTTATTATAAACCACCTAATATACCAGAGTCCACAGAAAATCTACTACTAAATGAGATAGACGAGGCGGCAAATCATCAACTACCCAATTATAGACTGGGAAACTGAAAGCTGTACATCTCATAAAGGAAACAGGTTATTGGCAATAACCAAAGACAATTACTTTTCCCAAATGGTTCAGAACCTGACTAGAGGGACGGCCATACTGGACTTAGTATTAACCAATAGACCTGACAGAACAACAGATGTGCAGGTTGGGGGACACCTGGGAAATAGTGACCATAAAGTAATAACCTTCCAATTATCATTCAAACAAGCATTTCTACAGGGAGGAACAAAAATACCAAACTTCAAAAAAAGCTAAATTTAGCCAACTAAGAGAGGCCATAGGCGTAACTAACTGGGACAAAGCCCTCAAAAATAAAAATACCGCCACAAAATGGGATATTTTTAAGAGCATCCCAAAATCTAATTGTGAGAGGTACATACCTTATAGTAATAAAGGGTTAAGGAACAAGAAGAAACCAATGTGGATAAATAGAACTGCAAAGAAAGCAATAAATGACAAAAAGAAAGCATTTAAATCTCTAAAACAAGAGGGGGGCCAGGAAGCACTGAAAAACTATAAGGGAAAAAAATAGAATATGTAAAAAACAAATAAAAGCAGCCAAACTAGAGACCGAGAGATTAATTGCCAAAGAGAGCAAAACTAACCCTAAAATGTTTTTCAATTATGTAAATGGTAAAAAGTATATATCTGAAGGTGTCGGCCCTCTACAGAGCAATGAGGAGGAAATGCAGAGTGCGGCGAGGAGAAAGCAATACTATAAAATATTTTTTTTCTCCACTGTATTCACTGAGGAAAATAATAATAAGATGAAATGCAGAATGTAAAAGTAAATTCCCCATTAAAAGTGCCCTGTCCAACCCAGGAAGAAGTACAACAGCGAATTAAAATAGACAAATCGCCAGGACCAGATGGCATACACCCCTGTATGCTAAGAGAATTAAGTAATGTCATAGTCAGACCCTTATTTCTGATATTTACAGACTATATACTGACAGGGAGTGTTCCACAGGATTGACGCATAGAAAATGTGGTGCCAATATTCAAAAAGGGTGCAAAAACAGAGCCCGGAAACTATAGGCCGGTAAGTTCAACATCTGTTGTGGGCAAACTCTTTGAAGGTTTTCTAAGAGATGCTATCTTGGAGGATCTCAATCAAAATAAGCAAATAACACCATATCAGCATGGCTTCATGAGGGATCGGTCATGTCAAACTTATTTAATCAGTTTCTATGAGGAGGTAAGTTCTAGACTTGACAGTGGTGAATCAATAGATGTCGTATATCTGGACTTCTCCAAAGCATTTGACACTGTACCACACAAAAGGTTAGTATATAAAATGAGAATGCTCGGACTGGGAGAAAATGTCTGTATGTGGGTAAGTAACTGGCTCAATTATAGAAAACAGAGGGTGGTTATTAATGGTACACACTCAGATTGGGTCACTGTCACTAGTGGTGTACCTCAGGGGTTAGTATATTTATTAATGATCTTGTAGAAGGCTTGCACATTAAAATATAAATTTTTGCAGATGACACTAAACTGTGTAAAGTAATTAACACTGAAGAGGACAATATACTGCTACAGATGGCTCTGGATAGATTAGAGGCTTTTGCAGAGAAGTGGCAGATGAGATTTAACACTGAGGAATGTAAGGTTATGCACATGGGAAGGAATAATGCAAATCACCCGTACATACTAAATGGTAAAACACTTGGTAACACTGACATGGAAAAGGACCTAGCAATGTTTATAAACAGCAAACTAAGCCGTAAAAACCAGTGTCAGGCAGCTGCTGCCAAGGCCAACAAGATAATGGGTTGCATCAAAAGGGGCATAAATGCCCTTGATGAGAACATAGTCCTGCCACTTTATAAATCACTTGTCAGACCACACATGGAGTACTGTGTACAGTTCTGGGCTCCTGTTAACAAGGCAGACATAGCAGAGCTGGAGAGGGTTCAGAGGCGGGCAACTAAAGTAATAACTGGAATGGGGCAACTACAGTACCCTGAAAGATTATCAACATTAGAGTTATTCACTTTAGAAAAAAAGACGACTGAGGGGAGATCTAATTACTTTGTATAAATATATCAGGGGACAGTACAGAGATCTCTCCGATCATCTATTTATCCCCAGGACTGTGACTGTGATGAGGGGACACCATCTGCGTCTGGAGGAAAGAAGGTTTGTACACAAACATAGAAGAGGATTCTTTACGGTAAGAGCAGTGAGACTATGGAACTCTCTGCCTGAAGAGGTGGTGATGGTGAGTACAATAATATAATTCAAGAGGGGCTTGGATGAATTTCTGGAGTGTAATAATATTATAGGCTATAGCTACTAGAGGGGGGTCGTTAATCCAGGCAGTTATTCTGATTGCCTGATTGGAGTCGGGAAGGAATTTTTTTCCCCATTAAGTGGAGAAAATTGGCTACTACCTCACAGTTTGTTTGTTTTTTGTTGCCTTCCTCTGGATTAACTTGCAGGATAACAGGCCAAACTGGATGGACAAATGTATTTTCTCAGCCTTATATACTATGTTACTATGTAACACCATCCCCACGATATCTGTATATTTGGTTTTCATTATTGTCTTGGCAGATCAATGTCTTGGTTCAGACCATCATTTTTATATTATTCTAAGAAAATGAGATTATGAATAGATGCTCTTAATAATTGATATTTACAGGTTTTTTTTTGTTAGGTTATGCAGGGATGTGTGATAACTCATCACAAAATCTGACCATCTGTAAGCTGAGAAAAGATTATAATGTCAATCATCGATCACATTTTATCGATATCCTTATTAATTATCTTCTTCAGCATCACCCTCCAGTATTCTCAATTGAGATCTAGGATGACACACTCGTAATTGATTTACATGGACTCATTTCTCTATGAACCCATCTTTTATATAAATTTTCACCTTGTAGACTACAGGTGATAGTTTATCGATGATGCCATACGGACCGTTCCATGACAAAAGGAACTTCTTCTCTTTTACCCGATCCCGGGCAAAATTATGAAGATACACTCTATCTCCTTCCTCATATTCCTTCCTCGTGGTTTTAAGATCGTAATAAGTTTTTGTATTTACGGCTGCTTTCTCAAGGTTCTTTTGCACAAAAGCAAACGGTTGTTGAATATGTTGTCATAGATTTTCCACATACTGATGTGTCATGGCTGTATTGGTCAGGTTATGATCTGATGTGCAATACAACAGATGTTGTGGGAGTAATATTCTCCTATCTGTCATCAGCTCAAAGGGTGACATCTTGGTAGCCGTACTTGGTGTGGCTCTAATAGCCATGAGCACTAACAGTAACTTCACGTCCCAGTCTTTACCTGATTCTTTAACATACTTCTTCAGGACATTGACAATGGACTGGTTATAGCGTTCAACGGATCAACTAGATGCAGGACGATAGGCAATATGTAACTTCCTTTTTACACCCAAGATCTTCCATATCTTGGACATTACCTCACAAAGTATGATCCACGGTCTGAATCGATTCCTAATGGTAACCCAAATCTGGAAAATACATGATTAATAAGTAAAGCAGCACATGTTTTGGCAGTGTTATTATGAGCCAGTAAACACTCTACCCACTTGGAAAATACACTGTCAACATGTATTTGTTTCCCCGGGATGACCTGGTAACAGGACCTATGAAATCAATCTGGATATCGGACCACGGTAATGAAAAATTAAGCACACACCAAACAACCTTGACAGTAAATTTGTGCATCTTTCAACATATGAGGCCAATATGCATAATCACGTAGTGATTCATAAGTAATCTTTTCTCCACGATGACCAGCTGTAGGCGCATCATGGGCATGCTGTAACATCAGGCCTCTAAACGTAGTGGGAACTACCACTGTTGAATACTATTTTTAGAGGTTCTCATCAATAAACCATCTTGAATAACAAATTGCAATTTGATATTCATAAATAATCTGAGATCTTCTTTTTGGGCATAATCCTTCTCCGATATGGGATTATTATTAGGATCTTCAATATGTTTATAGAAGATTCCAATTATAGGATCTTCTTTTTGTCTCTTAATTAAATCCTCACTGGTAGACTCTTGATTTCACTGAGCCACATTATTTTCAGTTTGTGCCCTAGCTTGTCGTCTAGTGACAGTTTCTATGGGTATTGTCTCTAGTAAATTATCTATCTTCACGTGGTCACCATTTATGGCCTCTTGTTTCGGCAGTTTATCGGCTAGATGATTAGATTCTTTGTCCATGTTCTGGGTTTTGGAATGACCTTTACTCTTTTTCCAATAAAGGACTAGAACATTACATTGAACTAATTCATCTATGGCACAAAATAACTTGGCATGTTTCACAGATTTGTTATTGGACCGCAACATGTTATTCCTTTTCCAAGTAGGCATATATTCAACAAAACTGTTCTGTACATAATTGGAATCGGTAACTATAATATCTTTGATGTTATGCGCTAAAGCAATTTGAACAGTCTGGTATACCACTGCTAATTCTGCTACTTGGCTGCTCTTAGCACCAATACTGTATCCTACTGAAATATTAGGCATTCATCTGTCCAAGTAATGCTGATACCTGCCACTAGTTTTCTTTCATCCCCTACGGTGGTGTGATAAGCACAACCATCAATATAGACACAGGGAAGTAACGGACAATAATTTTCATCATACGCCTTATAAGGGGAAGATTTTTATTCCTCTAGGAAATTGTCTACTATGTCATCTTTCTGAGAATGAGCAGCATAGTCATGAAGTTCGGCATGTCCTTGGGCTACTGGACACTTTTTATTTTGTTTATACTGGACTTTCAATGGCCATCCTTGTAAAGACAACGTCCAAGCAGTAATTCTGCTGTTTGATAAATTTTCAGCCCTAATTTTGTCACTTTGTAAATATTGGAGGGGTTGGCGTGCCATTTGAACTATGATTTTCTTACCCTGAATATAACTTCTAAAGTTCTGAAGCACCCAGACTGTGGCTAATAAAGCTTTTTCACAGTCATTAAACTTTACTTCTAAAGGTGACAAAGACTTACTTGTATAAGCAATAACTTTATGCAATTTATCCCATTTCTGACATAGTACAATAATAATACTGAGGTCTGTAAACCCAGTTTCCAGATAAAAGGGTTTACCCCCCTGTGGATCAGCTAGACATGGGGCTTGGGCAAGTTTTCTTTTAAGCTCAATCATGGCTTGCTCCTGATCCTCCCCTCATGTCCATGGTACACCTTTGGAATGGCCCAGCCAGAGCCCAGACCTGAATCTGATTGAAAATCTGTGGGGTGATCTGAAGAGGGCTGTGCACAGAAGATGCCTTCGCACTCTGACAGATTTGGAGTGTCTTTGCAAAGAAAAGTGGGCCAAGTCAAAATGTGCCATGCTGACTCATACCCCAAAAGACTGAGTGCTGTAATAAAATCAAAAGGTGCTTCAACAAAGTATTAGTTTAAGGGTGTGCACACCATATTATTATTTTTTTTTTATTTTTTTTCCCTCTACCTAAAAGATTTCAGTTTGTTTTTCAATTGAGTTGTACAGTTTATAGGTCACATTAAAGGTGGAAAAAGTTCTGAAATGAATTATCCTTGTCTAATTTTTTTACATCACAGAAACCTGACATTTTAACAGGGGTGTGTAGACTTTTTATATCTACTGTATATACAGGGAGTGCAGAATTATTAGGCAAGTTGTATTTTTGAGGATTAATTTTATTATTGAACAACAACCATGTTCTTAATGAACCCAAAAAACTCATTAATATCAAAGCTGAATATTTTTGGAAGTAGTTTTTAGTTTGTTTTTAGTTTTAGCTATTTTAGGGGGATATCTGTGTGTGCAGGTGACTATTACTGTACATAATTATTAGGCAACTTAACAAAAAACAAATATATACCCATTTCAATTATTTATTTTTACCAGTGAAACCAATATAACATCTCAACATTCACAAATATACATTTCTGACATTCAAAAACAAAACAAAAACAAATCAGTGACCAATATAGCCACCTTTCTTTGCAAGGACACTCAAAAGCCTGCCATCCATGGATTCTGTCAGTGTTTTGATCTGTTCACCATCAACATTGCGTGCAGCAGCAACCACAGCCTCCCAGACACTGTTCAGAGAGGTGTACTGTTTTCCCTCCTTGTAAATCTCACATTTGATGATGGACCACAGGTTCTCAATGGGGTTCAGATCAGGTGAACAAGGAGGCCATGTCATTAGATTTTCTTCTTTTATACCCTTTCTTGCCAGCCACGTTGTGGAGTACTTGGACGCGTGTGATGGAGCATTGTCCTGCATGAAAATCATGTTTTTCTTACCTTGCAGACTTCTTCCTGTACCACTGCTTGAAGAAGGTGTCTTCCAGAAACTGGCAGTAGGACTGGGAGTTGAGCTTGACTCCATCCTCAACCCAAAAAGGCCCCACAAGCTCATCTTTGATGATACCAGCCCAAACCAGTACTCCACCTCCACCTTGTTGGCATCTGAGTCGGACTGGAGCTCTCTGCCCTTTACCAATCCAGCCATCTGGCCCATCAAGACTCACTCTCATTTCATCAGTCGATAAAACCTTAGAAAAATCAGTCTTGAGATATTTCTTGGCCCAGTCTTGACGTTTCAGCTTGTGTGTCTTGTTCAGTGGTGGTCGTCTTTCAGCCTTTCTTACCTTGGCCATGTCTCTGAGTATTGCACACCTTGTGCTTTTGGGCACTCCAGTGATGTTGCAGCTCTGAAATATGGCCAAACTGGTGACAAGTGGCATCTTGGCAGCTGCACGCTTGACTTTTCTCAGTTCATGGGCAGTTATTTTGCGCCTTGGTTTTTCCACATGCTTCTTGCGACCCTGTTGACTATTTTGAATGAAACGCTTGATTGTTCGATGATCACGCTTCAGAAG
The DNA here is from genome assembly GCF_014858855.1 of Bufo gargarizans. NCBI lineage: Eukaryota > Metazoa > Chordata > Amphibia > Anura > Bufonidae > Bufo > Bufo gargarizans. The sequence goes on along the minus strand of NC_058081.1, from coordinate 469,197,013 downwards.
CTTTGCAATTTTAAGAGTGCTGCATCCCTCTGCAAGATATCTCACTATTTTTGACTTTTCTGAGCCTGTCAAGTCCTTCTTTTGACCCATTTTGCCAAAAGAAGTTGCCTAATAATTATGCACACCTGATATAGGGTGTTGATGTCATTAGACCACACCCCTTCTCATTACAGAGATGCACATCACCTAATATGCTTAATTGGTAGTAGGCTTTCGAGCCTATACAGCTTGGAGTAAGACAACATGCATAAAGAGGATGATGTGGTCAAAATACTCATTTGCCTAATAATTCTGCACGTAGTGTAATGTAATTAACACCCTTCTAGTTATATAAAAAAAAACACACCAATTAAACTGAATCTAAAGAAAAATCTAAATCCCTTTACATGATCATCACTTCATAAGATCATCCCTTCATCAACAATTCACATATAGTGGGTAGCTTCTAATAAAACTTAGCATTTAATGTTTACATATAAAATAATAGGCCCAAAAAGTTTTGAAAAAATGTTGAATTGAATACAACTATGAACTTCATATACATGTAAAATTGCAGTATAGCTTTAGGTGAGGAAGGGACCCAATGAAGGGATAGCAATATATATAGAGTGAGAGGAAAAACAGATGGAAGGACAAAGCGCTGGGTCTCAAGCCCTAGGTGTCCCTAAGTCTGTCTCTGTCCCCACTCTAGCTTACAAACCCTAGAGTTACCCTTCCTAGTTTTTTAGACTGCCCAGCTTCGTCCAGCAGGTGTGAACAGGTCCGATCACTCCTGATACCACTGGTAGTCCAAAGACAACTAGCAAAAGATATAATAAGATATGGCTATACAGTGTCCCTGCCTGAATGTCAAGGCTTGATGCTACAACACTAGTATGGCCCAATAAACAAGGGACCTGGTGATATCCCTTTTCATGGTAATTAAAGATGTCCCGACGCGTTTCTTTGGTTACTACCAATTCCTCAGGGGACTAAACTATGTTACACATATATGACCTCAAAATAGCCGGTCATAACAACAAGTGTCTCCAATCGACACATATACATTGCCAGCCAGGGTGAAATGATGAGATCAGCCCAGGTCCACTTTCCTTATGAACACAAGATATCTGATTACACATATAGTATGTCAAGAAAGCGGAGTGCAATTGTAGTCCGAGTCAGTGTTGTCTACTCAGCCCGACTACACCTTTGTTCAATGCACAAACAATCATTTGGTATGCTCCCCAACATTGAGACAGATATTATGGTCAGATTATGCCAATAAAATGTTTTTACTGTTCAAGGAGGTGTGCCCCAGACGCTTGGCAGCGATAAAACAGAAACACTGAGTCACCAATGGTTTAACTTATCTGTTCCACGTTGGATAGTCGTGGTGTACAGAAGTAATGCGGATGTCCTCACCGGCGTTCTGCGTATGGCAGCTGCAGTGTGAGTGCTTCAGCGGCTCGTTTAATCCACCGCGCCTCTCCGCCCATCACCGCCCACACACGCTCCTTTCTTCCATCACATGACCGGGTCACATGTTGCGACATGTGATACTTTCGCGGTCACGTGATCCGGTGGTTCCAGGAAGCACACCGGATAGAGATCCCCCGTGGATGCCTGGCAACCGCTGTAACAGGGTGAAGTAAGGAGTGGGCGGGATGATCGCATTGCATTTGATTCAAATACTGGGCGTAGTAGTGAACCCAATGCTTTGCTACTATAAATTACCTATTCATGAGACTTACAAGATCCACCAGTCCCAGAGAGGTATAGCAGAGCTTACATGGCTAGTTATTCGAGACTAAGGCATAGAGACAATTACAGTACACGATACCCTAGTCTGCAGAGGCAGACCAGAAAACCCAAATAGACAGGTAAACCTCAGGTATATATGGTGATAACTTGTATCCATACAAAAAGGATACGAGGTAAGGAATATCCCATAAAGTATGATGGAGGGGAGAGTAATGTTTCAAGGGTCAATGTAGCAACTAAAGGATAGTTGTTCATTGAGTCTCCTAGGGAAGACAGTGTTAAGTTGGAAGATCCACCAGGTTTCTCTCTGGAGGACCCTCCTGTCCCAGTCTCCTCCTCGTACTGGTCGTGGGACCACCTCAATCCCCATGAATTTCAAATTTGGGTAGTCACCATTGTGTGTACTATTGATGTGTTTTGCCAAGGGTGTCTCTCTCTTATTTCTTATGTCGCCGAGATGTCCCCCCACCCGTCACCGCAGTTCACAGGTGGTTTTGCCTAAATACTCCAGGCCACAGTCACAATTTGCCTTGTACACTACCCCCTTGGTGCGGCAGTTGACAAATTGTCTAATCTGATAGTTCTTTTTTTCCTTTCATCACTCAATCAATCCATCCAAGGAACAACCACCACAGCAAGGAGACTAAGAGAGGAGGGAATAGGACCTGACCATACTACATTCCTGAACCTGGACTCTTTTGATCTAGGAAAAGATACTCCTAGGAAAATCAGGCATATATGTATGCTCTGTAGTTTTAGCATCCTTTTAGTGTTAGCTAGCTTAGCTTGGGTATGGCTACCTCAAAAACACCATACGCGTTTCGGAGCGTACTGCTCCTTCTTCAGTGGGAATGGGTAGCCCTTTCTCCTTTGGTCTAAATATATGATCCTAATTGGATCCAATTAGTGGTTGGAGGAGTGGTCTTAGACGTTGTTTCTTGGTGTTTAATAACATTTGTCATGGACTAGCGGATGAGAGGAGTGGTATTCAGATATGATCCTGTGGCATATATGTCAGAACAGGATACGGCAATATCATAGATCACTATCGGGTCTATGATGCTTCTAGTTGTGAAGTAGATATCAAATATGTAAAAAATGTAAAGAATGTAAAAAAAGTTAAAAATGTGAATAATGTCATACAATAGCAATATAAACCCCAAATTGGAGGTAATATCAAATACAGTGCATTTTTAGGAATGAGAACGCATGTTCTAATCTGTTATGATGAATCCATTAATATGGGAAAATAAAAAATAGATTCCTAAACATTATAGTTCCACAGTTGTCAATTTCAGTACTAGACATAAAATATCCTTGAGGGCAATAGAGATCAGGGTGATCTTCGGTTGGATATTTTTAGTTTGATCAGATGATTTCTGCCTATATTTTGGTGTATAGAAGAACTCAGGTTGTGGATTTGATTATGGAAAGGGTATTGATAGAAGAAAATTTGTGGGAGAAAGTTGATGGTGGGAGGGGGGGAGGGGCCCACCTGGGAGGAGTGGTCGGAGTGCTGATAGACAGCCAGACTACGATCCCAAATCCCAAAGGGGGCACCTCACCCATTCATAAAAACCCGAAGATTTCCATCTCCGTATTAAGTCCATTCGGGATTATTGTGTTTCGAATATTTTTCTAGATTCAGACCTAGACATCGCCGCTATATGGTTTCCACCTCTCCATTGACGTGTAATTTTCTCTATAGCTGTATAGGTGAGTCGCAGTTGTGTTTCTCTTTGTAGTGTCTAGAGACAGAATGTAGCTCATAACCTTTTTTGATGTTCGATATGTGTTCTGATATTCGCGTTTTAAGAAGTCTTTTTGTGCGTCCAATGTACTGTTTGGAACAGGGGCATTGTAGAACATAGATTATGTTACTGGAATGGCACGAAAGATGTTCCTGAATCTGATGTATATATGTGCTATGGGTTGCATTTACCGTGGTCGTCTTTCTCTGGAAATTTGTGATCTTGCAGTTGTGGCATTTGCCACACCTAAAAAAGCCCTTTAATGTTAACCAGCTTGAATTGAGTTTGGTCGTAGTCTTTTTTATTGTTGGTGCTACTTTTAGTCCAAGGTTAGGGGCTCTAGTGTAGGTGATCTGTGGTTTGTCGGGTAATAACTGACCAATGATTTTATCTCTCAGGATGTGATGCCAATGTTTATAGATGCTCATCTCTAGTTTCTTATAATGTGCATTATATGGTAGAATGATTCTGGGGGTTTCTTCTTTTTTAATCGTATTTGTAGTGGTTTGGTCAAAGAACGTTGTTCTATCCATTGCCCTTACTTTGTCCAGTGATCTATCTATTATTGTCATCGGATAATCCTTGGCTAGGAATTGTATCTTCAAATTTTCTGCTTCTATTTCAAATTGGCTTTCTAATGTGCAGTTCCTCTTGAGTCGTCTAAACTGACTTGTCGGGATATTGGTAGGTGGCAGCTTGAGTGTAAAATGAAGTTGTTTTTCATCACTGGTTTCTGATACGTACTACAGTGAAGTTTGTTTTCTGTTATTTTGATCAGTAGATAGAGGAATTCCACTTGTGTCTCGCTTATGTTTGCTGTAAGTGTTATATTCCTGTCTTGATATGAAAGCACAATGAAATTCCAGCACTCACGATTTTGGTAGCTAAAATCTTCGTCTTTTATTCAGGCAGTAGACATATAAACAGGACATCCACCCACAAGTGCAGCAACCTTGACGCGTTTCGAACAGTAGTTCTTAGTCGTAACAATGAGCAGTGTCTCCTCTGGCACCTTTATACCAGTCTGTACTAAAATGTAATTGCTTTTCCCCTCCACCTGAGGGGTGGGGGAGTGTAGGAGGCAGGGAACATTTTAACCTCTTGTTTTCCAGGTGAGGCACTGCTCATATGTTTCACAATAGAAAATTCATGCATCTATACAAAGTCACTGATTATTACAAAAATTTGTGTTGAAAAATAACCATTGAATAAAAACAGTGAACATATTAAAATTGTCAAAGAATGTCAATTGTCAGGATAGCATCAGAACACCATATTGGTTATATATAGCCAACTTATTTGTATGGATCCACATATATTAGTGCTGTGTTGCTAATTCTGGCATGGATCCCTTTTCTCTATTACTGCTCTTGATTGAATTGAAAAAATGCATGCATACATAGCTATGATGAAAGGAAATGTGAAAAAACAGGAAAGTCATGAGTTAGTAGAAATACATAAGTTCATTTTTCTTATTGAGGCCATTTGGATGTCTGGTATTCAACTTTAAAATCCAAAAAGCCTCTCTGAGTCTCACTAAACGTTTAAAATCTCCTCCTCCGTTAGGTAATTTCACCTGTTCAATTGCAAAGGCTTTGAAATTGCGCACCTGGCTTTCGTGTTTACTAATAAAATGTTTAGCCGCATTGGATGTGTTCACACTATGCGGATTTTTTATGTAGTTGAGGTGCTCCAGAATTCGGACCTTAAATTTTCTAGTGGTACATCCCACATATAACATGTCACAGGCTATACATTTTATGATATATACCACCCCCATAGAATTACAATTAATATAATATTTGATTGGATATATGTGTGAATTATTCGCATCGTGAAAAGTTTTGGTACTTACTGCGTATGTACAAGTGCGGCAGCGCAAACTTCCGCATTTAGTGAAACCCTTGTATATAAGCCAGGGATCCCGTTTATATTTGTTTCGATGTATGTACATGGAGGGTGATAAATCATTCCCTATAGTTCTTGGCCGTCTTGACACAATTCTACAACCTTGTTTTAGCGCACAGTGCAATATTTCGTCATCATGAAGAATAGGTAAATATTTTTTAATAATTTGTTGAATTTTTTCAAATTGTTTACTGTACGTCAAAACAAGTGTAGGTAAATTATCTTTTTCGTTTTTATTTACATTTATATCTGAACTCTCACTTTTTGATATCTGTTTAGAGATATTTTTATTTTTAGGAGTTGAAAAGAGTAAAGCTTCTCTATTTTTCTTTTTAGTTATAGCTAGGCCTCTGGATATCATCCAGTTTGGATATGCTCTTTGTTTTAATCTATTTATAATAGTTTGAGCCTCTATTTCAAAAGCCGCTGCGGTACTGCAGTTTCTGTAGGCACGTGTGAATTCTCCCACAGGAATTGATTTTATTGTGTGTAGGGGGTGATGGCTATTTGCCCGTAGTAATGTATTTCCTGTTATTTCCTTGCGGTAGGTTTTAGTTTGTATGATCTGGTTCAGTTTTCCTGTAAGTGTTAGATCAAGAAAATTGATACTTTGCGGATGTTCCGTATATGTAAATTTTAAATTATATGTGTTATTTTCCAGATATTGCATGAAGTGTTGTATGGCAGGTACATCACCACTCCAGATAAGGAGCATATCATCGATGTACCTGCCATACCACACCACATGGTCCGCAAATGGATTTTTAATATTATATACATATGCCTCCTCCCAATAGGACATTGTTAGATTGGCCAGGGAGGGTGAGTACTTCGCACCCATTGATACACCAGATATCTGTACATAGTATATAGAGTTGAATGAAAAATAATTGTGAGACATCAGAAATTGAGTAACCTCCAGAGTATAATCTATAAAATCCTCAGAAAAATTGCTGTATTTGTGCAAATGGAATTCAAGTGCTAGCATCGCCACATGATGTGGTATTGATGGATAAAGCGATACCACATCAATGGACAACCATCTGTAGTTTTCAGCCCAGGTCATGTCATAAAAAGATTGCAGAATTGATGTGGTATCTTTAATATACCCTGGGATTCTTTTGACAAGGGGCTGTAAACTACAGTCTAGCCATTCACCCAGCCTCTCTGTTAGGGATCCAATCCCGCTGACTATGGGGCGTAGAGGGGGAGGAAATTGGCCCTTGTGGACTTTAGGGAGGGCATGCATTATGGGTGTAACTGTAAATTCTACATTTAAATAATTAAATTGTTTTTGGTTAATGTGATTATATTCCAAACCTTTTCGCAGAATCTCAAAAAATTCCCCTTTATATTTGGGTAAAGGGTCAATATCTAACCTTTGATATACTGAGAGATCAGAGAGCAATTTATTCATTTGTTCACAGTACATGTCACAGTCCAGGACGACGACGGAACCTCCCTTATCGGCCATTTTTATAACAATACGTTCATTATCGGCTAGTTCCTTGATTGCTTTTTTATATTTCATAGGCAGGTTGGTATATCCCCCCTCGTCCTGGATGTGACTATGTATTTCTTTTAGCTCCCTCTCTATGATATCTTGAAAGGTGTCCATATTGGTGGTTCTGGACATGATAGGATAGAAATCCGGATTAGTGATTTTAAATTTCTGAGCATCAACACATCTATCATATTCCAGTGATTCCCCTTGAAGATCGGTGAGACATGTTAGGGCCAATTGTTCTTGGAACGATAAATGAAAATATTCATTTTCAATTCTACTTTCCGAACATGTCTGATCGATATTTCGTATGGGCTCATTCATATCCACATCACTGAAATGTCTGGTCACTGTCAGTTGTCTTATAAATCTATTTATATCTAATAAAGTAGAAAATAAATCAAAATTGACAGAAGGTACAAAATTTAAACCTAATTTGAGAACTTCAATTTGTTCAGTTGAGAGGATTGTGGCAGACAAATTTATAACATCTAATTGTGCACAGTCAGCTATCTCTGTTGGTAGCGTGTTGACCTGGTTTGGGGCGTTTTTGTGTTTACGTCCCGCCCGGCGCACTCGTTTTTTGACGATTTTGTTGCAGTATCCTCCTTTTTATTTTTATTGTTCTCCAGGTTAATATTTTTAGATTTTCTATAGTATGACAGTTTGGGTTTCGCTCCATATTCCATGATTTGCTGAGGGCTTTGTGGTAAATCCTGTGAGCCATCAGAGGTGTCAGCGGTATCCAGTTCAGAGGAAAAACTCACTCTTGGTGATTTATTTTGGGACTTTGATTTATAATTGCGGTTATCTTGCTTTGATTTATTTTTGTTTTTATTTTTCAAAATGGATCTGGGGGTCGAGTAAAGGTTTTCCCTTCTACCCCATTCATATACTTGATCCTGTTTGTAATCATATAGATCTCTCTGGAATTTTTTGTGTTTAATATCTGTGATATATTCTTCCATATGATGTATATTATTCAGCATTTCTGTTTGCAAACTTTCAAAATCTGCCCCAGATTCAAGAGGTTTTAAAGATAATTTACAAAGTTCAATTTCATCTTGTAGTTGTAGCAGCTTTTCACTTTCACACTTTACAATGAGTGACATGAGTTGTAATGAACAATTTGAGAGTAATTGATTCCATTGGGATATAAAATCAGCAGAATAAATCGTTGTAGGTATTTTTTTGATCCTGAGGCCTCTAGGAATCATATAAAAAAAATATAAAAAAGCAATCAAGGAACTAGCCGATAATGAACGTATTGTTATAAAAATGGCCGATAAGGGAGGTTCCGTCGTCGTCCTGGACTGTGACATGTACTGTGAACAAATGAATAAATTGCTCTCTGATCTCTCAGTATATCAAAGGTTAGATATTGACCCTTTACCCAAATATAAAGGGGAATTTTTTGAGATTCTGCGAAAAGGTTTGGAATATAATCACATTAACCAAAAACAATTTAATTATTTAAATGTAGAATTTACAGTTACACCCATAATGCATGCCCTCCCTAAAGTCCACAAGGGCCAATTTCCTCCCCCTCTACGCCCCATAGTCAGCGGGATTGGATCCCTAACAGAGAGGCTGGGTGAATGGCTAGACTGTAGTTTACAGCCCCTTGTCAAAAGAATCCCAGGGTATATTAAAGATACCACATCAATTCTGCAATCTTTTTATGACATGACCTGGGCTGAAAACTACAGATGGTTGTCCATTGATGTGGTATCGCTTTATCCATCAATACCACATCATGTGGCGATGCTAGCACTTGAATTCCATTTGCACAAATACAGCAATTTTTCTGAGGATTTTATAGATTATACTCTGGAGGTTACTCAATTTCTGATGTCTCACAATTATTTTTCATTCAACTCTATATACTATGTACAGATATCTGGTGTATCAATGGGTGCGAAGTACTCACCCTCCCTGGCCAATCTAACAATGTCCTATTGGGAGGAGGCATATGTATATAATATTAAAAATCCATTTGCGGACCATGTGGTGTGGTATGGCAGGTACATCGATGATATGCTCCTTATCTGGAGTGGTGATGTACCTGCCATACAACACTTCATGCAATATCTGGAAAATAACACATATAATTTAAAATTTACATATACAGAACATCCGCAAAGTATCAATTTTCTTGATCTAACACTTACAGGAAAACTGAACCAGATCATACAAACTAAAACCTACCGCAAGGAAATAACAGGAAATACATTACTACGGGCAAATAGCCATCACCCCCTACACACAATAAAATCAATTCCTGTGGGAGAATTCACACGTGCCTACAGAAACTGCAGTACCGCAGCGGCTTTTGAAATAGAGGCTCAAACTATTATAAATAGATTAAAACAAAGAGCATATCCAAACTGGATGATATCCAGAGGCCTAGCTATAACTAAAAAGAAAAATAGAGAAGCTTTACTCTTTTCAACTCCTAAAAATAAAAATATCTCTAAACAGATATCAAAAAGTGAGAGTTCAGATATAAATGTAAATAAAAACGAAAAAGATAATTTACCTACACTTGTTTTGACGTACAGTAAACAATTTGAAAAAATTCAACAAATTATTAAAAAATATTTACCTATTCTTCATGATGACGAAATATTGCACTGTGCGCTAAAACAAGGTTGTAGAATTGTGTCAAGACGGCCAAGAACTATAGGGAATGATTTATCACCCTCCATGTACATACATCGAAACAAATATAAACGGGATCCCTGGCTTATATACAAGGGTTTCACTAAATGCGGAAGTTTGCGCTGCCGCACTTGTACATACGCAGTAAGTACCAAAACTTTTCACGATGCGAATAATTCACACATATATCCAATCAAATCTTATATTAATTGTAATTCTATGGGGGTGGTATATATCATAAAATGTATAGCCTGTGACATGTTATATGTGGGATGTACCACTAGAAAATTTAAGGTCCGAATTCTGGAGCACCTCAACTACATAAAAAATCCGCATAGTGTGAACACATCCAATGCGGCTAAACATTTTATTAGTAAACACGAAAGCCAGGTGCGCAATTTCAAAGCCTTTGCAATTGAACAGGTGAAATTACCTAACAGAGGAGGAGATTTTAAACGTTTAGTGAGACTCAGAGAGGCTTTTTGGATTTTTAAGTTGAATACCAGACATCCAAATGGCCTCAATAAGAAAAATGAACTTATGTATTTCTACTAACTCATGACTTTCCTGTTTTTTCACATTTCCTTTCATCATAGCTATGTATGCATGCATTTTTTCAATTCAATCAAGAGCAGTAATAGAGAAAAGGGATCCATGCCAGAATTAGCAACACAGCACTAATATATGTGAATCCATACAAATAAGTTGGCTATATATAACCAATATGGTGTTCTGATGCTATCCTGACAATTGACATTCTTTGACAATTTTAATATGTTCACTGTTTTTATTCAATGGTTATTTTTCAACACAAATTTTTGTAATAATCAGTGACTTTGTATAGATGCATGAATTTTCTATTGTGAAACATATGAGCAGTGCCTCACCTGGAAAACAAGAGGTTAAAATGTTCCCTGCCTCCTACACTCCCCCACCCCTCAGGTGGAGGGGAAAAGCAATTACATTTTAGTACAGACTGGTATAAAGGTGCCAGAGGAGACACTGCTCATTGTTACGACTAAGAACTACTGTTCGAAACGCGTCAAGGTTGCTGCACTTGTGGGTGGATGTCCTGTTTATATGTCTACTGCCTGAATAAAAGACGAAGATTTTAGCTACCAAAATCGTGAGTGCTGGAATTTCATTGTGCTTTCATATCAAGAATATACGGGCTTGCCGGCCTTTTCCGTGCACGCAGGTGGTGGAATAATTGGGTGAGCTGGACTTTTCTTTGTTTATATTCCTGTCATTTGCATTGATGATCCAATTAGGATCATATATTTAGACCAAAGGAGAAAGGGCTGCCCATTCCCACTGAAGAAGGAGCAGTACGCTCCGAAACACGTATGGGGTTTTTGAGGTAGCCATACCCAAGCTAAGCTAGCTAACACTAAAAGGATCCTAAAACTACAGAGCTCCGGAGCATAATATTTCCTTGAAAGCTTCAGCCTCTTTCCCGCCATCGGTCTCCACGTGGAACGCCGACGAGAACTGAGCGGGAATGCCAGCGAGTACAAGTGACGTCACCGGAAGTGACGAACACCTACAGCAACGAATAGGCAGAGCATACAGCCCCACGAGCGGGAACAACACACGTGGATGCCGCACGCCTGTCGGGAGCCGCTCACCAGCCTACCTCAGGAGGGTAATGTACCTGCTAACTTAGCAGTATTTCACAATATAATCTATGACTACTGGACCACTCTCTATAAAGTCAAACAGATATTAATCGGAGGTAAATATCTCATCTATCTGAGACGAGAGTGATCATCATTATTTTTGGACTATTCCTCAATCGTAGGTGAACATCTCATTTATTTGGGATAAAAGGGCAAAACCAGAACATTACTACACCCCCTAAAGGAGGTCCCTCCCTCCCCATCCAATTTATTCTCTTTGGGACACTATTGGATTGGATACCTACACCTATCTCTAATAGGTCCATAAGACTCTGACCATACTACTACCTAAGACTTTTTGTATCCATTTTTATTTAATGTTTTAATTATAAAAAACAAAATCAATTTTTTTCATATTTTATCTATTTACTAAACCTTCCTTATAATTTGTATTTTATATGCACTAATACTATATATGCCTGATTTTCCTAGGAGTATCTAATTGAAGGCTCACTACTCACATTGTATTACATTGTACTACTGCAATTTTTATACTCTTTTATTTTACTTTTATTGTTGTTATTTGGCATAACCAGCCATCTCATAATAAATATTCCTTTTCCATGCACTACCTATGATTTATCGTTGAATCTATATATATATCTGTGTGAGGAAATATGATGAAGATCTGATACATCTGAGGCTGGGAGAAATCAGGTGTACGGTTAAGGAATTGTCTCCTTGGGTCATTAGTAAGATATCTAATTATATTATTGATTAGGGGCATATTGTTTAGGTTATTTGGTGTTTCTTAGTTGCATATCATAGTTGTTTTTTTTTACTATTGTTACCAATTTTATAATTGTTTATTATTGGATTGTAACCCATTTTTATTATATTGATTATTTTGCACTGAATTATCATTAATAAATATATATTTTGTTTATAACTGGGTTATTTTTTTCTTCAATTCAACGCAGATAAAGAGCTCTGGTGAGCTTGTTGTTTATGAGAACAAATTGGAATCTCCTATTATAGATCCTAATTTGTTTACATAAATAATATAGACTGTTAATCAGAGCAGTATAAATATTCTGACATATCAGCAGTGTCATTGCACAGCTGGGACTTGTAGTCCTACAAATACAACATGCTGTTGAGTCTTCCAGCAGGCAGACATGTCACCCAGGGCAGCACTTATATTTACTCCCTTTCCAGAGCAGGGGGAGGGGCAAAGAATGTTGTTATTACAGGCAAAGGGCCAGAAGAGAACCAGGGAAATTAGGAAATATATATTTCTTTGCCTAAAACTTGCTATGCTTAGTTATATATTTCTGCCCATCAGATTTACAGTGCTATATTATTTTTTTTCCATAACTCGGACAACCCCTTTAAGTCAGTTTGACTATTCCTAGTGTTCCTACAGAGTGAAACGGGTCAGACAGATTTGATTTTACTTTGTATGAATCTTTTTTCTTCTTCTCATAACCAGCACAATGTATCTCTCTCCCTGTATAGAAATAATAGGACAGTTCAGCCAATCCAAATTAGCATGTTAATGAGGCAGGCAGAGAAGATATCCTTAGGCTTGGCATATCTGTAATAATATAATTATCATATCTTAAGTGAAGCATATGCAGTACCCTACGGAAAAGTGGTGTATCTGCGAATTGTTCATTTTTTATGCTATGTAAAGTAATGTCCTGTCGTGTCATGTATTGCACTCAGTATAACCATGTATGGATGGCACAGCCAGGGTTAAAAAGCTGTGACTTGTGCTCCCTCTTCTTAGGCCCCCAAAGCTATAGAACCTCACTGATCTTTGAATGATCTACAGAAGGAGAGAAAGAGTAACGCAAAGGAGAGAACTAAAGAACTTAGAATCTGCATGGCTGAGCACTGGTGTCAGTAACGTAACCTGCTACCAAAAGCCGCTAAGACTTTACTGCTGTGAGGGACACCGTTAAGACAACCTTCAGAGCTGGACATGACCTGGCTATTCGTATCACTAAAACCTTGTATCCCTCAGTGGTCATCACCATTACAAGAGTACAATTGCCTGCCATAGATTCTACTGGAAGAGACTTGACACAGATAGAGATGGAAAAAGGCCGTAAATCCCATACTTACCTAAATCCATACATTGTTATCTAGGAGAGAATTGCAGTGTGTATAGTTGGAACTGTGTTTTGCCATCGTTGGATATACTACAACTCCTATTTTGTCCTTCAGTAAAGAGAGACATTTATTCTGTTAAATCTAGCCTGGTTAATGACTCCTGCATCATTCGATGACCATTGCACTCCACACACCCTGCTTTGCATCTGTATGAACACTTAACATCACAGGCACCCCAACTACCATCAGGCAGGAGCCCCAGAACCAGGGAGTGCCCTGAGGGAAGAAAGGGTGCACCCTCCTTTCACTGCACTAGTCCTAGGGTGCAATAGTGTGAGGCAAGCCACTGTAATCGACTGTAATAGCCAGAGCCACTACCACTCCCATCCACTGCTCTGGCTCTTCCTTGGTCACTGCATTCGCCTTCCCTTTGTCATAATGTGGCTGCATGTAAAATCTGAGGCCAGTCACACGCTAACCAGTTCTATGTCCTGTAAGAGGTCACTTGATGTGGTCAAATGACTACACCCCACTACAGCAAGGGGTGACAATGGATACAGGAGACATCGTCTCCCAGAATATAAAGAATATAAGAATCTGTGCACCATCCTAATGCATGATGGGAGTGATACTCAGAACAAAAAAGAATGGAATGTTTACTGAAACATTGACGTTAATATCAATTGCACCAAAACGTAGTTGTTATAATCAAATTCACAGTACAGACGTCATAGGTCACGGATACATTATCATCAATGCAAAATGTTACAAAGCACCCGCATCTGACATTATTCTCGGATGCACATGATGATCCTGTTATCCAAAACAATTTAAAGGAATATTCCAAGGCTGGAGGCAAAGGAATGCAAATCCGGAACAAACACATTTCACGGCTCCTGGATCCTGCAGGGGTTAAAAAAATGAACCTTTTCCAGCATAAAGCCTGAGCAGGCTTCTCTTAGATCTCCATCCCTGTTCCATCTGACTTGCATTCACACAGTAATAATGACCAGGACTTGGCGCAGTGCCATGTACCACATGCAGAATGAGGCACACATCAAACTGCAGCATGGAGCTCTCAGCTTTACTGGTCAAGCGCTAGCAGTGGGAGAGACAGACAGGGAAGGAATAATGGAGTCCTGGGACTTTACGCAGCAGAATCTTCTCACAGACCTAAACAAATAATATTTCCTTCACCATGAACAGAATGTAGACGCTATAAAAACATGAAATGCACCAAAACTGGAATGCTGAGCCTGGATGAAGCTTCTAGACATGAATTAATATATAAAACATATGGCCCTTCAACAGTACCAGCCAAATGAGCCTATAAAAGTACTAACCACGTGTCCCTTTCACAGTGCCAGCTACTTGCCTCTTTGCCATCTAAATGCCCCATGGTAAAATGTATTGACCACATATCCCTTTATTACTTCTAGCCACATACCCATTTAATAATATCAGCCATGCCCACTTAATAGTGTCAGGCAATTTTCCCTTTCATTGTATCAGCCAAATGCCCCTTTAGTAGTGCCATCTATATTCTCTGGGCTACATGGCCCTTTGAAAGTACCAGATACATACCTTTTTAATAGAACCAGCCAAATATAAGATAGGGCCAGGGGCTATCCATAGTATTCAGTATATTTCGCAGACTACATGGTTCTTATCTGCCGACACATTCTATGTTTCTATGTTTAAATGCCCCTTTAACAAAGTTAATCATTTGTTCCTTTTAAAGTAGGAGTAATTTGCACCTTTAATATTCCAACTAAATGCTGCTTTAGTAGTGCCAGCTACATGAATCTTTAATAGCACCATACACATGGCACTTCAATAGTACCAGCTACGTAGATGACCCTTTAGTAGTATCAGTCAACTACCCCTTTAACAGTATTAACTACCTGTCTCTTTAAGTTTTAAAAAGGCACAGCCCAGGATACGGGACAGAAACATGGTTGCCCAGTGCTGTCAAGAATGGGGGAAATAACGCAGCAACACCCCTGGCATACCCTCTTGCATGTATCAGTTGAAGATGTAATTTCTGACTCTGCTCCATGACATTGTGTAGTATAAATATCCTTACTTAAGCTTTGTAACACTGACATCTGCACTTGGGTGACTACCCCCTCATCATTTAAATGGCGGCCACTGTGATAACGTTCTATGTCATGTTAGATGATTTCATGGAAAACGACATCTCAAGGACTTATATGGAAATGCATGAACTACATCCTTGAACTACAACTACCCCTGGGGTCACTCCCTCTACCCTGCAGAGATATACTTAAAATTAGAGTTATTATGTCAATTGTGAGCTAAGAACGCTGTCAAGACACCAAATCCCAGAGCCACGTGCAGCCAGGTGCTAGTGATTACATCTTCCCATCGACAAGATTTCTTAATCTTGGGCTTTTCTGCGACTAAACCAAACATTCCTTCTATAGAGAGTGATGACATTACCCAGCTTTCCTACAGTTTTGAATGCATATCTACTTGGTTTAGCTGGCCGTGGCGCCACCTATTAGGAGTACAGAGGTCCTCTGACCTGATGGAATGAGGAGACGCCAAATACCATCTACAGTATGGTGATGATATAAGTACAGTTAGTATAGGGATTATCCCATGAATAATGTAAAAAATTAAAATCAGACATCATATAGCACATGACAATCTCTTTCAAACAAAGTTAGAGCCAGCTCTGTTTGTCTCATAGATCCAGAGCTACCCCTATTCATTGCTTCAATTACACTGCTAGATCCCCTTGGCCTGACAGCTAAGGAAATGTGTCCTTCTGCTGCAGCTCTCACCCTACCACAGCTCAGGGGACTGTATCCTTCTGCTGCAGCTCTCACCCTACTACAGCTCAGGGGACTGTGTCCTTCTGCTGCAGCTCTCACCCTACTACAGCTCAAGGGACTGTGTCCGTCTGTTGCAGCTCTCACCCTACCACAGCTCAGGGGACTGTGTCTTTCTGCTGCAGCTCTCACCCTACCACAGCTCAGGAGACTGTGTCCTTCTGCTGCAACTCTCACCCTACCACAGCTCAGGGGACTGTGTCCTTCTGCTGCAGCTCTCACCCTACCACAGCTCAGGGGACTGTGTCCTTCTGCTGCAGCTCTCACCCTACTACAGCTCAAGGGACTGTATCCGTCTGTTGCAGCTCTCACCCCACCACAGCTCAGGGGACTGTGTCCTTCTGCTGCAGCTCTCACCCTACCACAGCTCAGGAGACTGTGTCCTTCTGCTGCAGCTCTCACCCTACCACAGCTCAGGGGACTGTGTCCTTCTGCTGCAACTCTCACCCTACCACAGCTCAGGGGACTGTGTCCTTCTGCTGCAGCTCTCACCCTACCACAGCTCAGGGGACTGTGTCCTTCTGCTGCAGCTCTCACCCTACTACAGCTCAAGGGACTGTGTCCGTCTGTTGCAGCTCTCACCCCACCACAGCTCAGGGGACTGTGTCCTTCTGCTGCAGCTCTCACCCTACCACAGCTCAGGGGACTGTGTCCTTCTGCTGCAGCTCTCACCCTACCACAGCTCAGGGGACTGTGTCCTTCTGCTGCAGCTCTCACCCTACCACAGTTCAGGGGACTGTGTCCTTCTGCTGCAGCTCTCACCCTACCACAGCTCGGGGGACTGTGTCCTTTCTGCTGTTTTCTCCCTATAATTGTCACAGCTTCTAACAGTAGACATGGCTGGTGACAATTGAAGGATGAAACCGAGCATGTGTGACCACCTCAGTAGGTGAATGTGCCTATACTCTGCAAATTAAACAACAGGGGGCGCCATTATAATGAAGTAAAAAGACTATTCGACAACTGGAATATTATTGTAACAGAAAGTAAATTAAAAAAAGTAACTAGTTTTTTCATGCTTTTATATTTAATGCTGGCACAACCCCTTTAAGTCATGGTGGGAGGTGCACTAGTTATATGAGGCCATAATATGGACCCTAAAATCTGGCGATGTCACAACCATTTAACAACAGCCTTAAAGGGGTTGTCCAGGATTGAAAAAAATCATAACTCCTTTCTTCCAGAAACAGTGCCACATCTGTTCCTAGGTTGTGTCTGGTACTATATCTCAACTCAGTTGAGCTGCAATACCACATACAACCTTTTGAAAGGTGTGGCATTGTTTCTTAAAGCCTTTTTTTTTTTCAAATTCTGTATAGTTCTTTTAAAGGTTTATTAATATGATACCATAAATGTCTGATGAAGAGTCTCACCACTGGTACTTTCACTTATTAAGAGAATGGGGCTGTCTGTTAATGTGAAGAAGAGCGAAGACTACAATACAAGTATTTTAGCCGAGTATGACCCCAGCCCAATCACTTCTCAGCAGGGTTTACATAAACCCTGCCCAATTTCGGCACAAGGCAAGTAGGATTGCCTTCAGGACAATCTTGGCAAATTTCGGTCTGTTGGTCACTATCTACAAACATCTATCATTACTTCTTGTTGGAAATGTATAATATGTTCCTGTGTATTATACAGTTATATATTGTATTTGTGTTTTTCTTGACAAATTTACATTATTGTAATATAAAATGGGGAAAATAACAATACCTTTTTGAGGAAATGTTCCACAATTCTGATACAAATACAGTTTCCTGCCTGTAATGGAGACATATGAACATGGTCAAGATCATTCCATAATCTGCTAATTTAGGATTGATTACACTGGCTCTGAAATCAACATTACCCCTCTGTTTACTGTAATCCCCTAACTATGGCATAATGAAATCAGTATGGATTGTGTATTGTTTACAGGGAGAATTTCAAGCATTCGTTCCTTGTGAGATACAGAACAAGCCTCCCTTAATTCTTCATGATTATCCTCAGCGGAGCAGATGCTTATCCAGGTCTGAACATTTCTCATGTGCTAACTGTCTGCATTTAATTCCCCAATTCATGGAAGGATTACCTGGAATCAGAGAAATGAGGTTGTCTATTGAACCTGGATCTACAGTGAAACATGTTTGCTGCTTTCTCCACCCCCACCCCTAATTATTATTTAATACAGAAGTATCGGCAAGGCATTTTGGAAATTGGAGTAGTATAGAATTTGTCTACAGTGACACAAAAAGCTCAGGCTACTGTTCTATCAGTCCTATATGTGTTATACTGCAGCTCTGTGTGCTCTGATTGGCTGCTGTGGATAAGCACTGAACTACTGGCTATTAGACTAAGGCCTCTTTCACACTACCGTTTTTTTTTTCCGTTTTGTGGGCCGTTTTTTGCGTTCCGTATACGGTCCGTATACGGAACCATTCATTTCAATGGTTCCGCAAAAAAAAACGTAATGTGTTCCGTATGCATTCCGTTTCCATATTTCCGTTTTTCCGTTAAGTAGAAAGATAGAACATGTCCTATATTTTGCCGCAAATCACGTTCCGTGGCTCCATTCAAGTCAATGGGTCCGCAAAAAAAACGGAACGCACGCGGAAATGCATCCGTATGTCTTCCGTATCCGTTCCGTTATTTCTGAACCATCTATTGAAAATGTTATGCCCAGCCTAAATTTTTCTATGTAATTACTGTATATGTCATACGGAAAAACGGAACGGAACAACGGAACGGAAACAAAACGGAAACAAAAAAACGAAACAACGGATCCATGAAAAACGGAAAGTAAAACACTGAAATCGACATACTGTAGTGTGAAAAAGGCCTTATTCTGGGATATCTATCTCAAACCACTCTTCAAAATTTCTCTAACTCCAGTAGGTTACAGTACCAGATGACAATACAGGCCTATGCATCTGAAGGGAGGTGGCCCTGGAGTGAAGAGATGTAGTCTAGGTTGGCTGCACTCTTTATTTTAATGGGTGCAGAGATCCTCTTTCCACAGCTTCTATAAAAACAGAAAGCAGGGGTGTGGGAAATTAACCAAACTGGAGAGCTGGAAAAACTAGGCACTAAGTCTTTCTGTCCCAGGTGATTGGGGGTGTAGTAGTGTTAGGAAGCACCAGAAGGAGGCTCTATTTTGATATTTTGCTATAAGGTTCCCTCTCCTCTATGTATGCACCTGGTCTGCTATGAGTAGGGTTTGTCTATGCAGAAGATTTGGAGCTCTTTATCAGATAATTGGAGTTCTGACCGCTATAAAGATATCTTAGACATAAGAACATGATGGCAAAAGGATGTTCACTATAAGGATATATGGATTGTAAGGGGAGTTACTTTTGGACCACGGAGGGGGCGCTAGCAGATCCTACTCCTATCATTCTTACTTATGGTCAGAGTTTTCATAAGTATGTCTGATGTCATCCATTAGCTGTGAACAATCACATTGTCCTATCCCAGGATGGCTTGGTACGGTAATAGCAACCAACCTCATGAGAAGGGCTCTTATTTAAAAGAGTATTTTTGCCATCAATACTACCACCAACTAGAGTGAAATTCTTGAAATTTATTTTGGTTCTGATTTAAAAAAATTGGTCTAAAGATTCAATTCTTCTGCGGTCTCCTAGGCTTTTTGCTCTGCTGTCTTTCTCTCTTTTTTAGTTTTCTATAAAGTTTTTTTTAATCTATTCCCCCTTTTAAGCTCTTTAAAGCGATCCCATAATGCTCATAGGAGTAGTCATGTTCCCCATAGACCCCCAGTAGTAATAATTCACCTTACAATGTGTGCCAGTAAAAAAATACCCCCTTATAATGTGATCCAATACAAAAAATACCCCCTTATAATGTGTGCCAGTACAGAAAATACCCCCTTATAATGTGTGCCAGTAGAAAAAATACCCTCTTATATTGTGTGCCAGTACAAAAAACTATCCCCTTATAATGTGTTCTAGTACTAAAGATCATCCCTTACAATGTGCACCAGTACAAAAAGATCCCCCTTATAATGTGCACCAGTGCAAAACATACCCCCTTATAGTGTGCACCAGTACAAAAGATACCCCCTTATAATGTGTGACAGTACAAAAAACGACCACCTTATAATGTGTTCCACTGCTAAAAATCATCCCTTACAATGTGCACCGTTACAAAAAGATACCCTTATAATGTGCACCAGTACAAAACATACCCCCTTTTAGGCTGGGTTCACACGAGCCGGATTAGGTCCGGATGTGTCCCGGTGTATTGCGGCAAACCCGCGCGATTAGGTACGCAATTGCAGTCAGTTTTGACTGTGATTGCGTTCCGATGTTCAGTTTTTATCGCGCGGGTGCAATGTGTTTTGCACGCGCATGATAAAAAAACGACTGTGGTACCCAGACCCGAACTTCTTCACAGAAGTTCGGGTTTGGGTTAGGTGTTCTGTAGATTGTATTATTTTCCCTTATGACATGGTTATAAGGGAAAATAATAGCATTCTGAATACAGAATGCTTAGTAGGTGATCAATTGAGGGTTAAAATTTTTTAAGAATGAACTCACCTTCTCCTCTTGATTGCGTAGTTGCCGGTGGTGATGGACCATGTGATTGGAGTATGTGATCTGATGTCACCACAGGTCCTAGCCGGTAGTTCATCATTAAAGAAGTAAAGAAGAGACTGGCAACTACGCGATCAAGAGGAGAAGGTGAGTTAATATATTTTTTTTTAACCCTCAATTGATCACCTACTAAGCATTCTGAATACAACCATGTTATAAGGAGAAATAATACAGTGAATAGACTGTCAATATAGAGCATGCTGCGATTTTCACGCAACACATAAGTGATGCGTGAAAATAACAGCTCATGTGCACACCCCCAATAGAAATGAATGGGTCCAGATTCAGTGCGGGTGCAATGCGTTCACCTCCCGCATTGCACCCGCGCGGAAATCTCGCCGTGTGAACTCGAACACAAAAAATACCCCCTTATAATGTGCTCCAATACAAAAAAAACTACCCCTTATAATGTATCCCAGTATAAAATATACCCCCTTATAATGTACACCAGTACAAAAAATACTCCTTATAATGTCCGCCAGTGCAAAAAATACCCTCCTATAATGTGTGCCAAAACAAAAATACGCCCTTATAATGTGCTCTGATAAAAAAAAATAGTCCTTATAATGTGCGCCAGTAGAAAAAATACCCCCTTAGGCCTCATGCACATGACCGTTGTGTGCATCCGTGGCCGTTGTGCCGTTTTCCGTTTTTTTTCACGGACCTATTGACTTTCAATGGGTCCGTGGAAAAATCGGAAAATGCACCGTTTGGCAGCCGCATCCGTGAGCCGTGTTTCCTGGCCGTGAAAAAAATATGACCTGTCCTATTTTTTTCACGGCCAACGGTTCACGGGCCCATTCAAGTCAATTGGCATCCGTGTCCGTGATCCGTGGCCGTAGGTTTTAGTTTCATACAGACGGATCCGAAGATCCGTCTGCATAAAAGCTTTTTCAGAGCTGAGTTTTCACTTCGTGAAAACTCAGATCCGACAGTATATTCTAACACAGAAGCGTTCCCATGGTGATGGGACGCTTCTAGTTAGAATACACTACAAACTGTGTCCAAGACTGCCCCCTGCTGCCTGGCAGCACCCGATCTCTTACAGGGGGATATGATAGTGCGGCACCTGAAGGGGTTAATTGTACTATCATATCCCCCTGTAAGAGATCAGGGCTGCCAGGCAGCAGGGGGCAGACCCCCCCCCCCCTCCCCAGTTTGAATATCATTGTGCGGCCCCCCCCCTCCCCTGTTGTTAACTCGTTGGTGGCCAGTGTGCGCACCCCCCTCCCTCCCTCCCTCTATTGTTTTAATACATTGGGGCCAGTGTGCGCACCCCCCTCCCTCCCTCTATTGTAATAATAGCATTGGGGCCAGTGTGCGCGCCCCCCCAACCCCCCCCCTCCCTCCCTCTATTGTAATAATAGCATTGGGGCCAGTGTGCCCCCCCCCCCCCCCTCCCCGATCATCGGTGGCAGCGGAGTAGAAGATTTTCATACTTACCTGGCTGCTGGCTGCTGCGATGTCTGCGTCCGGCCGGGAGCTCCTCCTACTGGTAAGTGACAGCAATGCGCCGCACAGACCTGTCACTTACCAGTAGGAGGAGCTCCCGGCCGGACACAGAGATCGCAGCAGCCAGCAGCCAGGTAAGTATGAATCTTCTACTCCGCTGCCACCGATGATCGGGGAGGGGGGGGGGGGGCACACTGGCCCCAATGCTATTATTACAATAGAGGGAGGGAGGGGGGGGGGGGTTGGGGGGGCGCGCACACTGGCCCCAATGCTATTATTACAATAGAGGGAGGGAGGGGGGTGCACACACTGGCCACCAACGAGTTAACAACAGGGGAGGGGGGGCGCCACTGGCCACCAATGAGTTAAAAACAGGGGGGGGGGGTCTGCCCCCTGCTGCCTGGCAGCACCTGCCAGGCAGCAGGGGACAGTCATGTACACAGTTTTTTTGTATATTCTAACCTGAAGCGTCTCCATCACCATGGGAACGCCTCTGTGTTAGAATATACTGTCGGAAATGAGTTTCACGATGTAGCTCATATCCGACAGTATATTCTAACATAGAGGCGTTCCCATGGTGATGGGGACGCTACAAGTTAAAATATACCATCGGATTGGAGAAAAATCCAATCCGATGGTATAACAGAACTCCAGACTTTACATTGAAAGTCAATGGGGACGGATCCGTTTGAAATGGCACCATATTGTGTCAACATCAAACGGATCCGTCCCCATTGACTTGCATTGTAATTCAGGACGGATCCGTTTGGCTCCGCACGGCCAGGCGGACACCAAAATGACTTTTTTTTCATGTCCGTGGATCCTCCAAAAATCAAGGAAGACCCACGGACGGAAAAACGGTCACGGATCACGGACCAACGGAACCCCGTTTTGCGGACCGTGAAAAAAAACGACCGTGTGCATGAGGCCTTATAATGTGTGCCAGTACAAAAATATACCCATTTATAATATTCATCAGTACAAAACAAAACCACCTTATATACCATCTTACTTTTCAGATCAGACCTCCATATCAGATCCTCAGATCAGACTTTAAATCAGACCCCCATATTAAACCTCAGATCTGACCTCTATATCAGATCCTCAGATGAGACCCCCATCAGACCACTAATCAGACCCCCTTTAGACCTCCATGTCAGACCCCCTTTAAGCCTCCATGTCAGACCCCCATAGGACCTTAGATTAGACCCAAAATAAATAACTTAACTTAACTCTCCTGCTCCGCCACTATTATCCCAGTCCGGTGGTCTCTTCATGCATTCTCAGCTCCATAATTTTCTAGGGGCCCGCTCTGCACTGTCACTACGTCAGTTCATTCTGCATGCATTACATCCTGACACTGTATGCATCAAGACACCAGGGAGGAAGACCAGGAAGGAGGGGTGAGTACAGGCAGTGCTCACATCGCCTCACTCCGTGATACTCCTGCGTACTAGTGAGCGCTTCCATAATGGAAGCGCTCACTAGTATTCACTTTATAAGAAAGGCCCCTTCTTCGGGGACTTGTTTTGCTACAAAAACACAAAAATTAAGAAATATAGTGCAAACATTTTTCTAACCAATTTCTAACATTTAAAAAGGTGTAGGTACACAATAAAATCAAATAAAAAGCAATCTGTATTTTTTATACCATTTTGGTGCGCGTACGTTTTTTGGGGATGTGAATCAATATGAGGAATAAATATTTTTATATTATAATATTTTTATATTACAATAGTTCTGACACATTTGGGACACTGGAATGCTAATCTTCTTTTATAGTTTATTTTTAATTTTAACCCTTAGGATACCAGAGGTTTTTTCTTTTTGCGTTTTCATTTTTCTTCCCTATCTTCCTTGAGCCATGACTTTTTTTTATATTTCCATTTACAAAACTGTATAAGGGCTTATTTTTTGTGGAAGAAGTTGTACTTTCTAATGCCACCATTAATTATGGCATACAATGTAGTGGAAAGCGGTATAAAAATTCCAAATGGGGTGGAATTGGAAATTAAATGCAATTCCTCCACAGTTTTATGGGTTTTGTTCGCACGGCGTTCTGTTTGCGGCAAAACTTACCCATGCCCATCATTCTCTGGGTGAGTATAATTATAATGATAAACCATATGTATAAGTTTTTAATGTTTAAATAGTGTAAAAATAAATTTAAACTTTGGAAAAAAAATGTTTTTTTTACATCACCATATTCTGACCCCCATAACCTTTTTATAGTTACGGTATATCTACTGAGCTGTGTCTTGGCTCATTTTTTGCGGGACAATCTGTAGTTTTACTGATACTATTTTGGAGTGTGCATGACTTGTTTATCGTATTTTATTAAATTTTTTGGGTAAGAGAAGCAATAAAAAAAATAGCAAATTGGCCATTTTGACCATTATTCCGTCACAGCATTCACCGTATTGTAAAAATATTGTTATATTTTAATAGAACGAGCGTTTTTGGTCATGGTGATACCTATAATGTTTATATTTTTTATTATTTAGGTATTTTTATTATAAGGGAAGGGCGGCTTCCGGGTTTTTGCACATTTAGATGCCGTAATCTCACTTGATCACGCCATCTAAAGCCTTTATTTACCACAATCTGCATTATTGCTGGTCGCGGTAATTAGCCGCATGCCATGATGCCCGCTGCACGTACGAGCGGGCACCATGTATGCCTATCGCTCCAGCGCCGTACATGTACACCGCTGGTAGTGAAAGGGTTAAAATAGTTTTACGCCTTATTCACACGTCAGCGTTTTGGTCAGTGATTTCCATGATTTCCATCAGTGATTGTGAGCCAAAACCAGAAGTGTAGGCTACACAGACATAAGGTATGAGTGAAAGACCTGCTCCTGTTTGGTATTTAGACCAACGCCTAGTTTTGGCTCACAATCAGTGGAAATCACTGACCAAAAAAACTGATGTGTGAATAAGGCATTACACTTGTTTTAAGTCCCCATAGTGGATTTTAATGTGCAATCGTCTTATCACCTCTCCCATATACTGCAATGATTTACCATGGCAGTCTATGAGAGAATTGGAGAGTTCCTATAAAGTACTTCCAGAGGCTCAAAAAAGGCCTGAAGCTGCCATAGCTACCAAACATCTCCCGCAGTCTCATTGCGGGGATGCCTTTCAGGCTTCAAGAGCACAGCACTCCCATTATTTGTCCTCTCAAATGCTGTGGTCATAATTGACCACAGCATCTGAAGGGTTGAAAGTTCGTGATCAGCATTATCGTCGATCATGGACTCAGCCACCAAGAGTGTGTAAAACAGCAGACACTCGACAGCCACAGACTGATGTGCACACACAATAAACTATCTAACACAATCCTGTCCCTATTTGTAAAACCTGTCTTTCTATCAAGTAATTCAGTCTACCTAACTAAATATATCTACCCCTAACACTGACCCTGTAAGACCCTAAGCTCAATGTCTTGTGTGTCTATTTGCTGTGTCTCTGCTTGGGACCTTACACAGAGCATAATAGACAATCGATATTGTCCATTCTGATTGGATGTCAGTCTGACCGCAAGGCATTACGGGCAAGCCCGCCAGCCAGGGTCCAGCACTTCGTCATGTGATTCTCTGTCTTCATATTCCCTGCCCTGTTTCCATGAATTTTATATGTAAAATGGTAGCACCTAGTGTTGAGCGAATTGAAGCTGACGAAGTGGACTTTGATCCGAATTGCAGAAAATATTACCGTAGATTAGCCCTGAAATGGTGGTAAAATAAAAAAAAATCATACTTACCTTATCCATTTGAGCATGGAGAGGCCACCGCGGCCATCTTGCTTGAAGATCAAGCATGTAATCTCATGCAGGCTGACATATGATGTCACCACACCGGCCGACGTGATGATGTCGTACCTCGCCACGCGAGATTTTGCGCTGGATCTTCAAAAAAGATAGCTGCCACAGTCTTTTCACGCTCAAATGGATGAGGTAACCGCTAAAATGCTTTAATATGGACCTCAGATGGCGCAATTAGCGATGAACACGGCATCTGAAGGGTTTAATGATGGGGGAGAAGCGCAATCGCCATTCCCTGTCATTGTACCTGCTATTTATACGAAATACGCTTTGTGAAAAAAAAATTTAAGTAAAATTCAGTGAGGCAGCCAAATCAAATTTTTACGAAATAGCTCATCTCTAGTAGCAACCATTTTGTGTGATTCATTCAAATTGCTAATACTTTGGAAATAATATTTTTGGGAACAAAATTTGATTTGTTGAGAATCAATTCACTCATCTCTACCACCTATCATTATCATGTTTGGGACCCACTCCAATTTTGAGAACAGGACCTCCTCTTGTTACTCTTTGAATGGAGAATTGGCCGTGCACGCACTATTTTTGGAGCCCCCAATACATGTGAATTTAAAGAGGCGCAAATGCGCAGCTACCTCTCCATTTGTGGCAGTGGACCTATTCTTGAGATAGGATGGGGTTCAAGAGAAGGTACCCACACCTTTTGTACAATTATGACATATCTTGTGAATATGCCAATAGTGTCCTGCTGGGAAATATACTCATTTATGTGAATGAGGTGGCCACCAGTACAGAGAAGCCACCATACCATGAAGCTTGATTGCCCACTAATCAAACCTTGATGGCCGGAGAACCAATTTTCTATACACAGTAAGACTCTTGTTCTTGAAGACAGATACTTAGACTGTTTTATACATGACCAGAGATGTGAAATAACTTCAGCACATTCTTGGGGAATAAATGTTTTTTCAGTAATTTCTGTCAATGATCTAAAAGCGTTCAACTTCACTGGGTATAACTTCATCAAAGCAAAAATGTGAAAACTGTGAAATGTATTAATCACTAGAGATGGCTTTGCGGTTCGCCCGGTGGTCATTTTGCAGCAAACTTTGCGCATTCACGATTCGCCGAACATATGGCGATGTCTGCCAGCACCATATTCTTTTGCACTGCGCCAAACTTTGACCCATGAGACACACATACGGTAGGACAGGACTGCAAATTGAAACATTTCAGCACATGGACACACCCCCACCCTATAACAGAACCCGATCTGGCAACCATTTAACATTTTGTGTTTTGCCAGTGTAGGGAGAGGTTGCTTTGTGGAGCAAGGACAGACTGTTAGGGACACCAAACGCTAGCTAATAGGGCCACAAAAGTCCTTTTAAGGACTGGTATAGGGTGTGCTATCGATAGGTGTGATATACTGAGGGGTGTGATACTGTGATATGCTTATAATATACTTTCTAACATAGAAAGTATATTATAGTGCATTTGTATTGTACAGCAGTTGTGTGCGGTTCTGCTGCGAATCCGCAGCTATATAGAGGGACAAGCGCTATTGGAACAACTTTTTGCAACGGGTGTGATATACCTGTTGCCCCCCAAAAAACTGATTGACGGCTGTGATATACCTGTAACCTGTTGCCCCAAATAAATAGGGTGGTGTGATATAACTGTGGCAAAAAAGAATTGAGCGGTGCGATATACCTGCTTCCACAAAATACTGATTAAGGGGATTGATATACCTGCTTCCACCAAATATTGCTTGAGTCCTGCGATATACCTGCTTCCACCAAATACTGATTAAGGGGTTTGATATACCTGCCTTAACCAAATACTGATTTAGTGGTTTGAAATACCCGCTTCCACCAAATATTGATTGAGGACTGTGATACACCTGTTACCGCTAAATACTGATTAAGGGGTTTGATATACCGTATTTTTCGCCGTATAAGACGCACAGGCCTATAAGACGCACCTAGGTTTTTGGGGAGGAAAATAAGAAAAAAAATATTCTAACCAAAAGGTGTGCTGTGTGTTTGGTGGTTTTGGAACTAATGGTGGTCTGTGGATGGCACTATTACTGGGGATCTGTGGATGACGGACACTGTTATGGGGGGGATCTGTGGATGACGGACACTGTTATGGCGGGATCTGTGGATGACGGACACTGTTATGGGGGGATCTGTGGATGACGGACACTGTTATGGGGGGATCTGTGGATGACGGACACTGTTATGGGGGATCTGTGGATGACGGACACTGTTATGGGGGGATCTGTGGCTTGCACTGTTACAGGGGGATCTGTGGCTGGCACTGGTACAGGGGGGGATCTGTGGATGGCACTGTTATACATGTGTCATCCACAGACCCTCCCAGCCCATAACTGTGCATCCACAGATCCCCCGCCGCTCCAGTATACTAATATAATATGTCTTATTCAATTAATAGTTATTAAATATGCCCCTTTATTCCTAATAGTACCTTAAATCCTAACCGCTTCAGTACAATGCCGGCAGGCAGGCCGGGCGGCCGGCGCGTCACTCACTGACGTCACTTGCCTGCGCCGCCTGCTTCATTCATAAAGTAGGCGGCACAGGCACGTGACATCAGGGAGTTACGCTGCCGCCCGCCCGGCCTGCATTGTACTGAAGCGCTTAGGATTTAAGGTACTATTAGGCATAAAGGGGCATATTTAATAACTATTAATTGAATATGACATATTATATTAGTATACCGGAGCGGCGGGGCTATAGTACAGTGACTGCACCGCCCCGCCGCTATTGCCGGCCCCAGCTCCTCCTCCCAGTCCCTCCCCGAGTCCCCGCTCGCTTTACATCGCAGCTTGCGATGTAAAACTGACAGCATTCGCCGTATAAGACACAGGGGCATTTTTCCCCCATTTTGGGGGGAGAAAAAGTGCGTCTTATACGGCGAAAAATACGGTACCTGCTTCCACCTAATACTGATTGAGTCCTGCGATACACCTGCTTCCACAAAATACGGATTAAGGGGATTGATATAACTGCTTCCACCAAATATTGATTGAGGTCTGCAAGATACCTGCTTTCAAAAAATACTGATTAAAGGGTTTGATATACCTGCTTCCACCAAATACTGATTGAGGCCTGCGATACACCTGGTTCCACAAAATACTGAGTAAGGGGTTTGCTATACCTGCTTCCACCAAATATTGATTGACGCCTGCGATACACCTGCTTCCACAAAATACTGATTAAGGGGTTTGATATACCTGCTTCCACAAAATATTGATTGAGGCCTGTGATACACCTGCTTCCACCAAATACTGAGTAAGGGTTTGATATACTGTACCTGCTTCCACCAAATACTGATTAAGTAGTTTGATATTCCTGCTTCCACCAAATACTGATTTAGGGGTTTGATATACCCACTTCCACCAAATACTGATTAAGGGGATTGATATCCCTGCTTCCACCAAATATTGATTAAGGGGTTTGATATACCTGCTTCCACCAAATACTGATTAAGGGGTTTGATATATCTGCTTCCACCAAATAGTGATTGATGCCTGCGATACACCTGCTTCCAGAAAATACTGATTAAAGGGTTTGATATACCTGCTTCCACCAAATACTGATTGAGGCCTGCGATATACCTGCTTCCACAAAATACTGACTAAGGGGTTTGATATACCTGTTTCCACCAAATATTGAGCTTAAAAAGTTGATGACCCTGGATAACCCTCTTGCCCAACGGCTGACCGCTGAATTGTCGAAACTGCTAGCCCACCAACTACTGCCACATAAACTGGTGGACTTGGAGGCCTTTAGAAAATTTCTGGCCATTGGCACACCGCAATGGAATGTCCCCGGAAGGAAATATTTCTCCCAGAAGGGCATTCCAGAGCTATATGGCCACATTTAGTGGCAAGTGAATATATCTCTCGCACACAGTGTTGGTGCAAAGATACATCTGCAAACACAGGCAGGGAAGGTACATAACTTTTACTGCTCACTGGGTAAACCTTCTGATGGCCATCAAGCATGTAACCCGTGGCTCCCGTGTAGATTTGGTGTTACCGCCAGGGATTGCATGCAGGCCTGCCTCTTCTTCTCCTCCACCTACTCCATCCTCCGTCTCCTCGGTTGACTCCTCCTTTTCCACTAATACCGCCTCTTCCGTTGCATCCCCCAAGCTCCCCAGAACCTATTCAATGTCCGAGGTGAGACAATGTCATGCTGTGCTGCGGCTGTTGTGCCTGGAAGCCAAGAGCCACACCGGTCCTGCACTGCTTTCAGCTCTGCGGTTACAGGCCGATCAGTGGCTAACCCCGCTCAATTTGACAGTTGGTAAAGTGGTGTGCGAAAACGGTGCCAATCTGCTGAGCGCGCTGAAACAGGGCAAAATGACACACGTGCCGTGCATGGCACATGTCCTGAACTTAGTCGTGCAGTGATTTGTTGCCCAATACCCAGGGGTCCAGGACGTCTTACGGCAGGCCAGGAAAATCTCTGCCCATTTTAGAAGATCTTACACGGCCATGGCTCGCCTTGCTGACGTTCAGCAGCAACACCACTTTGTATATGCTTGATATTCTAATTTGCGATATTTCGCGAATATTCAGCAGAATATTAGTCATATTCGAAAATTCAAGATGATTTTCTTGATCGCGAAAATCGGGCATGTAATATGCGCGTATTTGCATATGCGCAATACTGGCTTGGACTAGTTTTGCTACCTTTTTCAATCTGCGGGAAGCTTGCAGAGACTGGAAAAGATGGTGGGCAGCAATTTTCGCGACGGTGAGAAAGAACTCCTGATCACTGTAAGTCATGTTACATTACAGTACTGTATTTGATTACATTTCACATGAATTGCAGAACAATGGCTTTATATGCAGATAGAGTGTTCCAAAATATTCGTGATTGCGAAAAGCTGCGCTATTGATATGAATTTGTATTTGCAATACATACAACTTCACATCTTATTAGGTCTGACTACATATTACTGATTGGTGCACTAAGTATTGTTGTGACATCACAGCACTATGTCTGTAGCATGTATGTATGGACAGCAGAGAAATATTTCTCAAATTCACATTGCACATCCATTTTCCTGCGACACACTATATACCACACACTATATACCACACACACACAGTCTATAGATTAGAGTTTGTGTCCTGTTGGTCAGGAGAAGCTTTCTTTGTCTGACTGCCAGTATTTTCTGGTTCATTTATCGTTGCCCAGGGTGCAGCAGAGGGAGGCGAAACAGCTGTACACATCATACCGTCACTTCACTAGATAGGTACATCTCTGCTCAGCTGACCAATATCCAATTGCTCAGACCCCACACACATACAATTGCAATACAATCCGATCTTTAACAGTAACATTAAATCTAATATTTAAATTGTTTTGGTTGTGTTGTTGATGACATTATTTTCAATACTTGTATTTAAAAAATTTGGGATTATATGCTTGCATCTTTATCCTGCAGCGCATGTTGGAGGAAGGGGTACGACAGGATCATGAGGGATCTAAGGAAGGAGGAAGCACATTGGCTGGATCACAGAGATCCATGACAGAAAATGCCCAGGTACAATGCTTGCATTCCTTTTGTATCTCTCGCCTACACTCTGTAATGTATATATACAGTTATGCAAATAAGTATTTAACCCCTTTACATATAATTACTTAGTACCTGATGTGACACGTAGCAAATCAGCTGTTTACATCATACATCTCTACCTCGCTGTGAGTGTATATATATATATATATATATATATATATTAATACACACAACATGGTAGATATGTATAATGTAACCGGCTGATTACGTACTTTTCACACACACATAAATATATATATATACGTGTGAGTGTATATATACATAAACTTCAATCATCATTCTGTATTCCAGTAAAAGGCCCCGTCCATCATTACATTAGATACATCCCCCACTTAATTTGCATTTGTTAGGAGTTTTGAGTTGTTTGTCAAAATTATGAATATTGTGTGATTACAGGGGTTCCCGTTCCCTTAGTCCGACGCAGGCGTTCCACGGAGGATTTGAAGGTGGTGGAGGTCTCTGTAGAGGAGGAAGAGGAGGAGGGAGAGCAGGCGGGACACTCCCAGAATGTGGATGCCCCTCCCCACCTTATGTTGGCGAAGGGGTGGAGGTGGTGGCGGAAGAGGCCAGACCCTCCCATCGGCCGGATTCCCCCCCAGCTTATGATGAGGAGGATGTCACCAGCTTATAATGAT
This sequence comes from Bufo gargarizans, assembly GCF_014858855.1. Taxonomy (NCBI): domain Eukaryota; kingdom Metazoa; phylum Chordata; class Amphibia; order Anura; family Bufonidae; genus Bufo; species Bufo gargarizans. Next base: position 469,164,776 of record NC_058081.1, on the reverse strand, counting down.
GAGGATGTCACCTGCCCACATATTCAGAAACATCAACCCTTTCTACCCCAGGCCAGTTTTTAACTTCCTGCTCAGGCCATTTTTTGCAAATCTGACGTGTCATTTTATGTGGTAATAACTTTAAAAAGCTTTTACTTATCCAGGCCATTGTAAGATTTTCTCATCACATATTGTACTTCATGATAGTGGTAAAATTGATTAAAAAAATAATTTTTTTATTCATAAAGAAAAATACCTAATTTACCATAAAATTTTAAAAATTAGAAAATGTCCACATTTCAATTTCTCTTCTTTTATAATAGATAGTACTACCTCCAAAACTAGTTATTACTTTACATTCCCCATATGCAGGGCCGGTGCAAGGATTTTTGCATCGGCCCTGCACAATCAAAGCTACATTTTGGCGCCCCCCCCCCCCCCCCCCTCGCATCTCACCTGGCCCTGGTCCCATCTGCAGCAGCTGGCTTCTCCTCTGTGTGGTCCTGGTATCTTCTCTATGCTTCAGACAATCGCTGGTTTGAGGACTGTATTTTTCGAACTCTAAGACGAACTGGCCCATAAGACGCACCTAGATTTTAGAGGAGGATAATAAGAAAAAAAGATTTTCCATTGCACCTTAGGTCAGACCAGCAATCAGACCCCCAATGTTAATCAGACCTCAGATCAGACCCCCAATGCCTCATATCAGCCCCCCATGTCAGCCATCATGTCCCCATGTCAGCCATCATGTCCCCATGTCAGCCATCATGTCCCCATGTCAGCCATCATGCCCCCATGTCAGCCATCATGCCCCCATGTCAGCCATCATGCTCCCATGTCAGGCATAATGCCCCTATGTCAGCCATAATGCTCCCATGTCAGCCATTCATAAAATAACTTACCTCTCCTGCTCCTGGATGCCGCTGCTCCTCACCACCAGCGCTCTCTCTCTATTTTTCCTGGTTCTCGGCTGTCATCTGTGAAGGCTGCGCACAGTGAGGTCACATGCTGCGCAGCCCTTTACAGTAGACAGGGAGAAAAATACAGGTTCTTTAAAATAAATAAATGATTATTTTTTTCCGTTCTCCCCCCCCCCCCACGTCCCTGCGCCCTAAGGCAGCCGCTTCGTCTGCCTTATTATAGCACCGGCTCTGCCCATATGCCTACTTCATGTTTGGAGTTACGTTAGAAGGCTTAGAAGTTTAGAATCAAATCTTAACATTTTTAAGAACTATTCCAAACCCCAATTTTTTCAGGACCAGTTCAGTTATGAAGTCACTTTCTGGGGCTTACATTGTGGAAACCACCCATAAATCACCCCATTTTAAAAACTACACCCCTCAAGCTAATCAAAATTGATTCTACATATACTAAGCACTTTGACCCATCAGGCATTTCACAGAATTAGGAAACACTTGGCTGTGAAAAATAGAATTTACAATTTTTTTTCCAGAGAAAGTTGCTCTACACCCACATTTTTCACTTTTACAAAGGGTTACCGGACAAAATGCAACCCACATTTAGTTCCCCATTTTCCCCCGAATATACCAACACCCCATATGTGCTAAAACAAATGATATATGGGAGCATGGCAGGGCTCTAGAGTAAAACTGCCAAAAAGGAATTTTGATGACAGGCCTGAATTGGCAAATATGTATTTTAGGTGCCATGTCGCATTAAAAAAAATCCTGAGGCCCTCAGAAATGAAAAACTCCAACAAGTGACCCCATTTCGGAAAGAGCACCCCCATACAAACATTGTTAGGGGTGGAAAGGGCACTTTTGACCTAACAGTTGTCTCACATGAAAAAATATGTATGAGTTGTTGGAAAGTGGATATGTATGCGAGGTGGACTAAATTAGAGATATAAAATGGAAATATTACAGAGAGCATAAAGGATGAAATTAAATTTATTCTCCATGGGTGAGTGGTAGATTTTAAAACACTACTTCATGCACAGGCCAAGTTTTTCAGGGAAGGTTTTGCAGTGGTAAATGGTGTCCTTCCTAAAACCCCTTTTTGAACACACTCTGCATCTTTTTGGGGTCCTTCGCTTTCTTGCTGTCTTGGGGACTTCAGCTGAGAATGATCTGGAACAGCTGAAAATGAAAAAAAAAAAATAATCTGTGCAGCAATTCCGGATGTTCTTCTTCTTTCTTTTTCTTTTCTTCTTTTTTCCTTTCAGCATAAAGGGGGTTAAATCGCAGTGGTGTGCACCACCAACGTACAGTAATAGAAAACAACAACACTGGACACTAACTCTGCAATCTACATAAAAACCATTAACTAACCAAATAAATAACATTATATCAACTATCCCTAACTAGCCAACTATATAATTTGCATAAATATCATTAACTAACGAATTGAGATGTAAATTGGCAGTGCTTAAACAAATACTACACACAATGCACTAATTGCCTCTTAATCTGAATTAATGAAGTAATTTTCATATATATTTTTTCCTAACAAAACAGTACTCAGTAAATGTAAAACACTCCTGAACAAGATGCAGCAGGAGAAGAAAAAAAAACATGCAGGAGATCCAGGAGCAGTAGCGGCAGCTGGCAAAGAAGGTGAAGGAGATCCTTGAGCAGCAGCGGAACCTTGGACTGCAGGAGTTGTGTGACCTGCATGAGCTACTTAAAAAGTTGCCATAGAGCCATGTTTGGCTCCAACTTTTGAATAAATAGTTTTTGCAGTTAAAACATGTGCGTACTTTTTTAATACTGTTATGTTTTCATGTAATTTTAAATGATAAGGTTGCAGTAAGGCCCCTTTAGTTCATGGTAAACTCACCAGGATCAGGACAGACAGCAGCAGCAGAGGGTAATGGTAACGGTAGAGTATAAGACCTACACATAACTCAGCAGGGTCAGGACAGTCAGCAACAGCAGGTACATGGTAATGGTGTAGTATAAGGCCTACACATAACTCAGCATGATCAGGACATACAGCAGCAGGTTCTATTCAGAAGGAATGTGTTCTCAGGAATGGGCCCCCACCAGACAGGGGAAACACCACAAATAAACGTAGACACTTCCGACAGCAGCAGGTTCTTTGTCTAGAGCAGGAATGTGCTCCCATGTATACAAAATGCAATATTTTCAGTTGAAATAGGTTTTTTTTCAAAGGTATTTTAACTTTGTAAAGTCCACAATAAATTAGAAAAAATTTAGCTCCACACGCCACCAGCAGCGGTCTGCTCTCAGTCTCCATATCGGGCACATCGATTCTGGAGCAGAACACTGAGGTAATGCAGCCTGCCGCGCCGTGTACTGATTCCTCCAAGGGCAGCAGGACTGGCGGGGTTTAGCAGCGGCTCTCTTATCCTCCTTTTGTCTGTGGTGTTTGGGGATCCCTGGTGTTGTCCGTGGCTGGGGGGAGGAGACCGAGGACGACATTCTCCTGAGCGAAGAGCAGGAGCCAGGGCGCCCCACCGCTTCCAATTTAGTGCAAATGGGGGCCTTCATGCTCCAGTGTTTGAAGAGGGACCCCCGTATAAAAAGCATAAAGGGCAAGGACCAGTACTGGGTGGCAACGTACTTAGACCCCCGGTACAAACACAAAATGGCAGACATGTTACCAGCATCACAGAGGGCTGTTCTGTTGCGGGTGCTGGCAGAGGAATTTCCACCCACGGCGAAACAGGTGCGGGTGCTAATCCTACCGCACCTGCAAGAAGAGGGCGGTTTTAAGATGTGTTTGTCACTTCGCATATGAGATCACTCTTCCAGCCAACCCATTGACAGACGCCCTCCGGATCCAGCCTCAGGGAATGCCTAGACCGACAGTTGTACGACTACATCGGGTTAACGGCCAATGTGGACGCTGTGAGAAGCGAGGAACCCCTGGACTACTGGGTGTGCAGGCTTGACCTGTGGCCAGAGCTGGCACAATTTGCCATGGAACTCTTGCCTTGCCCCTCGTCGTTCAGCGCAGCAGGGAGATGGTGACCAATAAGTGCACTCGCCTAGCTCACAGCAGCATGGACTACCTCACATTTCTAAAAATGAATGAGGCATGGATCTTGGAGGAATTCAACACCTGTGACGACCACGTGTAATTGAATTTCCTCATGCCAGCCCACACAGATCCACTACCACCCAGAACAAAGAATAGTCCTTGTCTTATGTATATACAGTGGCATAAAAGACCTTTTATGTCAGGTGAATGCTGGCCAATCGCAGCGCACAGCTCACAGCCTGGGAGGTTTTTTTCTCCCAGGCTGTGAGCTGTGCGCTGCAATTGGCCAGCGCTACAGCCTAGGAGGCTGCAGAACAAGGGCAGTCTCCGCCTACTATAACTTACTGAGCGAGAACGGAGTGGCGCCCAGGGATAATAGTAAGTGCATTGAGATCCCTGGGCGCCGCTGTATATGTCAGGATACTTAGTTCACAATGTTTTTCCAGGTGAAAGGTCCACTTTAAATGTATTTTATTGGGATTTTATGTGATAGACCAACACAAAGTAACAAGTATGTGTAAAGTGAAAAAAAATATTATACATGGTTTACAAATGTTTTAATAAATAAAAATCTAGAAAGTGTGGCGTGCATTTATATTCAGTCCCCCTGAGTCAATACTTTGTAGGACCACCTTTCACTGCAATTACAGCTGCAAGTCTTTTGGAGTATCTCTTTACCAGCTTTGCACATCTAGAGGCTGAAGTTTTTGCCCATTCTTCTTTGTAAAATAGCTCAAGCTCAGTCAGATTGGATGTAGAGCATCTGCGAACAGCATTCTAACTCATGAATATGCTTTGATCTAAACCATTCCATTGTAGCTCTGGCTGTATGTTTAGGGTCATTGTCCTGCAGGAAGGTCAACCTCCGCCCCAGTTTAAAGTCTTTTGCAGCTTCTAGTAGGTTTTCTTTTAATATTGCCCTGCATTTATCTCCATCCCTCTTCTCATTAACTCTGACCAGCTTCCCTGTCCCTGATGAAGAAAAACACCCCCACAGCATGATGCTTCTACCACCACGTTTCACAGTGGGGATGGTGTGTTCAGTGTGATGTGCAGTTTTACTTTGCCGCCACACATAGCGTTTTGCATTTAGGCCAAAAAGTTCAACTTTGGTCTCATCTGACCAGAGCACCTTTTTCTACGTCTGCTGGGTCCCTTACATGGTTTGTGGCATACTGCAAACAGAACTTCTTATGGCTTGCTTTAAAAAAATGGCTTTCTTCTTGCCACTCTTCCATAAAGGCCAGATTTGTGGAGTACATGACTAATAGTTTTCCTGTGGACAGATTCTCCCACCTGAGCTGTGGACCTCTGCAGGTTCTCCAGAGTGACCATAGGTTTCTTGGCTGCCTCTCTTAGTGCTCTCCTTGACTGGGCTCTCATTTAAGGTGGATATCCATCTCTTGGTAGGTTTGCAGTTGTGCCAGTGAGATGTTCAGAGTTTGGGATATTCTTTTATAACCTAACCCTGCTTTACACTTCTCCACAACTTTATCCCTAACCTGTCTGGTGGTTTTTATGATGCTGTTTGATCACTGATGTTCACTAACAAACCTCTGATGCCTTCACAGAACAGCTGTAGTTATACTGAGAATAAATTACATACAGGTGGACACTATATACTGTATTTTATTTAGGGGTATCAGAGTACAGTAGGCTGTATTTTATTTAGTGGTATTTTATTTAAGGGTATCAGAGTATAGGAGGCTGAATACACATGCACCATAAACTTTTCAGATTTTTATTTAGTAAAAAATTAGAAAACCATGTATCTTTTTTATTTTCATTTATGTTCGTGGATGTAAAGTGAAAAAATGTGGAAAAGTTCATGGGGTATAAATACATTTTTAAGGCACTGTACATGCAATATTTTCTGCTTATGTAATATGTAAGCCACTAAGGCAATAGGTAGCTCATATATTGACCTACCCCTCTCCCACTCCCATAATACTAAAATGGAGATTCAGTTGAATTACAATAAAAAAAATATATAAAAAAAATAACACACCCAGATAGAAATGTCTTAATGATTACAGGTGTGGTCTGATTAGACACTGGTTGTTACCACAATAGGATGTAAAAGTGCTTCTCACTGCCCTATACAAATGCTGTCAGGGGCTACTTTTGGGTAGTGTACCTCTTGGTGAGAGGTTGTTGCCTGCTAGACATGTCTTCATGAGGCATTCAAAGACATTTTGCCCCATTGACAGACTGACTTATAGTGGCATATCATTGGGCTGAGAGAAGCAGGATGGTCATTTTGACAAACTCAGGCTCCACACGGCCCACAAAGGCCACCAGTAGAGAGGATCATTTAATCCACCAGCATGCACGAGCAGCTTTAACACTTTCATTGTACACCATCCACACAACTTCATTATACACCCCTGTCTCTGCCTGGACCATTTCCAGGTGCTTAGCAGAAGGAAATTTGGTGTCAGCTCCCATTAATTACATGTCCTGCCATTGACAGCCAGCCACCTTCGCCTTTGTTTGCAGTGGTTTAGTGAGCAAGAAACCTGGACTGTTATGAACTGGAACTATATCTTCTATAGTGACAAATCCAACATACAACAGTCACCCCTAGTAGTGATACAAGGGGCACTAAGAGCTCAGCAATATGTGTAGGACATCCTGTGGCCACACGTGTTACCTCTCATGGTGAAGCTTTTAACTGGCATTTTTCAGCAGGATAATGCTTGCCAACATACAGCAAGGGTTTCCAGGAATATCTCCACCAGATTGCAACACTACCTTGACCTGGCCGCTCACCAGATTTATCACCAATTTATCGAGCATTTATGGAACCATCTGGGACACCAGCTTCACCAACCTACAAGTGTCTACAGGCCCAGGTGCAACATCTGTGGGCAAATGTGCTACAGGATAGCATGCATAACATGTATGCCACTGTACCCAACCATATTTCATCTTGTATCCAGGCCGGAGGCAGCCCAATAAGGGTCCTAGAGCCCCCTTTCAATTGTAGAGTTTTCCCCAATAAATGTATCTTGTAGCTCTAAGATTGTAATCATTTACATAAACACTACTTACAAAAAGGTAGGAATATTTGGCTTTCGGGTGAAATTTAGGGAAAACGAAAAGTTCCTAGTTCCCGCTACACTGATATTATATTATAGAAGTAGTACATTTAAGTAGAAACATGCAATGGTGATATCCTCATCTCAAACAATTTATTGAAACAAAAGTCAACAACAATGGTGAATGTACCCCCATAAAAATGTCAATGTCTCAAAAAACGTCATGTGGCCCTTAACATCAATTACAGCTATAAAACTATGTCTCATGGCTGTTCACTAGTCGACTTATTGTCTGCTGAAGCATGGAATCCCACTCTTCTTGAAGGGCAGCCCTCAGGTCTTTGAGGTTCTGGGGTACAGAGTAACGAGCCTCTATACGGCGAGTCAGCTGATCCCTTAGGTTTTTAATGGGATTCAGGTCTAGAGAAAGTGCAGGCCACTCCATCTGGGTTACCCCAGTCTCCAGCCGCCGTTCCCTAATGATGTGTGCTCAATAAGCTGGCGCATTGTCATCAATGAAGATGAAAATAGGCCTGTGTTGTTCATGCAGAGGCACAATTATTGGAATAATGATGTTATTTAAGTAGTATGGGCTTTTCACTGTACCATTCACAAAGTATACAGCAGTTCTGTATTAACTAGACACACCTGTCCCACACTGTAACACCATCAGCACCTAAGGCAAACAGTGGCTGACGCATAGCCATTTCTTTGACGTCTCCAACATCGTTAGCGACCATCATTTCTGCTCAGAGTGAATCAACTTTCATTAGTGAACAGCACTGAGGCCCACTGGTCCCTCATCCAGCATAGATGCTCCCTGGCCCATGCAAGACAATGACGCCTGTGGTCAGGTACCCTTGCAGGTCATCTAGCACACAGAGAACACTGATATAAACGGTTTTGAGTGGTCTGGAGTTGTGTGGCATTCATCATCTGGTTCCGCAGGGCATTGTTCACAATGAAGTGGTCATCAGTGTGGGATGTGGCCAAAGGATATCCACTTCTAAGCCTTTCTGTGACTCTTCCAGTGTCTCTGTATCTCTGTTGCAACCTGCTGATGAGACTCTGTGACATTCTAAGCTCACTGGCCACTTCCGTCTGAGAACATCCTGCTTAAAGTCTTGTAATGACGAGGTATTGATCAATTCTTAGGTGTTGTCTTGGTCTCATTATGTCAAAATGTGAACAGCATGATGAGAAGGACTGTTTAAATACCAATTCTAATTGAACCAGCAAATGTATTGGGCGAATCATGGATCAAACACCTGTTGTGAATTTTGTCGTTAAGCTCATTGTTAGAGAACAGCAAGTTGTGCAATAAGTACTGAAACACTGAACAGTTGGACATGTGCATTCAAAAGTTTGGAGAAAGTCACATTAAGTTCACCTGTAAATGTTAAAGTGCATTTTAGGTTCATCATGAAATTTCACCCACAAGCCAAATATCCCTAACATTTTGTGAGTAGTGTATCATCATTACATTCATACATATAAAGTTTCATTCGATTCCAGCAACTTCTTCTTGGCGTGCTACTTATTTTTTCTCAGTGAGTGAACTTTAAATAGGTCCTCTGGTTTAATCTAAGTACATCATCTTCATTGTATATATGAAAAAAAAAGCTCTACACCTTTCCGATACCTTAATGTACCAACTCTGCACCAACTCTGCACCAATATCAAGAAACCAACTTGCTGTCAATAAACAGAAACCTATTTTATCCGTAGACTTCAAATATGCTAATATTTAGTGTTGAGCCCAAATATTCGAAAAGCAAATTTTTATCTCGAATACTGCCACTTCGAGAATTTGTGAATATTTCAAATATAGTGCTATATATTCTATTCGTTGTTTCTTCCATCTGAACACATGATTCCTCCCTGCTTCTTGCTTGTGGGCCAATGAGTCATTTCCCCACAAGCAACTTAAGCAGGGAGGAATCATGACTTCAGATGGAAAAAACTATTATATAGCACTACAGCCAGGTCCATAAATATTGGGACATTGACACAATTGTAACATTTTTGGCTCTATACACCACCACAATGGATTTGAATTGAAACTAAAAAGATGTGCTATAACTGCAGACTGCCAGCTATAATTTGAGGGTATTTACATCCAAATCAGGTGAACGGTGTAGGAATTACAACAGTTTGTATATGTGTCTCCCACTTGTTAAGGGACCAGAAGTAATGGGACAATTGGCTTCTCAGCTGTTCCATGGCCAGGCGTGTGTTATTCCCTCATTATCCTAATTACAATGAGCAGATAAAAGGTCCAAAGTTCATTTCAAGTGTGCTATTTGCATTTTTTGAATCTGTTGCTGTCAACTATCAAGATGAGATCCAAAGAGCTGTCACCGTCAGTGAAGCAAGCCATCATTAGGCTGAAAATATTTGCAAAATATCACAAATTCGAATATGACCCCTGCCGGTTATCACTACTAATATTCTGTGGCTACAAGGAGTAGCTCTCTTTTTTGAGGAACCAACACATTAGCGCATTACATGTGAAGACTGTTAATTTTAAAAAATTATGAAGCAATGCTTTATTTCCCTTGTGTTAACACTGCAGGGCAACTGAACACTTGCTAAGATTGTCTCCTGCAAATTACATCTGATTGCTGTGGGAACAGTTTTTTTATGATTAGAATTTCTAGGAGGCAAATTAAAGTACTGTAAATCCATATAGTATGGATCGGAATCTAGACAAGGAAGCCAGAACTACTTCTGAGCCACCATCCTGCCCACCGTAACTTCAAGAGTGACAATTTTGGAGCAAGAAAAAGCTCATTTGATCTATTATGAATAACTCTACAGGATAAATATTGAAAATTAAATAAATACAATTGGGGTAATTGTACAAGCTGAAATACGCCTAAATTAGGTGTATTTCAGGTGCAGATTGCGGCACAACGGTTAGTTACACCGCAATCTGCGGCTTCTTCCCACTCACGCCAGATCTAAAATTGTGGGTGGGGTGTTGGCGGGGAAAAGATCTACATGTAAGACAGCAAGGAAGATGTCTTACATTTAGAAGCGGCGCTGGATACTTCGGTGATCCACCGCCAGTGATGGGGCTTTATTAAGATCGGCGTCTAAAACGCCAGTCTTAATAAATGTGTCCCAATATCCCTTTAATTTTTTTTATAAAAAGTCAAGCCCAAAGGGAATGTTGCAGCGCTTCGCTGTAATCTGACAGTTTTGTTTTCCTCATTTAGAGAAGGAATGTATTTGGCCACCAACCAGAAACCCAAAATGGCCTGTAATAGATTTATTTAAAGCACAAAGTCAAATTCCATCTTCAATTTTCCCCCTTCTCATCCTCTGCAGTTCGCTCGGAGTCTGCCCTCTAAATATAAATGGTGCTGCTCTCCTGTGGGAAAGGTCATTAGGAATCTCTTACATTCCTTACAATGAATAAAATAGTGGTCCGGCAGCTGTGTTATGCCGGCTCAGAAGATTGTTGATTTTCCCACTGGGCTGCTGTGTTTGCTTTGAAATGTCACAGGTATTCACAATCTCTGACTATCAGCAAATCTTAAATATGAATAAGAAAAAAATTATAAATTGAAAACTGATGTGAAAGGAGGAGGCCGTGACGTCCATCAACAGCTAAGGAACTACAGTTGCTGGAAGGATTCCTGAGAAGCAGTGTTAAATGATAAAATGATTTCTGTCGGAGCTAAATAAATCCCTATGCAGTGAGCTCCCCCTAGTGATATCTGCAGGCAGACAGAAATGTAACAATTAAAGGGTTATCCTACAATGATCCGTTTTGTCCAAAAGCCCAAAACTTCTTTATCTTTAAAAAGACTCCCCCGTGTTCAAATGAATTTGCTCCCCCTATTTGTATTCTCAGCCCTTATCTTGTGTTGGGGCTGCTGTCAGACTGGTTTGTCATAGCGTGTGATCACTGCTCGCTTCTGGAAAACTACAGTTTCCAGAAGTTCCCTGCTTCTCCTCTGGACTAACAGCCACTCTCAGCCCCTTGTTCTGCAGATGTTGCCACTTTATAGTTTTGTGGCAATGAACCCTAGAAAAACACACCTCGAAGGAACACACAATCTACATAGCCATCCTGCTCACACAGATAAAAATTACCTTTGGTGGTGCAGTGGGTGATAATTGTTGGGAGCAGTTGTTACGTGAGGGCATGCACAAGTTATGAACATGGTCTGGAAGGCCCAGACAGACCACCAGTAGAGAGGTGGTCTGATCTGTCAACAAGCTTGAGCAGCTCACACAGTTTCATTGACTACTATCCAGACGAGCCATAGGCAAGCGTGTGGCCAGATGTAAGTAGTAGAACTCACAGTTCAGATGCTCCCTGGGCTACACAGTGATGAGGAAGGGGGCTCTTCTGTCTAATTGAGTTTCAGGGTACCTTTGGTGTTAGTGGTTGTTGTGAGGTGCAAGGCGGGGTTCCCTGAAACTTGAGTCAATGATGAGGCCAGGTATGATGCAACAGGTTTACTGTACTTTACTGCAGCAGTTAACGGAAGAGTTACACATCAAATCCAATCTTCACCGTTGGCATATGCAAGTCACAAGGTTGTGTATAGAAGGCTGTTTCTCTCCCTTTTTAATCAAAAGGTGCAATCTTTCCTTTCCTGGCCTAAGAGGTGCACTGTCTCAATCTCTAGATATTTTTATACAGAATACAGTCTCTGGACAGTGGATCCTGTCTGTCCTTTTGATATAATTGGAAGTCTGAAGCTGATTACTCCCACTACATACAGAGATGTCTGTACCCTCAATATTCAGTGCCTTGGAAAAGTATTCATACGTCTTTTTCACATTACACCCACAAACTTAAATGTATCTTATTGGGATTTTATGTGATAGACCAACACAAAGTAGCAAGTACGTGTGAAGTGAAAAGAAAATGATACATGATTTTCAGCCCCCCCCCCCTGTATTGTGAGACCCTTAAAAATAATCTAGTGTAAACAATTGTCTTCAGAAGTCACCTAATTAGTAAATCGAGTGTGTAATTTATTCTCAGTATAACTACAGCTGTTCTGTAAATGCCTCAGAGGTTTGTTAGAGAACATTAGTGATCAAATAGCTTAAAGGGCTTCTGTCACCCCACTAAAGTGATATTTTTTTTTTTGGGCTAGTGAAATTAGTTATATTGCGATATATGACAATATAATTGTGTTACTTACTTTGATCCAGCAGTTTCTGCAAAAAACGAAGTTTTATAATATGTAAATTCGGTCTCTACCAGCAAGTAGGGCGGCTACTTGCTGGTAGCCGCAGCAGAAAACCGCCCCCTCGCCGTGTTGATTGACAGGGCCAGCCATGATCTCCTCCTCCGGCCAGCCCTGTCAGTATTTCAAAAATCGCGTGCCTCTGTTCATTCGGCGCAGGCGCTCTGAGATGAGGAGGCTCGTCTCCTCAGAACTCCCTCAGTGCGCCTGCGCCGATGACATCACCGAAATAGAAGACGTCATCGGCGCAGGCGCACTGAGGGAGTGCTGAGGAGACGAGCCTCCTCATCTCAGAGCGCCTGCGCCGAATCAACACAGGCGCGCGATTTTTGAAATGCCGACAGGGCTGGCCGGAGGAGGAGATCCTCAGCACTCCCTCAGTGCGCCTGCGCCGATGACGTCTTCTATTTCGGTGATGTCATCGGCGCAGGTGCACTGAGGGAGTTCTGAGGAGACGAGCCTCCTCATCCCAGAGCGCCTGCGCCGAATCAACACAGGCGCGCGATTTTTGAAATGCCGACAGGGCTGGCCGGAGGAGGAGATCCCGGCTGGCCCTGTCAATAAACACGACGAGGGGGCGGATTTCTGCAGCAACTACCAGCAAGTAGCCGCCCTACTTGCTGGTAGAGACCGAATTTACATATTATAAAACTTCGTTTTTTGCAGAAACTGCTGGATCAAAGTAAGTAACACAATTATATTGTCATATATCGCAATATAACTAATTTCACTAGCCCAAAAAAAAAAAAAACACTTTAGTGGGGTGACAGAAGCCCTTTAATGAAAACTAAGGAACACACAAGACAGATCAGGGGTAAAATTGTAGAGAAGTGTAAAGCAGGGTTAGGTTGCAAAAAAATATCCCAAGCTCTGAACATCTCAGAAGAAGTATGGCAGAACTGCAAACCTAAGACATGGCTATCCCCCTTTAATGACAGCCCAGACAAGAAGAGCACTAAGAGAAGCAGCCAAGAGGCGCATGGTCACTTTGGAAAAGCTGCTGAGATCCACAGCTCAGTTGGGACAATCCATAGGATAACTATAACTTTATGGGACCAGCTTGGATACCAGCTTCAGCAATCTACAATTATCTCCAGGCCAAGCTGCAACATCTGGGGGCAAATGTGCCACTGGATACCATACAGAACCTGTATGCCTCCATGTCCAACTGTATCTCATCTTGTATCCAAGCCACAGGTAGCCCAAAAGGGTACTACAGCCTTCTTTCAATTATACAGTTTTCCCCAATAAACTTCTCCTTTCGGTCTAATATTGTAATCACATCTATCATCATTACATTCACACATTCTAACAAAAACTGAGCCAATTCTCCATTTTGCATAGATTGTGGCTTGGACGATATAAAAATGGCGCACCTCATTACCATATATTATTAACTAACATCTTTTAGTTCATTTCTGTTATAGTTTTCTTTTCCATTTTATTAAGTATAATCACGGATAGGGAACAAGACGCTAAAACTTCAAATTTATTAGGTATGCACTAAAAAACCTTCTAAGGAAGGGAAGGAAAACCTTATCAAATCCCTATAATGAAACTCCCTAATGGCGGCAAAACTAGCCTCCGCTGTGTACAGAGAACTTGAATGGATAGGTCATGAACCAGCGGGGTGTATACAGTATAATGCTATTGGGTAACTACCACCATTGCTATTGCCGCATGGGTGTACTTCTTTATTTCACTTAACCTGATTGTTGTTGGTAATCCGCTGAACGCAGGGTGTGTAGTAGGTCAAAGCACTCAATACTAGAGTTGAGCGAACACCTGGATGTTCGGGTTCGAGAAGTTCGGCCGAACATCCCGGAAATGTTCGGGTTCGGGATCCGAACCCGATCCGAACTTCGTCCCGAACCCGAACCCCATTGAAGTCAATGGGGACCCGAACTTTTCGGCACTAAAACGGCTGTAAAACAGCCCAGGAAAGGGCTAGAGGGCTGCAAAAGGCAGCAACATGTAGGTAAATCCCCTGCAAACAAATGTGGATAGGGAAATTAATTAAAATAAAAATTAAATAAATAAAAATTAACCAAAATCAATTGGAGAGAGGTTCCATAGCAGAGAATCTGGCTTCCCGTCACCCACCACTGGAACAGTCCATTCTCAGATATTTAGGCCCCGGCACCCAGGCAGAGGAGAGAGGTCCCGTAACAGACAATCTGGCTTCATGTCAGCAGAGAATCAGTCTTCATGTCATAGCAGAGAATCAGGCTTCACGTCACCCACCACTGTAAGAGTCCATTTTCATAAATTTAGGCCCAGCACCCAGGCAGAGGAGAGAGGTCCCGTAACAGAGGATCTGGCTTCATGTCAGCAGAGAATCAGTCTGCATGTCATAGCAGAGAATGAGGCTTCACGTCACCCACCACTGCAACAGTCCATTGGCATATATTTAGGCCTAGCACACAGGCAGAGCAGAGAGGTCCCGTAACAGACAATCTGGCTTCATGACAGCAGAGAATCAGTCTGCATGTCATAGCAGAGAATGAGGCTTCACGTCACCCACCACTGCAACAGTCCATTGGCATATATTTAGGCCTAGCACACAGGCAGAGCAGAGAGGTCCCGTAACAGACAATCTGGCTTCATGACAGCAGAGAATCAGTCTGCATGTCATAGCAGAGAATGAGGCTTCACGTCACCCACCACTGCAACAGTCCATTGGCATATATTTAGGCCTAGCACACAGGCAGAGCAGAGAGGTCCCGTAACAGACGATCTGGCTTCATGTCAGCAGAGAATCAGTCTGCATGTCATAGCAGAGAATGAGGCTTCATGTCACCCACCACTGCAACAGTCCATTGGCATATATTTAGGCCTAGCACACAGGCAGAGCAGAGAGGCCCCGTAACAGACAATCTGGCTTCATGACAGCAGAGAATCAGTCTGCATGTCATAGCAGAGAATGAGGCTTCACGTCACCCACCATGTCCGACCATGTCCACGACCATGTCCACGTCCGCGTCCCTTACTAGATGTTTTTCTCATTGTTATGGTTCACCACAACAACAAATATATTATTTGGCCCAATGTATTGTATTCAAATTCAGCGGGATATAAATTTGAGGCCTAGTATTTAGGCGCTGGGTGACCGGTATGGATTTAGTGACAGAATTAGACTTGGAAATGCACAGAAGCGTGTGTGTGTGAAGTTATTCTGAATGACCCAATGTGCACCTTGAATATTATATACCCTTTTAGGGATAGATTTCAAATAGCTCTGATATAGCAGAAACCACTAAATTATGAAATTGCTAAATTGGGAATTGTATTTCAACCCAGAACAAAAAATGTGCTTTGACGGACACTAAATAACTTTCCCAGCCACAACAGGACAGCGTTAACGAGAGATTTAGCAGGATATAAATTTGAGGCCTAGTATTTAGGCGCTGGGTGACAGGTATGGGTTTAGTGACAGAATTAGACTTAGAAATACACAGTAGCGGGTGTGTGTGAAGTTATTCTGAATGACCCAATGTGCACCTTGAATATTATATACCCTTTTAGGGATAGATTTCAAATAGCTCTGATATAGCAGAAACCACTAAATTATGAAATTGCTAAATTGGGAATTGTATTTCAACCCAGAACAAAAAATGTGCTTTGACGGACACTAAATAACTTTCCCAGCCACAACAGGACAGCGTTAACGAGAGATTTAGCAGGATATAAATTTGAGGCCTAGTATTTAGGCGCTGGGTGACAGGTATGGGTTTAGTGACAGAATTAGACTTAGAAATACACAGTAGCGGGTGTGTGTGAAGTTATTCTGAATGACCCAATGTGCACCTTGAATATTATATACCCTTTTAGGGATAGATTTCAAATAGCTCTGATATAGCAGAAACCACTAAATTATGAAATTGCTAAATTGGGAATTGTATTTCAACCCAGAACAAGAAATGTGCTTGAACGGACACTAAATAACTCGCCCAGCTACAGCACTAAGGACAGATTTAGCTGGATATAAATTTGAGGCCTAGTATTTAGGCGCTGGGTGACAGGTATGGGTTTAGTGACAGAATTAGACTTGGAAATGCACAGTAGCGGGTGTGTGAAGTTATTCTGAATGTCCCTATGTGCACCTTCAATATGATCTACCCTTTTAGGGATAGATTTCAAATAGCTCTGATATAGCAGAAACCACTAAATTATGAAATTGCTAAATTGGGAATTGTATTTCAACCCAGAACAAGAAATGTGCTTGAACGGACACTAAATAACTCGCCCAGCTACAGCACTAACGACAGATTTAGCTGGATATGAATTTGAGGCCTAGTATTTAGGCGCTGGGTGACAGGTATGGGTTTAGTGACAGAATTAGACTTGGAAATGCACAGTAGCGGGTGTGTGAAGTTATTCTGAATGACCCTATGTGCACCTTGAATATTATATACCCTTTTAGGGATAGATTTCAAATAGCTCTGATACAGCAGAAACCACTAAATTTTTAAATTGCTAAATTGGGAATTGTATTTCAACCCAGAACAAAAAATGTGCTTTGACGGACACTAAATAACTTTCCCAGCCACAACAGGACAGCGGTAACGAGAGATTTAGCGGGATATAAATTTGAGGCCTAGTATTTAGGCGCTGGGTGACCGGTATGGATTTAGTGACAGAATTAGACTGGGATATGGCCAAAAAATAACCACACTATTGCTGGTTAAATGCACTTGGTGATGGGCGCAGCTTGCCCCTGATGTAGTATATGGCCAAAAAATGAACAGACTATTGCTGGTTAAATGCACTTGGTGTCACAGCTTGACCAACCACACTACTGAGGGTTAAATGCACTTGGTGACGGGCGCAGCTTGCCCCTGATGTAGTATATGGCCAAAAAATGAACAGACTATTGCTGGTTAAATGCACTTGGTGACGGGCGCAGCTTGCCCCTGATTTAGTATATGGCCAAAAAATGAACAGACTATTGCTGGTTAAATGCACTTGGTGTGATAGCTTGACCAACCACACTACTGAGGGTTAAATGCACTTGGTGACGGGCGCAGCTTGCCCCTGATGTAGTATATGGCCAAAAAATAAACAGACTATTGCTGGTTAAATGCACTTGGTGTGACAGCTTCACCCTGATGTAGGCTTTAGCCAAAAAACAAACGCACCATTGAGGGTTAAATGCACTTGGTGACAGGCGCAGCTTGCCCCTGATGTAGTATATGGCCAAAAAATATACAGACTATTGCTGGTTAAATGCACTTGGTGTGACAGCTTCACCCTGATGTAGGCTTTAGCCAAAAAACAACCACACCATTGAGGGTTAAATGCACTTGGTCGCAGCTTGTGCTGGCGCACCACAAGACACAAAATGGCCGCCGATCACCCCAGAAAAATGTGACTGACAAACGGTCTGGGCAGCCTAAAAACAGTGAGCAATTGAGGATCAGCAGCTCAATGATCCACAGCTGCAGATCGATCAGTTAATCAAGTCCTTTGGAGGAGTTAATCTGCCTAATCTCGCCCTACTGTCGCAGCCGCAACCTCTCCCTACGCTAATCAGAGCAGAGTGACGGGCGGCGCTATGTGACTCCAGCTTAAATAGAGGCTGGGTCACATGGTGCTCTGGCCAATCACAGCCATGCCAATAGTAGGCATGGCTGTGATGGCCTCTTGGGGCAAGTAGTATGACGCTTGTTGATTGGCTGCTTTGCAGCCTTTCAAAAAGCGCCAAGAAAGCGTCACAAAAGCGCGAAGAAAGCGACGAACACCGAACCCGAACCCGGACTTTTACGAAAATGTCCGGGTTCGGGTCCGTGTCACGGACACCCCAAAATTCGGTACGAACCCGAACTATACAGTTCGAGTTCGCTCATCCCTACTCAATACGTATAAGGATTCCACCAAAATATCAATCAGGTAAGAGAGAAACAATGTAACTTCACTGTTGTCAGGCCCACTCAGCCCCTGTATGTTAGAGACACCAGTGGAGGAAGGTGTGTAGGTGATTATGCACACCTGAGGCTGAACTAGCTCAGTGAGCACAATAAATAAATGGCAGTAAAATCCACCAGGGATCCCAACATGCACCATGGGATTTGATTTGTTACCCTGTAAGTGGAAAACTTAGAGGAGCACTACACCATCTGCCTACTAATAAATCCTTAGACCGGGTGTAGGACGACACTCCTGACTGTCACTTGCACACTGGAGCTAAATCTCTAACTCAGCAGAGGACCTTTTATCAGAAAAAAGTGTGCGCAATTCTTATACTACCTTATCGGGCTGCTGCCACTGATGTCCGGACATTTTTTTTTTTTCAAAAGGACACCCGTTTGCCTGCTGTGCTCCTCGTTTGTTTCGTCGCCTCATATGCAAATGAGGCAATTTGGTTATAGTAGGCGTTGACATTTTAGTTCTGATGGGCGTGGTTATCTTCTCCCTGGCAGCGAGCGCATCCAATCGCAGCGCCCCACTCTTAGCCAGGGAGAATCGTGAGAACTTGAGCTTGTAGACATCCGGACCTGTCTCGCGAGAACTTGAGCTCCTTCTCCCTGGCTAAGAGCGGGGCACTGCGATTGGATGCGCTCACTGCCAGGGAGAAGATAACCACGCCCAGCAGAACTAAAATGTAAATGCCTACTATAACCAAGTTGCCTCATTTGCATATGAGGCGACGAAACAAACGGGGAGCACAGTTGGCGAACAGGGGGTCCTTTTGAAAAAAAAAAACTGTCTGGACATCAGTGGCAGCAGCCCGATAAGGTAGTATAAGAATTGCACACACTTTTTTCTGATGAAAGGTCCTCTTTAAATGCAAAGCAGGATGTATATGCTCGACGCGTTTCTTGTGAAAGGAGTCATCAGGAGCTATCACAACTGCCTAAATTAATACATTTGCTGAGATTCCGCTGTCTCACCAACGTGGTGACAGCCTCCGGCGCTAGTTCGGGCATGAAGCGGCGGCCGAACGTGCAGGCTTAAGAAGGGGAAGTCCCTCCAGCTGACGTGGAATAAACACACTGACGAATCACCGGCCAGGAGGCGGCAACTTCGCCTGACAGCTCCTGCCGGCGCATTGGTCAGTACTGGGGAAAGGATTCCACCGTCAGAAAGGTAACAGTGGCAATAAGAGGCGGGACTATGTACTTGTGTTATCATAATCGCAGGGGGACAGAAAGCTGGTAGAGAAAGACAAGAATGGGAGTACACAGGGAAAATCCATTCACCCGACTGGAACCGATGGCACCGGCTCATCCCAGACGGCGCCACAGATGATCAGACTGAGGATAAGGGGCTATGATTGAAAAGGGATACGAGCGGATGTTATGAATCTAAGTCCCTTCAGTGATCGGTGAGCAGTATTATGACAGGTAGTGATGTCTAATGCCCTGTATGTAGGTCACTGAGCGCGATGAATAGGTGACACAGTGGCGCTTGTACAACAACGTATGACCCTAAAGTGAAGTGTAGAAATCCAAAACATACAGAGGGTACAGTGTCGAATACATTACACACAGGTCGACCAATGGTATCGCACAATACTATAATAGCTCGCACTGAGCATATCACACAGCAGAGGTGACCTAAAGGGGCATAAACCATATTACTCTAGGAAGCTGACATATGACACGTGGTCATTGAGTCCCTGGGGCTGCAATGTTCCCATTGCAGCCCCAGTAGGACTCGTCGCTCAAATGTCCACCCCGAGGTGAGGGACGTACCACCTCAATCCCCTGAAAGGATATAGCCCGTATGTCACCTGAATGTCGAATATTGACATAACGGGCGACAGGAGTGTCAGCATTTTTACGGATGTCATTAAGATGTTCCCCTACTCAACGTCGAAACTCGCGTATCGTTTTGCCTACATACTAGATACCGCAAATGCATGTGATCAGATAAACTAATCCGGACAATCTACAATTAATAAAAGTACGGATATTATATGATTTATATATTTTATAAAGTAACTCTCATTACAGCTCAGTGATGTCTATTTGTTTATGTCCATGGCAAAGCCACAATTACCTGTTTTATAACTTGGATAGACCGCCACCCAGTGGTGAAGCTGGAACTACAGTGATATAGTCAATAACAACAGACACAGGGAGATTTATCATTGATGGCACAGGGGTCAGTCAAGCTGTGAGGGATATAATTGGGGGCACTTTTACTAATGAGGGCACTCTGGCAAAAAGTTATTGTGATTGGTTGGACTTTTATATTTATATAGGGGGACTATCTTTATGGCAGTATAATTTCTGAAGTATAGTACTTGGAGGCATTGAGGAGTAGAGTGGGCACAGTATTGAAAGTAGCAGCAGGATGACATTTTTGTGGCATCAGGGTTGGACGGAAGAATAATGATAGAAAAGTGAGAAGAGACATGGCTGAAGTTTTCTGGGTCGAATGGAGAAGATGATGAAAGAGAACATCTACAGCAGAGAAGATGTCACCTGTGAGCCACTGGATGTATTAGGTCTGTGCTATATAGACCTAGATGCTTGGTAGTGTAAGTGTCCATGCAGCATGTAAAATGTCTATTGTGCCAGAGCTTTCAGCTTAAAGAATTGGGTCATATGCTTTGGGGCTTGGGCTCCAGATCTTTTGAGACCCTAGAAACACCCCTGGTTTCTGACATAGCTTTTGTTCATGATGGAGTGGGACCTCATTCGAAGTTTTATCATTGGGTTCCACAGTTATTTGCTACACACTCCATATACACGGCCCAAAGAATCCCATTCTTAAAAAATTGTATACCTGCCTTAAAGGGAGTCTGTGAGCAGTTAAGTCTATGCGAAACGGCTAAACATAGTAGACATAAGTGGGACAGAAGGTAATAAAAATCTCTGTCCCTGCTTTCAATCAAGGGAATGCTGTAAAAATGAACTTGAATGCCGAGGGCAGCACTATCACAAGTACTGTACATTACAGGAGAGTCCACGGGCAGCAGCACTTAAAGAGGTTAGCCACTTTCTGGCTGCTGTTTATCAATGTGTTTGTAAGTTGGTTATATGGCACTTACTAATATAGTCTTTGTTGAAATTCTGAACCATTTTTCAGATTTCATAAGGTATCCTCCCTTTTTGCTCAAGTCTTTTGAGCTGTCCACAAAAGGTCCTGTCCATAAAATGGTCGCTAATGGAGGGTCATGTGACCAGGAAAATAACTCAGGCAGATGTGATATATTTGAGTGGAGAAGGCTGAGTGATCTGTCTGGAGTTATTTTTGCCTGGTCACATGACTCTCCATCAGCGACCATCTTATGGACAGGTTTTCTATGAGATTTGCCCAGAAAGGAGACATGACTTATGAAGTATAGCAAACAACTCAAAAAATCATCAATGACTATATTAGTAAATGTCATATATTCATCTAACCTACACATTGGTCAAAAGTAGCCAGAAAGTGGCCAATTTCTTTAAGGCTTCACAGCCCCACCCTTCTGCTGTGTGTGATGGCTGTAGCATCCATCCAGGAGACCACTACAGTCATCAGTGTGAAGATGCTCATACACTGAGCCTAAAGCATTGCAGCCTGCAGGCCTGCTCTATGTGCTTATGCTGGAATGGTGCCCACACAAATAAAATTCATTTATACAGCACTCCATTGATTAAAATCAGCCTCAATTTATGTCTGTCAGCAGATTTGTATCAACAAAACTGCTAAAAGATTCCCTTTAAAAAACTGGAACAAATTTACTAAATCTGTACATGGTGTAAACTTAGACAAGCTGCCTAGACCTGTCCTAGATTTATCACAAGCGCTCAGGCTGGATGATAAATCTGGTGCAGGAACAGACATCTTTGTCGAGCTCTATAATAACTATTGGTTGTCTTACGTTAAGACAGAATTTTAAAGAACTGTAGTGCAATTTTGGTACAAAACGGTGCATCTTAGGCCATGCCCCTTGCCTATGAAGCCCTTGTCCCACTAAGCCACACCTCCTTTCAAGCAAGTCAGAAAAAGTTAAAGAAACCCTAGTTTTGCGTCACTTCTGCAGCGTCCGACTCAGGAACACGTAGGAACTGCAAAATAGCTTTTAAACTGCATTTTCATATTGTATGTTATTTTTGTATTACAACATCTGTTGTATCCCTGTTCATACGCTGGTCTGGTGTAATTTATACATCCCACCACTAAATGGGGATAACACCTAGGTCCTATACATACTTAAGTCAAGCCTAGTGAGACGGGGGTTAGTTGCAGGTCAGTGCTTGCTGATTAGTAGTCTGATGCTGAGTGTGAGACAGTGCAGATCTAGCACTTCTGCTCAGTTAGAGTCTAGTCCAGGTAGGGACAAAAGAAAAGACAAGATTAAAAACCAAAAGATAAAAGTCATCAACCAGGCATTAAAGACCTTTGGATATTCAGGTGAAGGATACTATAGCCACCGGCAATCTCACCAAATTACACTGATACAGAAATTTCCTGCTAAGCTAAATCCTGCCAAGAAAGCCTATAAACAGTGGATTCACAGATTAACTCTAATGCTAACAAAAGACTGCATTTTGATTGATGTACCCACTGCAACTGGAACCAACATCAGTAAAAGTTGTGAGTTGTATCTTACCACTGTCTACTTCATTATTACTACTATTAGTTGTACCACCAATGTACAACTGAAGGACTGTTTGTTATTATTTGGCCCCTCATCGGTCCACCGTGCACCTCACGTGTTGCCCCTGCGATACTGGCTGGCTGCATATCTTTTCTTGGCGTCACGAACAGGATATTAACCCTTGCGCCATATTTGAGAGACTGTCGCATGTGAATAAGCCCCTTTACTTTATTGAGAGACTTTTGCTTATTGTGCACTGTATTGGGCTACAGAACTGGTTAAATGCTTGGAGAGTGTATGGAAGTGCTATACTAGTCACCAGCATAAAAATCACAGTGTTAAAAGTGAGAAAATCCGACATTTGTGTGTCGCTAAAAAGGGCTTGCTGTCAGTGAATAGACTGTTTCTATGTACTTAAGATGGCCATCTGAGTTCTTGTTTGAAAAAAAATACTGCGCTATCACTGTGGACAAGTTAGCGACACCCCCTGAAGAGCGGGAAAATCTAGTGCCGCCCATTCATGCAAAATTGTCTGGTCAAACCCATCCTACCTTTACTGTGTTGATTCTGAGAGGCCGAACCCTGTATGCAAACGCAGCGCCGCCTCCTCTGCCTGTAGCCACATCAAAGTGAGACGCCGCACACGGGAGGAGAGTGTGACGTGCGTGTATCCTAAACATTGTGAGATTTTTAACAGGCGGGTTAACAGAGAGGATCGCATTGCCTGCCGTCCCCCAAGTAGTAATCACGACCTGTGAGTACTCCGATTTGCCCCTGCAAACCCTAAGGGAGCATCGATAGTCAGGAGCGCTATCCAAGACTTAAACTAGCGCTGTTGAAACACTGTATCCAGCCAGCACCAAGTTTTCGGCAACGCCGAGCAAAAAAAAAAGTGTATACAGCCACATTAAACCTACCTAACCATAATTCACCTGCTGTAACCATCTCAGTCGCAGGAAGATAACGTGCAGCCTAACCTCCGCGGACCTCCTGCGGCAGCGGCAGCGGCAGCCGGTCCCGGCGAAATACCAACTGCTGCAGCACCAAGCTTAATGCCTTCAACCATGCCTTATTATTTTGGGGCCCCCTGGTTCCCACGGTATTCTGGAGAAGTTCACACTTTAAGGGACTTTAAAGAAAAAATGTTTGCTGTGTTCAGATTGTACCCTGTATCCCCAGAACAGCAGATGGAGATTCTCCTTGCACAATTGGTACGAGCTGCTCTCAGAGAAGTGAAATCCTGGCCAAGCTCAGAGAGAAGGACACTGGAGAAGATATTTGAACGTCTCAGCACCACCTTTGAACCCAGGACCGTGTCAGAGGTCAAGATGAGGTTCTTCATCAAGAAACAGCAATCGGGTGAGTCACTCCGAGACTTTGCATTATCTTTACAGGAAGCCCTTAGAGCTGTTGTGACCCCCGTGAAGCAGAGAATCAGGACAAAACTCTGAAATAACAATTTATTGAAGGTGTCAATACAGACAATTTAAAGAGCCAACTAAGGCTGCTTTCACACTAGCGTTCGTCGGTCCGCTCGTGAGCTCCGTTTGAAGGGGCTCACGAGCGGACCCGAACGCAGCCGTCCAGCCCTGATGCAGTCTGAATGGAGCGGATCCGCTCAGACTGCATCAGTCTGGCGGCGTTCAGCCTCCGCTCCGCTCGCCTCCGCACGGACAGGCGGACAGCTGAACGCTGCTTGCAGCGTTCGGGTGTCCGCCTGGCCGTGCGGAGGCGTGCGGATCCGTCCAGACTTACAATGTAAGTCAATGGGGACGGATCCGTTTGAAGATGCCACAATATGGCTCAATCTTCAAGCGGATCCGTCCCCCATTGACTTTACATTGAAAGTCTGGACGGATCCGTCCGAGGCTATTTTCACACTTAGCTTTTTTTTGCCATTTTAATGCAGACGGATCCGTTCTGAACGGAGCCACCGTCTGCATTAATATGAGCGGATCCGTTCAGAACAGATCCGCCCGAACGCTAGTGTGAAAGTAGCCTAAGAATGTTAGCCACCCAACATCCAAGTGCTGCTTTCTTAAATTTTAGAAAAAGTCCACCAACAGAACCTGTTGGATCCGCTGTAGTGCCAGCATCACAGCTGGTCACCCCTGTAAAACCTTTACCTGTCATCATGCAGGCAACCCAAGCCCCAATTCCTGATGCAGTTGCTGCCCTTACTGAGCAAGTTCAATTCCTGACTAAAAGTCTGGAGAAAGTCCACCAAAAGTTGGAACAGTGGGAAAAAAACATTATTGCTGGAGGATGAGAAACCTGTGTCCAGAAGGCTCTTCTCTCGTGACTATAAAGAGACTTATTCCAGAAATTCGGGTGGACGCCCTCCTGACCACACTAGTACCTCTAAGCGGCCTATCTGCACATACTGTCACAAGCCAGGCCATACTGAAGCAACTTGTTGGCAGTTAAACGGGCGACCCCCGAGGCGAATGACCACCCCTCGGGAGGTAAATCAATAGGTCCAGAAGATCCCTTTTGGATGCCAAGATATGTAGGATCCCGTCCAGAAGTGACACTTCAAATAAATGGAGTTCCTTTTGTTGCCCTAGTTGACACAGGATCCCAAGTCACTACCATCCAACAAACAGCATTTGAAAAATATTGGGACCAAAATCAGCTTACCCAGCCCCCAGAATCCTGGCCTAGTCTCATAGCCAGTAACGGCAAACCTGTACCAATACTTGGTTATTGGGAACCTACCATTCAAGTAGGAGGAACTACACTATCCCAAGAAGGCATTATTGTGGTATAAGTCAAAGAATATAACAATAATCCTTCAATAGTCCTAGGAATGAATGTCCTCAGGAACTGTTATGTTGAAATGCTGGAAGCCTTGCACCAGTCAGTGGCTACTGCCTCTTCTGCTTCTAAGAAGGTGATCCAACAAACCATCCATGTACTAAATGCGCAACAGAGATTCGCCAATGAAAAAGGAAAAATCTGCTGTGTCCGCATCAGAGATAATCAACCCGTGATTCTCAAACCCAACACCGAACCCTCTTGTGGTGCCGAGCTGTAGTGGGAATTCAAGGTCAAGACTACCAAGCCTTGGTAGAGCCAGTTGTCTTGGAAGACTATCCTCTAGTTAGAGCTGCAAGAAGCCTAATAACCGTCTCAGAAGGTAAAGTGCCAATTCGTCTCCTAAACCTGAGTGATCACAGTGTAACGCTAACAAATTGCCGTCCCATTGCACAGCTGATCCAAGTTACATTTCAAGATGTCATCAGCGTGGCTACGGATACCAAAGAGCAACTTATCAAGAAACAACACCCACAGGGCCAAAATTTAAGAACTTTATGTGGGAGATGCTTCCACAACAGAACAACAATTGGAAGGAGTACTGCAAGTCGAGAAGGAGCATCACCGTGCCTTTAGTAAGCATTCCACAGATTATGGAGAAGTAGATATCATAAAATACTCCATCCCTACAGGCTCACACCCACCGATCAAGGAAAGGTATCGGCCTATACCACCAACTATGTACCAATCCGTAAAGCAAATGATCCAGGAGATGAAAGACTCCAATATCATCAAAGACAGCCATAGTCCATGGGCTGCACCACTAGTCCTAGTCCGTAAAAAAGATAGCAACATCAGATTCTGTGTGGACTACAGAAAAATCTATCAAATCACCCACAAAGATGCTTACCCTTTACCACGCATAGAGGAATCCTTGACAGCTTTAGGATCTTCAGCCTACTTCTCTACCCTCGATTTAACCAGTGGATACAGGCAGGTACCAATGGCACCTGAAGATCATGAGAAGACTGCATTTACCACCCCTATGGGCTTATTTGAGTTAAACTGCATGCCCTCTGGACTTTGCAATGCGCCTGGAACTTTTCAAAAAATAATGGAGCGTTGTCTGGGCAACAAAAATTTTGAAACTGTCCTGTTGTACTTAGACGATGTCATCATCTACTCCAAATTTTATGAAGATCACTTGAAACATCTGGCCGAAGTTTTTCAAGTTCTCATTAAGCATGGACTCAAAGTCAAACCATCTAAGTGTTATCTACTGAAGCCAGAAGTCAAATACTTAGGGCATATCGTCAGCTCTGAAGGTGTTAAACCGGATCCAGAGAAGATAGTTGCAGTCCGAAATTGGCCTACTCCTACTACTGTGAGAAGTTTCCTTATTTTCGCAGGATATTACAGATTCATTCCTCACTTTGCCCAAATTGCAGAACCAATATTAGAACTTCTGAGAGGGCACCCTAAAAGGTATCAGAAATCTCCAATACCAGTTGAATGGAACACTGAGAGAGAAATTGTCTTCCAACTACTGAAGAAGTTAACAGAACCACCAATCTTAGGTTATCCAGATAACCAACAGCCATTTCATCTTTACACAGATGCAAGTAAGAAAGGTCTGGGAGCTGTCTTGTCACAAATACAAGAAGGTAAAGAAAGAGTCATTTCCTACGCTAGTAGATCTCTTAGAGGTACTGAAAGAAACGACCAAAACTATAGTTCATTCAAATTGGAATTCCTCGCACTCATGTGGGCTGTTACAGAAAAAAATTAAGATTACCTTGCTGAAACACCATTCATGGCCTTCACAGATAACAACCAGCTAGCGCATCTTAACACCGCCAAGTTAGGAGCATTGGAACGAAGATGGGCCTCACGCCTTGCTAACTACAATTTTACCATGAAATACAGAACAGGAAAAGCAAATGAAAATGCGGATGCATTATCCCGTCTGCCGACGAAAGAAGACCCTACTACACAAGAAGATTTTTGGGAAGAGGTAGAAATGCCATCCTTCTACAAAAACTTTGCCCACCAAGACATCATCACTGTCAAAGGGAAAAGGGTTCTTAACTTTCAACAACAAGTGGATCCAAAATCCCAATTGGACAAAGAAAGATGGATCAAGTTGCAAAATGAAAGCAGAGTGTTAGGTGAACTGCAAGATTTCTCCACCAGCGGAAGAACACCAGAAAGAATCCGCAGGAGGAATGCTGATCCAGAATTGTCAAAATTATGGAGACACAGAAAACACCTCTTTCTACAGAAGGGCTTACTATTGAGAAGGACCTTAGATCCAATTACCTGGGATCATCTGTATCAAATCTTAATACCACGCCGAGATGCAAAAATAGTTCTTGAGATGTACCATGATCAATTGGGACACTTTGGCGTGCAGAAAGCAGAAGCCACCATCCGTAGAAGATTCTACTGGATCGGGATGAGAGGAAACATTGAAAAATGGTGTCGACAATGTTCCACCTGTGCTGTTGGAAGAAATGAGAAACATGACCAAAAAGCGCCCTTACATTCCATTGTAAGCAGAACACCGTTAGAAATAGTTGCAATTGACCATGTGAAGCTGGAACCAAGTCGATCAGGTTACACATATGCTATGACCATCATTGATCATTACACTAAATTTCTGGTAGCCATACCTGTCAAAGACTTGACCGCTAAAACCAATGCAGATGCTTTCTGGAAACATTTCTTGTTGCCATATGGATGCCCAGAGAGAATCCTTACAGATCAGGGATCTGCCTTTGAATCTCAACTCTTCAAAGAACTGTGTACCTTTCACAACTGTCAGAAAATCAGGACCACAGCATACCATCCCCAAGGGAATGGGCTTTGTGAAAAAATGAACCAAACTCTAATTGAGATGTTAAGAGCAGTCCCACCTGCTACCAGAAACGATTGGCCTACTTTATTGCCTCAGTTTATGTATACTTACAATAACACTATTCATTGTTCTACTGGGTATACACCCTACTACCTTATGTTTGTCCGACAAGGTACATTACCTGCTGATCACACTTTGGGCGTACAAGTGCCTGATGCAATCAACCCTCTACCAAAAACTGATTGGGTGAGTGAGCACCAAAGATTAATGTACAAGAAATTGTTCAACAACGCATGGGACATGCGCATGAAAAACAACAGAAAGATTACAATCAATCTGCCAAGGCAGAACCTCTCAAAATTGGTGATCGTGTGTGGTTAAAAAATAACCATAGAACCAGCAAATTAGAGACTAATACTTATGAGATTACCCGAGAGGACAAATCACGCGTAGTGCATCGAAATCGCCTAAAATTGTGTCTAAAAGAAGATACTCCAGTAGAAACTCTTCAAGAAGCTGTTCCAGAAGAAATTCAATCCTTAGAGCCAGAATTGGAAAAATCAACTGAATTAGAGGAACCAATACAGTCTTTGGGAAAAACGTTATTCTTAACTCCATGGCTCAACATCTTAGTGCCTGCTAAAACTAACACCACACCTCAACCAGAAGTTGTAACTACTGCAACTCAGGACACATCAAGTTCCCTTGAAGCCAGGTCTGCAGAGTCTCAGCCGCTTCGTAGATTCGACAGGATTACAAGAGGACAACCACCTGTCCATTACAGGGATTTCCTGCCCCAGCAGCCAAGAAGACAACTTCCAGCTCTACCAATTCAACGTTGAGGACATTCTTAACTTGTCTGGAGTTCCAGAATTCAAGAAAAAGACTAATCTACGTTTATCATGTTTCATTTTCCTTAAAGGACTTTTTAAGGGACTATTTGCCATTTTTTTATCCGTTTTGCAACGTTCAAGCTTTCACCCGGAGATAGACTTTCACGTACCTGAGCCTCCGTGATATACTACTTTGACATTTTCCTAAGCTCAGGGAGTGGACTTCATCATTATGGACTATTTTGGTTCCCGTTACATCATCAGTCCTCAAAAGAAAAAATTGCTACCCCATTTTTCACATTTCGTTGTTGCCTGAGATATGCTTGCCTAACCCATTTTACTTGCAGGTACAAGTAGTACAATAATGGAGCTATGGTATTGTTTCCTATGCATGCATGCTTTTTCCCCTTCTTATATCTTACAGGAAGATACATCGAGTCAAGAATGTGTCGAGGTCGACTCATGTTTTACCATGGGGGTATGCAGTGTCCCACTCAAGAACACGTGGGAACTGCAAAATAGCTTTAAAACTGCATTGTCATATTGTATGTTATTTTTGTATTACAACATCTGTTGTATCCTTGTTCATAGGCTGGTCTGGTGTAATTTATACATCCCACCACTAGATGGGCATAACACCTAGGTCCTATACATACTTAGGTCAGGCCTAGTGAGACAGGGGTTTGTTGCAGGTCAGTGCTTGCTGATTAGTAGTCTGATGCTGAGTGTGAGACAGTGCAGATCTAGCACTTCTGCTCAGTTAGAGTCTAGTGATGTCCCGAACTATTCGCCGGGGAACAGTTCACGGCGAACATAGCTTGTTCGCTTTCACCGCGGCGGGTGAACATATGCGATGTTAGGTCCGCCCCCTATACATCATCATTGAGCAAACTTTGACCCTGTACCTCACAGTCAGCAGACACATTCCAGCCAATCAGCAGCAGACCCTCCCTCCCAGACCCTCCCACCTTCTGGACAGCATCCATTTTAGATTCATTCGGAAGCTGCTTTCTTAGTCAGAGGAGGAAGAGTGTAGCTACTGCTGATCTAATAGGGAAAGCGTTAGCTAGGGCAGTGTTCTGTGTCCACAGACTCATCTGCTGTAAGGACAGCGTTCTGACAGCACCCCAAAATCCCTTTTTAGGGCTGGTACATCAGTCTGCTTTTCTTTTTTTTATATATATATATATATATATATATATACATATATATATATATATATATATATATATATTGCAGTTGCCTGGCTGCCCGTGTGTGAGAGGCTGCAGGTTCAGTCACAGACAGTACTGTGTGCACACCATTCATACAGGGTGTCACAGACAATACCTTGCAGATAAAAAAAGTCAATATATATTATTTATCTGTGATATAATTGCAGTTGCAAGCCAGTGAGTGGCTGTGTGGCCCAGAGACAGTACTGTGTGCACACCATTCATACACAGTGTCACAATACCTTGCAGATAAAAAAAAAATTAATTTATTATTTTTCTGTGATATAATCCCAGTTGCAAGCCAGTGTGTGTCTGGCCCACAGACTGTACTGTGGCCACTGGCTAGGCCACCACTCATACCGTTACAGGGTGTCACAAATACCTTGCAGATAAAAAAATTCATTATTTTTCTGTGATATAATCCCAGTTGCAAGCCAGTGTGTCTCTGGCCCACAGACTGTACTGTGGCCAATTGCTGCTAGGCCACCACTGATACCTTTACAGGGTGTCACTCACAAATAACTTGCAGATAAAAAAAATTATATTTATTATTTTTCTGTGATATAATCGCAGTTGAAAACCAGTGTGTGTCTGGCCCACAGACTGTACTGTGGCCACTGGCTAGGCCACCACTGATACCGTTACAGGGTGTCACTCACAAATACCTTGCAGATAAAAAAAATTATTATTATTCTTCTGTGATATAATCCCAGTTGCAAGCCAGTGTGTGTCTGGCCCACAGACTGTACTGTGGCCACTGGCTAGGCCACCACTCATACCGTTACAGGGTGTCACTCACAAATACCTTGTAGATAAAAAAATATATATTATTTTTCTGTGATATAATCCCAGTTGCATGCCAGTGTGTGTCTGGCCCACAGACTGTACTGTGGCCACTTGCTGCAAGGCCACCACTGATACCGTTACAGGGTGTCACTCACAAATACCTTGCAGATAAAAAAATAAAATTTATTATTTTTCTGTGATATAATCCCAGTTGCAAGCCAGTGTGTGTCTGGCCCACAGACTGTACCGTGGCCACTGGCTAGGCCACCACTCATACCAATACAGGCTGTCACTCACAAATACCTTGCAGATAAAAAAAATGTTTTATTATTTTTCTGTGATATAATCCCAGTTGCAAGCCAGTGTGTGTCTGGCCCACAGACTGTACTGTGGCCACTTGCTGCTAGGCCACCACTTATACCGTTACAGGGTGTCACTCACAAATACCTTGCAGATAAAAAAAAAATCTATTTATTATTTTTCTGTGATATAATCCGAGTTGCAAGCCAGTGTGTGTCTGGCCCACAGACTGTGCTGTGGCCACTGGCTAGGCCACCACTCATACCGTTACAGGGTGTCACTCACAAATACCTTGCAGATAAAAAAAATCAATTCATTATTTTTCTGTGATATAATCCCAGTTGCAAGCCAGTGTGTGTCTGGCCCACAGACTGTACTGTGGTCACTTGCTGCTAGGCCACCACTGATACCATTACAGGGTGTCACTCACAAATACCTTGCAGATAAAAAAAATCAATGTATTATTTTTCTGTGATATAATCCCAGTTGCAAGCCAGTATGTGTCTGGCCCACAGACTGTACTGTGGCCACTGGCTAGGCCACCACTCATACCGTTACAGGGTGTCACTCACAAATACCTTACAGATAAAAAAATTCAATTCATTATTTTTCTGTGATATAATCCCACTTGCAAGCCAGTGTGTGTCTGGCCCACAGACTGTACTGTGGCCACTTGCTGCTAGGCCACCACTGATACCGTTACAGGGTGTCACTCACAAATACCTTGCAGATAAAAAAAATTATATTTATTATTTTTCTGTGATATAATCGCAGTTGAAAACCAGTGTGTGTCTGGCCCACAGACTGTACTGTGGCCACTGGCTAGGCCACCACTGATACCGTTACAGGGTGTCACTCACAAATATCTTGCAGATAAAAAAAAATTATTATTATTCTTCTGTGATATAATCCCAGTTGCAAGCCAGTGTGTGTCTGGCCCACAGACTGTACTGTGGCCACTGGCTAGGCCACCACTCATACCGTTACAGGGTGTCACTCACAAATACCTTGCAGATAAAAAAAATTCAATTTATTATTTTTCTGTGATATAATCCCAGTTGCAAGTCAGTGTGTGTCTGGCCCACAGACTGTACTGTGGCCACTTGCTAGGCCACCACTCATACCGTTACAGGGTGTCACTCACAAATACCTTGCAGATAAAAAAAAATTAATTTATTATTTTTCTGTAATATAATCGCAGTTGCAAGAAGAAGTCTGGCCCATAGAATGTACTGTGGCCACCGACTAGGCCATCATTTATACCGTTACAGGGTGTCACTCACAAATACCTTGTAGATAAAAAAATATATATTATTTTTCTGTGATATAATCCCAGTTGCATGCCAGTGTGTGTCTGGCCCACAGACTGTACTGTGGCCACTTGCTGCTAGGCCACCACTGATACCGTTACAGGGTGTCACTCACAAATACCTTGCAGATAAAAAAATAAAATTTATTATTTTTCTGTGATATAATCCCAGTTGCAAGCCAGTGTGTGTCTGGCCCACAGACTGTACCGTGGCCACTGGCTAGGCCACCACTCATACCAATACAGGCTGTCACTCACAAATACCTTGCAGATAAAAAAAAAATTTTATTATTTTTCTGTGATATAATCCCAGTTGCAAGCCAGTGTGTGTCTGGCCCACAGACTGTACTGTGGCCACTTGCTGCTAGGCCACCACTTATACCGTTACAGGGTGTCACTCACAAATACCTTGCAGATAAAAAAAATCTATTTATTATTTTTCTGTGATATAATCCGAGTTGCAAGCCAGTGTGTGTCTGGCCCACAGACTGTGCTGTGGCCACTGGCTAGGCCACCACTCATACCGTTACAGGGTGTCACTCACAAATACCTTGCAGATAAAAAAAATCTATTCATTATTTTTCTGCGATATAATCCCAGTTGCAAGCCAGTGTGTGTCTGGCCCACAGACTGTACTGTGGTCACTTGCTGCTAGGCCACCACTGATACCATTACAGGGTGTCACTCACAAATACCTTGCAGATAAAAAAAATCAATGTATTATTTTTCTGTGATATAATCCCAGTTGCAAGCCAGTATGTGTCTGGCCCACAGACTGTACTGTGGCCACTGGCTAGGCCACCACTCATACCGTTACAGGGTGTCACTCACAAATACCTTACAGATAAAAAAATTCAATTCATTATTTTTCTGTGATATAATCCCACTTGCAAGCCAGTGTGTGTCTGGCCCACAGACTGTACCGTGGCCACTGGCTAGGCCACCACTCATACCAATACAGGCTGTCACTCACAAATACCTTGCAGATAAAAAAAATGTTTTATTATTTTTCTGTGATATAATCCCAGTTGCAAGCCAGTGTGTGTCTGGCCCACAGACTGTACTGTGGCCACTTGCTGCTAGGCCACCACTTATACCGTTACAGGGTGTCACTCACAAATACCTTGCAGATAAAAAAAATCTATTTATTATTTTTCTGTGATATAATCCGAGTTGCAAGCAAGTGTGTGTCTGGCCCACAGACTGTGCTGTGGCCACTGGCTAGGCCACCACTCATACCGTTACAGGGTGTCACTCACAAATACCTTGCAGATAAAAAAAATCTATTCATTATTTTTCTGTGATATAATCCCAGTTGCAAGCCAGTGTGTGTCTGGCCCACAGACTGTACTGTGGTCACTTGCTGCTAGGCCACCACTGATACCATTACAGGGTGTCACTCACAAATACCTTGCAGATAAAAAAAAATCAATGTATTATTTTTCTGTGATATAATCCCAGTTGCAAGCCAGTATGTGTCTGGCCCACAGACTGTACTGTGGCCACTGGCTAGGCCACCACTCATACCGTTACAGGGTGTCACTCACAAATACCTTACAGATAAAAAAATTCAATTCATTATTTTTCTGTGATATAATCCCACTTGCAAGCCAGTGTGTGTCTGGCCCACAGACTGTACTGTGGCCACTTGCTGCTAGGCCACCACTGATACCGTTACAGGGTGTCACTCACAAATACCTTGCAGATTAAAAAAAAATCTATTTATTATTTTTCTGTGATATAATCGCAGTTGCAAGCCAGTGTGTGTCTGGCCACAGACTGTACTGTGGCCACCAGCTAGGCCACCACTCATACCGTTACAGGGTGTCACTCACAAATACCTTGCAGATAAAAAAAATCAATGTATTATTTTTCTGTGATATAATCCCAGTTGCAAGCCAGTGTGTGTCTGGCCCACAGACTGTGCTGTGGCCACTGGCTAGGCCACCACTCATACCGTTACAGGGTGTCACTCACAAATACCTTGCAGATAAAAAAAATCAATTCATTATTTTTCTGTGATATAATCCCAGTTGCAAGCCAGTGTGTGTCTGGCCCACAGACTGTACTGTGGCCACTTGCTGCAAGGCCACCACTGATACCGTTACAGGGTGTCACTCACAAATACCTTGCAGATAAAAAAAATTATATTTATTATTTTTTTGTGATATAATCCCAGTTGCAAGCCAGTGTGTGTCTGGCCCACAGACTGTACTGTGGTCACTTGCTGCTAGGCCACCACTAATACCATTACAGGGCGTCACTTACAAATACCTTGCAGATAAAAAAATTCAATTTATTATTTTTCTATGATATAATCCCAGTTGCAAGCCAGTGTGTGTCTGGCCCACAGACTGTACTGTGGCCACTGGCTATGCCACCACTCATACCGTTACAGGGTGTCACTCACAAATACCTTGCAGATAAAAAAATAATCAATTTATTATTTTTCTGTGATATAATCCCAGTTGCAAGCCAGTGTCTGTCTGGCCCACAGACTGTAATATGGCCACTGGCTAGGCCACCACTGATACCATTACAGGGTGTCACTCACAAATACCTTGCAGATAAAAAAAAATATTTTTTATTTTTCTGTGATATAATCCCAGTTGCAAGCCAGTGTGTGTCTGGCCCACAGACTGTACTGTGGCCACTTGCTGCTATGCCACCACTGATACCGTTACAGGGTGTCACTCACAAATACCTTGCAGAAAAAAAAAAAAATCTATTTATTATTTGTCTGTGATATAATCCCAGTTGCAAGCCAGTGTGTGTCTGGCCCACAGACTGTAATATGGCCACTGGCTAGGCCACCACTGATACCATTACAGGGTGTCACTCACAAATACCTTGCAGATAAAAAAAAATATTTATTATTTTTCTGTGATATAATCCCAGTTGCAAACCAGTGTGTGTCTGGCCCACAGACTGTACTGTGGACACTGGCTAGGCCACCACTTATACCGTTACAGGGTGTCACTCACAAATACCTTGCAGATAAAAAAAAAAGTACTATTTTTCTGTGATATAATCCCAGTTGCAAGCCAGTGTGTGTCTGGCCCACAGACTGTACTGTGGCCACTTGCTGCTAGGCCTCCACTGATACCGTTACAGGGTGTCACTCACAAATACCTTGCAGATAAAAAAAATCAATTTATTATTTTTCTGTGATATAATCCCAGTTGCAAGCCAGTGTGTGTCTGGCCCACAGACTGTACTGTGGCCACTTGCTGCTAGGCCACCGCTGACACCATTACAGGGTGTCACTCACAAATACCTTGCAGATAAAAAAAATAATATTTATTATTTTTCTATGATATAATCCCAGTTGCAAGCCAGTGTGTGTCTGGCCCACAGACTGTACTGTGGCCACTGGCTAGGCCACCACTGATACCGTTACAGGGTGTCACTCACAAATACCTTGCAGATAAAAAAAAAACATTTTTTATTTTTCTGTGATATAATCCGAGTTGCAAACCAGTGTGTGTCTGGCCCGCAGACTGTACTGTGGACACTGGCTAGGTCGCCACTTATACCGTTACAGGGTGTCACTCACAAATACCTTGCAGATAAAAAAATTTTTTTACTATTTTTCTGTGATATAATCATAGTTGCAAGCCAGTGTGTGTCTGGCCCACAGACTGTACTGTGGCCACTTGCTGCTAGGCCTCTACTGATACCGTTACAGGGTGTCACTCACAAATACCTTGCAGATAAAAAAAAAAATGTTATTATTTTTCTGTGATATAATCCCAGTTGCAAACCAGTGTGTGTCTGGCCCACAGACTGTACTGTGGCCACTG
This sequence comes from Bufo gargarizans, assembly GCF_014858855.1. NCBI lineage: Eukaryota > Metazoa > Chordata > Amphibia > Anura > Bufonidae > Bufo > Bufo gargarizans. The sequence goes on along the minus strand of NC_058081.1, from coordinate 469,128,181 downwards.
GCTAGGCCACCACTCATACCATTACAGGGTGTCACTCACAAATACCTTGCAGATAAAAGCATTCAATTTATTATTTTTGTGTGATATAATCCCAGTTGCAAGCCAGTGTGTGTCTGGCCCACAGACTGTACTGTGGCCACTTGCTAGGCCACCACTCATACCGTTACAGGGTGTCACTCACAAATACCTTGCAGATAAAAAAAAACAATTTATTATTTTTCTGTGATATAATCCCAGTTGCAAGCCAGTGTGTGTCTGGCCCACAGACTGTACTGTGGCCACTTGCTGCTAGGCCACCCCTGACACCGTTACAGGGTGTCACTCACAAATACCTTGCAGATAAAAAAATTATATTTATTATTTTTCTGTGATATAATCCCAGTTGCAAGCCAGTGTGTGTCTGGTCCACAGACTGTACTGTGGCAACTTGCTGCTAGGCCACCACTGATAACCGTTACAGGGTGTCACTCACAAATAGTGACGAGCGGGAGGTGCCATATTCGATTTCGCAATATTTCGTGAATATTCGAGATATATTAGTCGAAATCGAATATTCGTAATTTTTCCAATTATCGTGAATATTATGCGATTTAATTAATCGCATATTGCGATTTTTCTTTTAATCGTATAAGGCAACGTCCCTATGACTAATTGACTATGGCTAGGCTAGTATGTGTATTTTATGAAATTTCGGAATATTGCTCTAACTTCGTCTTTTAGAATATTACGAATATTCTAAAAGACGAAGTTAGAGCAATATTACAAAATTTCGTAAAATACACATATAGATTGTAATTTAGCTAATATAGTGCTATAATCTTTTTATTTTTTCTCTAATATTTTTTTTGCCTCTTCTGAACAAAGTTTTGTTAAAGATGTACACTATAAAAAAAATTACTATGGCAGTATATTAGCTAAATTACAATCTATGTGTATTTTACGAAATTTCGTAATATTGCTCTAACTTCGTCTTTTAGACTATTCATAATATTGCTCTAACTTCGTCTTTTAGAATATTCGTTATATTGCTATAACTTCGTCTTTTAGAATATTACGAATATTCTAAAAGACGAAGTTAGAGCAATATTAAGAATATACGTAAAAAGTTGAAATCGCAATTCGATTAATTCAAGTTATAATAATCGAATTGCGATTTCAACTTAGCACTGCTATATTCCATATTAGGCTAGAATTAACGAATATGGAATATAGCAGTGCTAAGTTGAAATCGCCATGCGATTATTTCGAGTTATATTAATCGCATTGCGATTTCAACTTGGACCTGGTTTACTATGGTTGGCTTCAATGGCTTGGTAGAATTTGCGAATATGACAAATGTATTTGTCATATTCCACAAAACAAAGATAACGAATGTATTCGTCTGTTCCACAAAACGAAGTTACTCTCCATCTTCGTTTTAGCTACCTATTCATCAACTTCGCGAATTCTAGCAATCATATAGGAAAGTTGACTATAGAGACAGCTAAGTTTAATTCGCTATGCGATTATATTACTTAGCTTTTTTTTATAAATAGAATAATTATAATAATTATCAGGTATTATAATTATTCTATTTATAAAAAAAAAAAAAGCTAGGTAATATAATCGCATAGCGAATTAAACTTAGCTGTCTCTATAGTCAACTTTCCTATATGATTGCTAGAATTCGCGAAGTTGATGAATAGGTAGCTAAAACGAAGATGGAGAATATCTTAGTTTTGTGGAATAGACGAATACATTCGTTATCTTCGTTTTGTGGAATATGACGAATACATTTGTCATATTCGCAAATTCTACCAAGCCATTGAAGCCAACCATAGTAAACCATGTCCAAGTTGAAATCGCAATGCGATTAATATAACTCGAAATAATCGCATGGCGATTTCAACTTAGCACTGCTATATTCCATATTAGGCTAGAATTAACGAATATGGAATATAGCAGTGCTTAAGTTGAAATCGCAATTCGATTATTATAACTTGAATTAATCAAATTGCGATTTCAACGTAATTCTCAAATCCGACAGTACATTCTAGTATATGGAGACGTTCCCATGGTGATGGGGACGCTCCATGAGTATGGAAGTCGGCAGAAGCATTAAAAAAGCATAAAAAAAATATATAGCACTATATTCTAAATATTCTCAAAATCTCGAAATCTTGATATTCGAGAAAAAAAATTGCAATTCGAATATTCGCACTCAACACTACTCACAAATACCTTGCAGATAAAAAATTAATATTTTTTTTTCTGTGATATAATCGCTGTTGCAAGCCAGTGTGTGTCTGGCCCACAGACTGGACTGTGGCCACTGGCTAGGCCACCACTCATACTGTTACAGGGTGTCACTCACAAATACCTTGCAGATAAAAAAAATTAAATTTATTATTTTTCTGTGATATAATCCCAGTTGCAAGCCAGTGTGTCTGGCCCACAGACTGTACTGTGGCCACTGGCTGCTAGGCCACCACTGATACCGTTACAGGGTGTCACTCACAAATACCTTGCAGATAAAAAAAAAATCTAATTAATTTTTTTCTTTCTGTGATTTAATCGCAGTTGCAAGCCAGTGTGTGTCTGGCCCACAGACTGTACTGTGGTCACTGGCTAGGCCACCACTCATACCGTTACAGGGTGTCACTCACAAATACCTTGTAGATAAAACAAATTCAATTTATTATTTTTCTGTGATATAATCCCAGTTGCAAGCCAGTCTGTGTCAAGCCCACACAGACTGTACTGTGCCCACTGCCCACCACTTATATAGGGTGACACAGTACCTTGCACGCATAGTACCACTTATCTAAAAAAAAATGACAGGCAGAGGGGGGCCACCCCGCAGGGGCCGTCGTGGTCGTGGTGCTGTGATGTCCACTGGCCCTAGAATAATGCCCAGTGTTCAGAGGCCACGTACCCTGAAACCAAAATATTTGGAGAAAATAGTTGACTGGCTTACACAGGACACCCAATCTTCAACAGCTTCCGCTAAGAACCTTGACGCACCATCCTCCTCCACCTCAGCTTTGGTCACCTGCTCTCAATTTACCACTCTCCCGCCTGCCGCCACCACCACCACTACCACCACAGCCACCACAGCCGCTTCACTTGATCCCTCAGAGGAGTTATTTACACATCAGTTGGATGAAATTAGTGATGCGCAACCATTATTGCCAGAGGATGTAGGTAACAGGGATATGCCTGAGTCAGGCAGCATTACACACATGGACGTACAGTGTGATGATGATGATGATGATGTTGTACCCGCTGCTGCTTCCTTTGCTGAGGTGTCAGATACAAGTGAAGTGGTTGATGATGACGATGTGTCCGTGGATGCCACGTGGGTGCCTGCTCGAAGAGAAGAAGAAGAGGGGGAAAGTTCAGAAGGGGAGACAGAGAGAAGGAGGAGACGAGTTGGAAGCAGGGGGAGGTCGTTGCAAGGAGCTAGTGGCACAGTCAGACAGCATGTATCGGCACCCGGGGTCAGCCAGACAGCACGCCAATCAACGCATGCTGTTGCCACCACCAGAATGCCGTCATTACAAAGCTCAGCAGTGTGGCTTTTTTTGTGTGTCTGCCTCTGATAACAGCAATGCCATTTGCAACCTGTGCCAAAAGAAACTGAGTCGTGGGAAGTCTAACACCCACCTCGGTACAACTGCTTTGCGAAGGCACATGATCTCACATCACAAACGCCAATGGGATCAACACATGAGTACAAGCAGCACACAAACTCAAAGCCACCATCCTCCTCCTGGTCCAGCATCTTCTTTTTTTTTTTTTTTTAATCTTTATTTTCATTACATAAAAGGAAACATATATATTCCAAACACATTAAATATTTCAATATCTCCAAAACATTAGATACATTTCCATCTTACCCTAACCAATTATTTTATGCTGCTTTTTTTTTTTTCCATTTACCCTCCCACCACCCTTATGGGAGGGGGACGTATATATAAAGTAAATAAATAAAAAATAATAATAATAAATAAATAAAAAATTAATTTTTCGTAAATCCTGCCCTAAAGTAACCATTTTTTCCAAAGATCCTCAATACTTTTTACGCTTTTTCTGTGGCCCTCCATCAATCGTTCTTCCTTAATCAAATTATCCACCGCTTTCCTCCATTGTCTCACTGTCGGAGGGTTTACCCCTACCCATTTCTTAAGTATAAGAAGTCTAGCTTGAAATAACACTTTGCAGAGAACCACTCGTATATCTCTATTTAGATTCAGATGTTCAATTGCCCCTAATATACAAATCACCGGATCTTCGAATATTTGAACCTTCAGAATTGAATGTACAGTCTCCAGTATTTCCCTCCAATATCTAAACAACCTTGGGCATCTCCAGAAACAATGTATTAAATCGGCATTCTCTCTCCCGCATTTTGAACATGCATCCGAGGCTCTCACACCCATTATCTTCAATGACCGTGGGGATCGATGCAACCTATGCACTACAAAAAACTGTGAGATCTTATGTGAGCCCCTATTGGAAACCACTGAATAACTTCTGAGGGCATCTTCCCATTTATCTTCAGTAAGAGATTAAAGTTCATCCTCCCATTCTAGCGAGTATTATAATACGTTTCTTTTTGATCTCCATCAATATCTTATATCTTTTTGCAGTTATACCACCCCTTTCCCACTCTTTAGTAAATTTGTGTATTATATCAGATTTTTCTATTTTATATTTGTCCTCCTGAAGGGCTGTCCGCAGGGCATTCCTAAGCTGAAAATATTTATACATATCTTTTTGGGGAATCTCAAACTCACTAACCATTGTATTAAAATCTTTCAATTTGCCCTGTTCAAATATCTGACTAAGGTATTTTATCCCTTTTTTTTCCCCAGTCTATATATATCTTAATCATTTGCAATTCCTTGAGATTTATATTTTTCCAAATAGGTGTATAATACAGAAACCCTTTAATCTCTAATATTTTTTTAATCTCCACCCATATATACTCTAATAAAATCAGTATTCTATTACCTGTGCTCTTTTTACCCAATATACCGGATTCTAACACCTCCAAATAATTCCATTCTTCTTTCCACCCTAATCTATTTATAACTTGTCTACCCACCAGACCGTTTAAAGTACCTTTTATGTGACCATATTGTGATATTAAATAATAAAAAAAACAATTTGGAACAGCTAGTCCACCCTCTCTTACTGGGAGCTGCAACACTTCTTTCTTTATCCTAGGGATAGCACCTTTCCAGAGAAAGTTCCCCATTAAGCTATCAAATAACTTAAAAATACTCTGCGGTAACCTCAACGGGGCATTTTGGAGAACATAGAGTATTTTAGGCAGAAAAATCATTTTTATCAAGTTTACCCGACCCTGTATTGACATTGGTAAACGCTGCCAGATATGTACTTTAGTCCTAAATTCTTTTAATAAGGGGAGTATATTTAATCTTTCGTATTCTGCTATATTTCCAGAAATTTGTATACCTAAATATTTGAAATTGTCATGTTTCTCTAACACATGCACCCTTAAATCACTCTGTAATTGTGCGTCGCTTAACATCAACATGTGTGACTTCCCCCAATTAATATTTAATTCGGAAAAAAAATAAAAAATTATCTATTATATCAATAACTCTATTAAACTGATCCCCAGTATTGTGCATAAATAATAAAATATCATCCGCATACATCAGAAGTTTTTCTTCTCCACCCTCATATTGAAAACCTTTAATCTCCCTATCATTTCTTATTATACATGCCATCGGCTCAATTGCAATAGCAAATAATAATGGTGAGAGAGGGCATCCCTGCCTAGTGCCCCGATAGAGGGCAAGAGGCAGGGACAAGCTCCCATCCACCATCACCCTAGCCCTAGGATTATGATATATTAACTGAATCCATCTTATAAATTCCTCCCCTATACCGACCCTTTTTAGTACAGCCCATAAGTACTCCCATTCTATACAATCGAATGCTTTTTGGGCATCCAGTGAAAGCACCGCTTTCTCCCCAGATTGTAATCTATTAGCTTCGATATTTAAGAACAACCTTCTTATATTTGAATATATCGTTCTCCCGGGTATGAAGCCCAAATGTGTGAGAAGAACTTTGCAATCAAAATGTGTAAAAAATGACCGGTGAAATCCAAAAGGTGCTCTTTGGAATATGTGCCCCTTTGCCCACCTTGGCAGCAAAAAAGTGTGACACATCTGGTATCGCCGTACTCAGGAGAAGTTGGGGAATGTGTTTTGGGGTGTCATTTTACATATACCCATGCTGGGTGAGAAAAATATCTTGGTCAAATGCCAACTTTGTATAAAAAAAATGGGAAAAGTTGTCTTTTGCCAAGATATTTTTTTTATTTTTTGTCGCAAGTTAGTGGAATATGAGACTTTGTAAGGAAAAAAGAAAAAAAAAGAAAAATCATCATTTTCCGCTAACTTGTGACAAAAAATAAAAAATTCTAGGAACTCGCCGTGCCCCTCACGGAATACCTTGGGGTGTCTTCTTTCCAAAATGGGGTCACTTGTGGCGTAGTTATACTGCCCTGGCAATTTAGGGGCCCAAATGTGTAAGAAGTACCTTGCAATCAAAATGTGTAAAAAATGGCCTGCGAAATCCGAAAGGTGCACTTTGGAATATGTGCCCCTTTGCCCACCTTGGCTGCAAAAAAGTGTCAGACATCTGGTATCGCCGTACTCAGGAGAAGTTGGGCAATGTGTTTTGGGGTGTCATTTTACATATACCCATGCTGGGTGAGAGAAATATCTTGGCAAAAGACAACTTTTCCCATTTTTTTATACAAAGTTGGCATTTGACCAAGATATTTTTCTCACCCAGCATGGGTATATGTAAAATGACACCCCAAAACACATTCCCCAACTTCTCCTGAGTACGGCGATACCACATGTGTGACACTTTTTTGCAGCCTAGATGCGCAAAGGGGCCCAAATTCCTTTTAGGAGGGCATTTTTAGACATTTGGATCCCAGACTTCTTCTCACACTTTCGGGCCCCTAAAAAGCCAGGGCAGTATAACTACCCCACATGTGACCCCACTTTGGAAAGAAGACACCCCAAGGTATTCAATGAGGGGCATGGCGAGTTCCTAGAATTTTTTTTTTTTTTGCATAAGTTAGCGGATATTGATTTTTTTTTGTTTTTTTCTCACAAAGTCTCACTTTCCGCTAACTTAGGACAAAAATTTCAATCTTTCATGGACTCAATATGCCCCTCACGGAATACCTTGGGGTGTCTTCTTTCCGAAATGGGGTCACATGTGGGGTATTTATACTGCCCTGGCTTTTTAGGGGCCCTAAAGCGTGAGAAGAAGTCTGGAATATAAATGTCTAAAAATGTTTACGCATTTGGATTCCGTGAGGGGTATGGTGCGTCCATGTGAGATATTTTTTTTTGACACAAGTTAGTGGAATATGAGACTTAGTAAGAAAAAACAAAAACAAAAACAAACAAAAATTTCCGCTAACTTGTGCCAAAAAAAATGTCTGAATGGAGCCTTATCAGGGGGGGGGGGGTGATCAATGACAGGGGGTGATCACCCATATAGACTCCCTGATCACCCCCCTGTCATTGATCACCCCCCCTGTAAGGCTCCATTCAGACATCCGCATGATTTTTTACGGATCCATGGATACATGTATCGGATCCACAAAACGCATGCGGACGTCTGAATGGAGCCTTACAGGGGGGTTATCAATGACAGGGGGTGATCAGGGTAATCAGGGTGATCACCCCCCTGTCACTGATCACCCCCCCTGTAAGGCTCCATTCAGACATCCGCATGATTTTTTACGGATCCATGGATACATGTATCGGATCCACAGAACGCATGCGGACGTCTGAATGGAGCCTTACAGGGGGGTTATCAATGACAGGGGGTGATCAGGGTAATCAGGGTGATCACCCCCCTGTCACTGATCACCCCCCCTGTAAGGCTCCATTCAGACATCGGCATGATTTTTTACGGATCCATGGATACATGTATCGGATCCACAGAACGCATGCGGACGTCTGAATGGAGCCTTACAGGGGGGTTATCAATGACAGGGGGTGATCAGGGTAATCAGGGTGATCACCCCCCTGTCACTGATCACCCCCCCTGTAAGGCTCCATTCAGACATCCGCATGATTTTTTACGGATCCATGGATACATGTATCGGATCCACAGAACGCATGCGGACGTCTGAATGGAGCCTTACAGGGGGGTTATCAATGACAGGGGGTGATCAGGGTAATCAGGGTGATCACCCCCCTGTCACTGATCACCCCCCCTGTAAGGCTCCATTCAGACATCCGCATGATTTTTTACGGATCCATGGATACATGGATCGGATCCACAGAACGCATGCGGACGTCTGAATGGAGCCTTACAGGGGGGTTATCAATGACAGGGGGTGATCAGGGTAATCAGGGTGATCACCCCCCTGTCACTGATCACCCCCCCTGTAAGGCTCCATTCAGACATCCGCATGATTTTTTACGGATCCATGGATACATGTATCGGATCCACAGAACGCATGCGGACGTCTGAATGGAGCCTTACAGGGGGGTTATCAATGACAGGGGGTGATCAGGGTAATCAGGGTGATCACCCCCCTGTCACTGATCACCCCCCCTGTAAGGCTCCATTCAGACATCCGCATGATTTTTTACGGATCCATGGATACATGGATCGGATCCACAGAACGCATGCGGACGTCTGAATGGAGCCTTACAGGGGGGTTATCAATGACAGGGGGTGATCAGGGTAATCAGGGTGATCACCCCCCTGTCACTGATCACCCCCCCTGTAAGGCTCCATTCAGACATCCGCATGATTTTTTACAGATCCATGGATACATGGATCGGATCCACAAAACGCATGCGGACGTCTGAATGGAGCCTTACAGGGGGGTTATCAATGACAGGGGGTGATCAGGGTAATCAGGGTGATCACCCCCCTGTCACTGATCACCCCCCCTGTAAGGCTCCATTCAGACATCCGCATGATTTTTTACGGATCCATGGATACATGTATCGGATCCACAGAACGCATGCGGACGTCTGAATGGAGCCTTACAGGGGGGTTATCAATGACAGGGGGTGATCAGGGTAATCAGGGTGATCACCCCCCTGTCACTGATCACCCCCCCTGTAAGGCTCCATTCAGACATCCGCATGATTTTTTACGGATCCATGGATACATGTATCGGATCCACAGAACGCATGCGGACGTCTGAATGGAGCCTTACAGGGGGGTTATCAATGACAGGGGGTGATCAGGGTAATCAGGGTGATCACCCCCCTGTCACTGATCACCCCCCCTGTAAGGCTCCATTCAGACATCCGCATGATTTTTTACGGATCCATGGATACATGGATCGGATCCACAAAACGCATGCGGACGTCTGAATGGAGCCTTACAGGGGGGTTATCAATGACAGGGGGGTGATCAGGGAGTGTATATGGGTGATCACCCGCCTGTCATTGATCACCCCCTGTAAGGCTCCATTCAGACTTCCGCATGTGTTTTGCGGATCCGATCCATGTATCCATGGATCCGTAAAAATCATGCGGACGTCTGAATGGAGCCTTACAGGGGAGTGATCAATGACAGGGGGGTGATCAATGACAGGGGGTGATCAGGGAGTGTATATGGGTGATCACCCGCCTGTCATTGATCACCCCCCTGTAAGGCTCCATTCAGACGTCCGTATGCTTTTTGCGGATCCGATCCATGTATCCGTGGATCCGTAAAAATCATACGGACGTCTGAACGGAGCCTGACAGGGGGGTGATCAATGACAGGGCGGTGATCAATGACAGGGGGGTGATCAGGGAGTTTATATGGGGTGATCATGGGTGATCAGGGGTTTATAAGGGGTTAATAAGTGACGGGGGGGGTGTAGTGTAGTGTAGTGTAGTGTGGTGTTTGGTGCGACTGTACTGACCTACCTGAGTCCTCTGGTGGTCGATCCTAACAAAAGGGACCACCAGAGGACCAGGTAGGAGGTATATTAGACGCTGTTATGAAAACAGCATCTAATATACCTGTTAGGGGTTAAAAAATTCGGATCTCCAGCCTGCCAGTGAACGATCGCCGCTGGCATGCTGGAGATCCACTCGCTTACCTTCCGTTCCTGTGAGCGCGCGCGCCTGTGTGCGCGCGTTCACAGGAAATCTCGCGTCTCGCGAGATGACGCATATATGCGTGACTGTGCGCCAGCCTGCCACCTCCGGAACGCACATGTGCGTTAGGCGGTCTGGAGGTGGTTAAGAGGTATCCTATCTAGGTATAGGTCCAGATCTTGTTTTGGATAATGTGCCCTAGATTTATAGAGTTCCTGGAAATATTCCAGAAACACTTCTTTAATTCCTTCCGGTATAGTGATTATTTCGCCCGTTTTATCTTTAATTGCCCCTATCCATGATTTCCCTCTTTGATTTCTTACTATACTTGCCAGAATTTTACCCACCTTTTCTCCCTCTGAAGCTAGGCTGATCCCTTGGAAAAATAGTTCTTTCCTACTTCTCTCCATTTGGTATACCTTTAACTTTTCTTGTTGTTCCTCCCATATTTTCCTGTTGTAGTCTGTAGGGTGTGCTATACATGTCATTCTTGCTACTTTTTTTTCTAGTGCATTACCCATTTCTCTGGTTCTCTTTTTCCAATAATTCACCTTTTTAAAGAGCAATCCTCTCAGATATGCCTTAGCAGTATCCCAAATAATTAGCCTACTAGCTGTGCCATTGTTCTCCCCCCAAACATTTTTTAGTTCTTCCATTATAGTCTCTTTATCTGTAATCATCGTTAACCAATGGGAATTAAACTTAAATGGTGGCAAGATATTTTTTTTTTATCAGATTTAATTCGATTACCACTGCATTGTGGTCTGATAGGGCCATAGGCAAATACTTTATCTTAATCCCATTTTGGGATATTAAGTTTTTATTTCCCAGGTCCATGTCTATCCTTGACCAAGTTTGATGTGTTTTAGAATAACAGGAATACATGGTTCCGTCCGGGTTTTGAAGACGCCAGACATCCACCCAGTTAAATTCTTGGGCTAGTTTGAAAAAAATCCACTTTTGTTGCTCCTCCACCTCTGCCAGACGTTCTATCCCTGAGTGGGTCCATCACCGCATTATAATCTCCTATCGCAATCATCTTAGATTCTTTTCTATTCAGCATAAATCTATGCAATTCATACAAAACATCTGATTTATATGGCGGTGGGATATATATATTCGCAATTACCATTTTAACACCTTCTATATTGCAATATAAAAAGAGGTACCTGCCATAGTCATCCACCTCAACTGCCAGAAACTGAAATCTAATCTTATTATGTATCAAAATTGAGACCCCTCTAGAGTAAGTAGTATACACTGAATGGTACCCCTCCATTATCCATCTCTTCTGCAACCATCCTAGGGATTCTTTATCCAAATGTGTCTCTTGGAGGCAGATGATGGCTGGCAAGAACCACGTCAACCACTGCAGTCCTCCTTGCCCCCTCTCAACCACCCGCCACTCTGCCTCTCACCTTCAGCAGTTCCATCTCATCTGCCCACAGTCAGGTGTCTGTAAAGGAAATGTTTGAGCGTAAGAAGCCAATGTCAGAAAGTCACCCCCTTGCCCGGCGTCTGACAGCTGGCTTGACGGAACTTTTAGCCCGCCAGCTTTTACCATACCAGCTGGTGGAGTCTGAGGCCTTCAAAAAATTTGTCGCTATCGGGACTCCACAGTGGAAGGTACCCGGACAATTTTTTTTTCAAAAAAGGCAATCCCAAACCTCTACTCAGTGATTGAAAAGGAAGTCATGGCATCTCTGGCATACAGTGTTGGGGAAAGGGTCCATATGACCACTGATACCTGGTCTGCAAAGCACGGTCAGGGCAGGTATATCACCTACACTGCGCATTGAATCAACCTGCTGACGGCTGCCAAGCATGGAATGCTTGGCTCTGCAGCGGAGTTGGTGACACCGCCACGACTTGCAGGCAGGCCTACTGCCACTTCCTCTACTCCTCCTACTCCATCCTCTTCGATAACCTCCTCGGCTGAGTCCTCTTCTGCTGCGGCGTCTGGCTGCACATCAACTGAATCCCCCCAGCTCCCCAGGGGCTATTCCACATCCCGGATACAACAGTGTCACGCTGTCTTGGGGTTGACTTGCCTGAAAGCAGAGAGCCACACCGGACCAGCACTCCTATCCGCCCTGAATGCACAGGTGGATCAGTGGCTGACCCCGCACCAACTGGAGATTGGCAAAGTGGTGTGTGACAATGGAAGCAATTTGTTGGCGGCATTGAATTTGGGCAAGTTGTCATATGTGCCGTGCATGGCACATGTGTTGAATCTCATCGTACAATGCTTTGTGTCTAAGTACCCAGGCTTACAGGACATCCTCAAGCAGGCCAGGAAGGTGTGTGGCCATTTCAGGCGTTCCTACACGGCCATGGCGCACTTTTCAGACATTCATGCCAGTGAGGTGCTTGATTTGCAACAGCCCGACACGGAATTCAACACTCCTAATGTTCGACCGCCTGCTACAACAAGGAAAAGCCATCAACGAGTATTTGTATGACAGGGGTGCTAGGCCAGCCTCTGCGGAGCTGGGAATTTTTTTGCCACGTTACTGGATGCTCATGCGCAATGCCTGTAGGGTCATGCGTCCTTTTGAGGAGGTGACAAACCTAGTCAGTCGCACCGAAGGCACCATCAGTGACCTCGTCCCATTTGTTTTCTTCCTGGAGTGTGCCCTGCGAAGAGTGCTGGATCAGGCTGTAGATGAGCGTGAAGAGGAAGAGTTGTGGTCACCATCACCACCAGAAACAGCCTTGTCATCATCGCTTGCCAGACCTGCGGCAACGCTGGAAGAGGAGTATGAGGAAGAGGAGTCAGAGGAGGAATGTGGCTTTGAGGAGGAGGAAGATCAACCACAGCAGGCATCCCAGGGTGCTCGTTGTTGTCACCTATCTGGGACCCTTGGTCTTGTACGTGGCTGGGGGGAAGAACAGACCGTCAATGGCATCAGTGAGGACGAGGAACGGGAAATGAGTAGCTCGGCATCCAACCTTGTGCAAATGAGGTCTTTCATGCTGTTATGTCTGTTGAGGGACCCTCGTATAAAAAGGATGAAGGAGAACGACCTATACTGGGTGGCCACGCTAATAGACCCCCGGTATAAGCAGAAAGTCGCGGAAATGTTACCAAATTACCGACAGTCAGAAAGGATGCAGCAGTTCAAAACCAAACTAAAAAATATGCTTTACACAGCTTATAAGGGGGATGTCACAGCACAACGGGGATCTAACTGGGGAAGAGGTGAAAGTAATCCTCCTCCTACCACGACCACGGCGACAAGGACAGGGCGCTTTACAGATGTGTTGTTGATGGAGGACATGCAGAGCTTTTTAAGTCCTACGCATCGCCACAGCCCTTCGTGGTCCACCCTCAGAGAACGACTCGACCGACAGGTAGCAGACTACCTCGCCTTAACTGCAGATATTGACACTCTGAGGAGCGATGAACCCCTTGACTACTGGGTGTGCAGGCTTGACCTGTGGCCTGAGCTATCCCACTTTGCGATAGAACTTCTGGCCTGCCCCGCTTCAAGTGTCCTGTCAGAAAGGACCTTCAGTGCAGCAGGAGCCATTGTCACTGACAAAAGAAGTCGCCTCGGTCAAAAAAGTGTTGATTACCTCACCTTCATTAAGATGAATGAGGCATGGATCCCGAAGGGACTGACAGTGGGGGATACGTTTGACTAACAAAAGGCCTGATGACATGCCTTGGCCTCAAAATGGCCCCCACGCTGCTGTATTTAATGTCTGCATACCGGATGACTTTCGTGAATTCTCTGCCACCAACTAGGGTTCAAGCCGCAATGTTTTAGTAACCTTTCTGCCTTGAAAACATCGATTTTTCCGGACGCTGCTACAACAGCGGCTGCAACAATAACATTATTTTTCAGGCATGTGTACATGCCTAATTTTTCTGGCCTCTGGTGCTGCACTGTGGCTGCAAAAACAAAACAAAAAAAAAAAGGCACATACAAGTGTCAATTCCCCTTCAGGATCGTTACCTTGTTGTGGTGAAGGGGCTTGCGTATCACAATGAAGCGATCATCACCTCTATGAGTGTGTTGGCAATGTTGCCACACCCCAGATGATAAGGCCGTTGCTTCATTATGATCAGACCAAAAGCGATCGGCTGAATAATTTTTCATAGAAAAAACATAAATTTTCTTTCTTTTTTTTAAAAAGTTGTATGGGTTTTTAATACATAAAATAAAAAATCATAATAAAGTCCCTTAATAGTTTATTAGAAATAATGCAGACAATTTAAAAAATCCCCATCAATTCCAATACAAAGCAAGTACAAAGATCAGAACTAAATTATTGCAGGATGTCGTAATGGTTCGTTAATTCGACAATGGTTAATCAATTCGACACACGTCCCCGGATAGGGGACATAACAGGGATTAAACTGATAGGAAAAGTACTAGTTAAGACACCACTCATATAGGGTGTCACAGCACATTGCTCCGTGCACGCGCAGTGCCCCAACTTCGGAGTAAGATGACCGACCAAGCTGCTTTTTCCATCTCCCGATTCCTAAAATCAATTCAGTTTGGTGTATCAGAGTTTGGTCTGTCACTGTGCAGGCAGTCGAAGGTACCCGGCCTAAATTTTTTTTCACAAAAGGTAATCCCTGATATGGGACGTAACAGGGATTAAACTGATGAGAAGAGAACTACAGAAAATACCACTCATATCGGGTGTGACAGTAAATTGCACGGCGCAGATGCAGTGACCGTGGATTCAAACAAAGGGGAGGGAGCCAGCGTTTTTTTAACCATCTCCCCATTCGAAAAATCTATTCAATAAATGGACCCCAGATTGGGGACGTAACAGGGTTTAAACTGATGAGAAGAGAACTACAGAAAATACCACTCATATCGGGTGTGACAGTAAATTGCACGGCGCAGACGCTGTGACCGTGGATTCAAACAAAGGGGAGGGAGCCAGCGTTTTTTTTACCCTCTCCCCGTTCGAAAAATCTATTCAACTCACCTTTTGGGGACTCTTGGTGTTGTAAGTGGCTGGGTGGAGGAAGAAACCTTCAATGACATCAACGGGACATGGCTAGCTTGGTATCCAACCTTGTGCAAATGGGGAGTTTGCGGTTGGGCAAATGGACTGTTTGCGGTGCATTAAAAGGGGAGTTTGGTCTGTCAATGTCTGTGAAGCAGGCGTAACCCTTACACTACCTGATCGATACAACATCATACCTGATCGTATACACACACTTGATGTTTTAAACCACGTTGTTCAATATATTTTAGGATTGTTTGTTGATTTATGCCCTTTATGAATTAAAATCCAACTCTGCATCAACTATGTAATTTTCAATGGGAGTTTTGCCATGGATCCCCCTCCGGCATGCCACAGACCAGGTGTTAGTCCCCTTGAAACAACTTTTCCATCACTACTGTGGCTAGAAAGAGTCCCTGTGGGTTTTAAAATTCGCCTGCCTATTGAAGTCAATGGCGGTTCGCCCGGTTCGCCCGTTCGCAAACATTTGCAGAAATTCGCGCTCGCCGTTCGCGAACGGAAAATTTTATGTTCGCGACATCTCTATTAGAGTCTAGTCCAGGAAGGGACAAAGGAAAAGACATGATTAAAAACCAAAGGATAAAAGTCATCAACCAGGCATTAACCCCTTCCCAACCACAATCCGTATATATACGTGATAGCTGCACATACCCCATGTAGCTACAACCTATATAAATGTTCTGGCAGCTCTTTAATCCAAGCGCTGCAAAGCGCTTGGATTAAAGCTTCTGCCCATGCCCTGTATGC
Organism: Bufo gargarizans; assembly: GCF_014858855.1. Lineage (NCBI taxonomy): Eukaryota > Metazoa > Chordata > Amphibia > Anura > Bufonidae > Bufo > Bufo gargarizans. Next base: position 469,112,333 of record NC_058081.1, on the reverse strand, counting down.
TGTCACTGACATACAGTGCAGTAATGCCGGCAAGGGACCAATCAGAGTGGCCCCTTGCCGGCAATCGATCCGATTGGTTAGTCTGTGCAGACTAACCAATCGGATTGCGGCAGTGAAAAAATGCCGGTTTCAGGCTCTGATCTGCGCTCTGCAGATCAGAGCCTGAAATCACATGGAGTCCTCGTGCCCCGATACGGTTTGGTCCCCCTGCTGTGTGTGATGGCGGCGGCTCCATTCCTGAGCCGCCGCCATCATCAGAGTGTCAGCTCTATTCTGACACCCTGCTGCAACGCCATTGCTGCTGCGGCAGCGGCATCCATGGGGTTAATAGAGGGAGGGGGCTTCCTCTCTCCACCATCGGGGATGCTGCGCTGCGATGGCAGCCCCAATGGTTGCCATGGCAACCGGACGCTTTGCAAAAGCATCCGCTGTTGCCACCTACAGGGCATCTGATTGTATTACACTTTGCAATGCAAGAGCATTGCAAAGTATAGTACAGCCACACTGGATCTTCAAGATCCAAGAGGGACCTAATAAAAAAAAAAATGATGTGAAAAAAAATTAAAGTAAAAATAAATAAATAAAAATGTAAAATTAAAAAAATTAATTGCCTTTTTCTATAAAAAATGAAAAATAAAAAAACTACACATATTAGGTATCACCGCGTCCGTAACGACCGTCTCTATAAAGATATCACATGATAGACCCCGTCCGATAAAACCCATAAAAAAAAAAAAACTGTGTATAAAAAAGCCATTTTTGTCACCTTACATCAAAAAAAGTGCAACAGCAAGCGATCAAAAAGGCGTATGACCCCCAAAATAGTACCAATCAAACCGTCACCTCGTCCTGCAAAAAATGATACCCTATTTAAGACAATCGCCCAAAAAATTAAAAAGCTATGGCTCTCAGACTATAGAGACACTAAAACATAATTTTTGGGGTTTCAGAAATGCTATTATTGTGTAAAACTTAAATAATTATATAAGAAAAAGTATACATATTAGGTATTGCCACGTCCGTAACGATCTTCTCTATAAAACTATCACATGACCTAACTTCTCAGATGAACGCTGTAAAAATAAATAAATGAAAACTGTTCCAAAACAGCCCATTTTTGGGTCACCTTGCCCCATAAAGTGTAATAATGAATGATCAAAAAATCCTATGTACCCAAAAATGGTACCAATAAAAACCTCAACACTTTCTGCAAAAAACGAGCCCCTGCACAAGACGATCGGCAGAAAAATAGAAAACATATGGCATTCAGAAAACCAATCCAGCGCAATCTGCCTTCCAAAAACCGTATGGCATTCCTTTCCTTCTGCGCCCTGCCATGTGCCCATACAGCAGTTTACGACCACATGTGGGGTGTTTATGTAAACCGCGGAATCAGGGTAATAAATATTGAGTTTTGTTTGGCTGTTAACCCTCAATGTGTTAAAGAAAAAAAATATATAAAATGGAAAATCTGCCAAAAAAGTGAAATTTAGAAATTTCATCTCCATTTTCCTTTATTTCTTGTGGAACGCCTAAAGGGTTAACAAAGTTTGTAAAATCAGTTTTGAGTAACTTGAGGGGTGTAGTTTCTACAATGGGGTCATTTATGGGGGTTTCCACTATGTAAGCCCCACAAAGTGACTTCAGACCTGAACTGGTCCTTAAAAAGTGGGTTTTGGAAATTTTCTTAAAAATTGTAAGAATTGCTTCTAACGTCCTAAAAAAATAAAATGACATTTCCAAAATGATGCCAACATAAAGTAGACATATGGGGAATGTTAAGTAATAAATATTTTATTAGGTATGACTTTCTGTTTTAGAAGCAGAGAAATTGAAATTTGAAAAATTGAGAATTTTTCAACATTTTTGGTAAATTTGGGATTTTTTCATAAATAAAGGTGAAATATATTGACTCAAATATATGACTATCATGAAGTACAATGTGTCACGAGAAAACAATCTCAGAATGGCGTGGATAAGTAAAAGTGTTCCAAAGCTATTACCACATAAAGTGACGCATGTCAGATTTGTAAATTTTGACCTGGACACTGGGGCATCAATGACCCTTGGGGTTAAAGACCTTTGGATATTCAGGTGAAGGATACTATAGCCACCGGCAATCTCACCAAATTACACTGATACAGAAATTTCCGGCTAAGCTAAATCCAGCCAAGAAAGCCTATAAACAGTGGGTTCACAGATTAACTCTAATGCTAACAAAAGACTGCATTTTGATTGATGTACCCACTGCAACTGGAACCAACATCAGTAAAAGTTGTGAGTTCTATCTTACCACTGTCTACTTCATTATTACTACTATTGGTTGTACCACCATTAACGGTACTGGCGTCACGACAAATACCATCAAGGGTGCCGCAACAAGCACCCTAAGCACCCCTAACATCAAGGGCACCTCAACCACCATCTTAGCTGATGCTTCCCTACCACAGAGCGTGCCCCGGAGGATTTTGTGCTGTCCACCTGAACACTGTGCTGCCAGCCCAGGGAGGCTTTCTGCTAACCGTGAGTAAACTGATGGACTGTGTGTTATATTATGGCCCCTCATCGGTCCACCGTGCACCTCACGTGTTGCCCCTGCGCTACTGGCTGGCTGCACTTCTAACACAGATTTTTAGGCACAGACACATTAGTAAATCTAGTCCAACAATATGAATTTAATATAGAGTGCTCAATAGTGATTCAATATTCTGCTATTAGTGCCCTATAGGTTTAGCAGTGACCGGAAAACCTACTGAAAGTAGATAGATTTGGGAACAGCAAAAAGTTTAGATTTCTACTGCAGCTCAGTTTATCCTCCTGGAAAGGTACTGGGACCAATCCATCTTACATGTTCCCCACTCTATTTATACTCCCTCCTATAAAGCATTATTCGTGATGGCAGCTGACTGCTTGTTATAGACCATGCCGCTTTTATAACCTTGTAAAGATCAGATCTGCAGGTTCTGTAAATCTCTGTCATGTATTGTAGGAAGAGTGTTGCCTTTTTCAACCAAACAAAATCTCAGGTTTATCCAATAAAACTTTATCAGGACATTCCTTCAGGCTTAAGGATGACATAAAAATAGAAGTAACCCGTAATATCACACATGCAATTTTCTAAAACATATAAAAAATAATCAACCCAAAAAAGCAATCTGACGCATCATGCAAAAGAAAATCTTCAATTATATTAAAATTACAATACAGACCTAAAAGCCTATGGGTACGACCACACGTCGTGGTTGTGTCGCGCTTGTGATAGGACCTTGCTGCAGTTGAGTACCTCCTGCATTCATACGGCCACAGCTGCCTCTAATTAAACTAATGAGACCACACTGTTCAGGTGGTCTGTATTGTTAATGGTCGTGCAGTATTGAAGGTGCTGCGCATTTATTAACAATGCAGACCGACTATACAGTGTGGTCTTCATCAGTTCATTAGTTAAATAAGGCGCGGCCAGTGGTGTAGCGTGGGTTGCCAGCACACAGGGCAAGCCAAGTATTGTGCCCCCCCAACCTGCCAACACACCCATTTTTTACAGATAATGCAGTAGATATAAATTACAGTCATACGTAACACCACAGATAACACAGTAATAACTGTCCGAGTACAGATAATGTAGTAGAACACGCACAGTGTGACCTTTAGTCTGGGGCCAGGGTGTGGGTCAAATTCTATATCCACCCTCCCATCACTACAGAACATACAGGATAATACAGCGCCTCATACATATTACATCCAGTGACATCTCCTTTGATGTAGATGTTCTCTTTCCTCATCTTCTCCTTTCAGACCTTCAGACCAGACCACCATTTTTCTGCCATTTCTCGTCTCTGCAGTTTGACAAAAAAAATCTTAGTTTACTACTTTTCCATAATTCTCCCCTCTTCTGGAGAAATCATCCTACCATCCCCAATACTGTGCCGCTGTGCTGCCCAATTATACTGTAGAAACAGATAAACCCCCTGAAAATACTAGTACCATGCAGATAATGCATGGTACTATGATAATGCTCTCATAGTGTCCATACTAGTAATCATGTTCCCCATATACCCCTAGTAGTAATAAAGCCCACCATAATGCCCACCAATAGTAATAAATCTCCTTATAATGTGACAGTACAAAAAATGCCCCCTTATAATGTGTGCCAGTGCAAAAAAACACCCCCTTTTAATGCCCCCAGTTGAGCTAATGTCGCCACAGTGCCCCCATAATGTGCCAGTATAAAATACCCCTTCTTAATGCCCTTGTAGAGAACCCCATTGTACTCCTCTCCCCTTCCCCATAGTACCCACCACAATGTGTCCCAGTATTAAATGCCCCTATATAGAGCCCTCCATATAAAATACCCCTTCTTTGTGGCCTCAGTAAATGCCCACATAGTGCCCCCAAAAATGTGCCAGTATGAAGTGTCACCCAATAATATGCTAGTAAAAAGTGCCCCCAATAATGTGCCAGTAAGAAGTGCCCCCAATAATGTGCAAGTAAGAAGTGCCCCCATAGATGCCCCCCAATAATGTGACAGTAAGAAGTGCCCCTATAGATGGCCTCCCAATCATGTGCCAGTAAGAACTGCCCCAATCATGTGCCAGTAACAAGTGCCCCCCATAGATGGCCCCCCAATCATGTGCCAGTAACAAGTGGCCCCAATCATTTGCCAGTAACAAGTATTGTACCATATAAAAAAATAAACACTTATACTTATACTTACCTCCATGGCACACTCAGTGAAGCGGAGCAGGCCTCTTCCTTCCACAATGGAAGCGCTCATCTCCCTTTGCCCTGCTGCTGCCCCACACTTGTGAGCAGGTCCGCGCTGCCTGGGGCGATCGCCTCACTTTGCCTAATAGGTGGTTTGGCCCTGCTGGCGACCCCTAAAATGTTGTGCCCGGGGCAACAGCCCCCCCCCCCCCGGCATGCTACACCACTGAGGGCAGCTACAGTCTAATTGGCTTTTTGGTACTCAACCGCAGCACGGCCGCACCCTGAATGCCCCATGGATGCACCATGTGGACGTACACTTAGGTTATTCTTCCCATCTCCCCCATACACGTGTATGCTTGACTGAGCCAATATCTACTATCTTGCTATCACGATCGGCGTAACTGTCACATACGTGACACGGAGGGAGGAAAAGAGGGAGGCCCTGCCCTAGTGAGAGGGAAGGTGGTGACCCCTGACTCACCTTGCGTCTGGCACCTGGCTGCCCTGTCGTCCCTAGACGGGTTCCTCACCCGTACGCCGATCACGTGCCTAAAACCCTGGCTTTCCCTAGGATGAGCCCTAGATAGTGAACAGGGCGGTGGGAACACTAGTCCGCACCACTAGCTCTAGAGGAAAACACCAAGGGGAGGACAGACAATACAAACTAAACATATAATCCCAGGTGGGCAACAACAGGAGACAACAAAAGCCCAACAGGGATCCGGAGGGTAGCACTCTGGAACAACAACCAGATTCTCAGCTCCAGTGGGTCAGCATAGATGTCCAGGCAGGAAGCTCTATAACTGGCAACAAGAGAAGTGTGAGAGGAGAATATAAGGAGTTTGGGAGTGGCAGACAAGAAACAGCTGAGGAGGAGAAGCTACGGATCCCTGAGTGAGACAAAAAGGATAGCAAGGCAAACACAGAAAACAAACACTAAGAAACACCGTGATCTTTAGACATAGAGCGCGCAGCCACCCGCTGCGACTTCCTGACCCCGGGTATAACGGAGTCAGGCGTGGCTCTTGACACCCTCGTGACAGTACCCCCCCTTTCACGAGGGGCCTCCGGACACTCAGGACCAGGTCTCTCCGGATGAGAGACATGGAAAGCCTGAATCAACCTGTTGGCGTTTACCTCTGACGCTGGAACCCACATTCTTTCCTCGGGACCGTAACCCCTCCAATGCACCAGATACTGAAGAGAGCGGCGGACCCGACGAGAATCAACAATTCTGGATATTTGAAACTCCAGATTACCATCCACAACAACAGGAGGAGGTGGCAGCGGTGATGGTTCTAGAGGTGGAACATACTTCTTGAGCAACGACTTATGGAAGACGTTATGGATCTTAAAAGTCTGAGGTAGCTCCAGGCGAAAAGCCACAGGGTTAATGACGGCTACAATTTTATAAGGACCAATGAACCTAGGACCCAGTTTCCAAGAGGGAACCTTCAACTTAATATTCCTAGTAGACAACCACACATAGTCATTCACTCCTAGGTCCGGACCTGGCGACCGTTTCTTATCGGCCATGCATTTGTATTTACCACTCATATTTTTCAAGTTAGCTTGCACCTTCTGCCATACCGATGAAAGAGATGAAGAAAACCGTTCCTCTTCGGGAACCCCAGAAGACCCCCCCTCTTTGAAAGTACAAAATTGGGGATGAAAACCGTATGCACCAAGAAATGGTGACTTGCCAGTGGATTCCTGACGGCGGTTATTTATGGCAAACTCGGCTAACGGTAAATATGATGACCACACCTCTTGGTTTTCAGACGCAAAACACCTTAAATATGTTTCTAGGTTTTGGTTGGTACGCTCAGTCTGTCCATTCGACTGAGGATGGAAAGCTGAGGAAAAGGATAAGTGTACCCCTAAACGGGTACAAAAAGCTTTCCAAAACTTAGAAATAAACTGGGTTCCCCGATCCGAAACCACATCGGAAGGGACCCCGTGAAGCTTCACGATTTCACTGATAAACACCTGAGCAAGAGTCTTAGCATTAGGAAGTGCGGGTAGCGCAATAAAGTGTACCATTTTGCTAAACCTGTCTACTACTACCAAGATAACTGTTTTACCCGCAGACAAAGGTAAGTCAGTGATGAAATCCATTGATAGATGTGTCCATGGTCTATTGGGGATGAAAAGTGGCAATAAAGACCCTGCTGGACGTGTATGAGAGACTTTCGCGCGTGCACAAGTAGAACAAGTAGACACGAAATCTATTACATCCTGACGCAACCTTGGCCACCAAAAACGACGAGACAATAGCTCCAAGGTTGCTTTACTACCTGGGTGCCCAGCAAGTGCCGAATTATGATGTTCCTTCAATAACTCAAGACGCAGGTTCAACGGTACAAACAATTTCTCTGAGGGGCAAGAGGCCGGGGCGTCCCCCTGGGCCTCTAACACCTTTCCCTCTAGAACAGAGTGTACAGCCGAAACAACCACTCCTCTTTGTAAAATAGGTACCGGATCACTAACATTACCCCCTCCAGGGAAACTACGAGACAATGCGTCTGCCTTGGTATTTTTTGCCCCAGGACGATAGGTGATTACAAAGTTAAATCTGGTAAAGAATAGCGACCACCTAGCTTGTCTAGGGGTGAGACGCTTAGCCGATTCTAGGTACAGAAGGTTTTTGTGATCCGTAATTACCGTGACGGGGTGGATTGCTCCCTCTAAGAAGTGACGCCACTCTTCAAACGCCAGTTTAATCGCCAACAGTTCCCTATTTCCAATATCATAGTTCTTTTCTGCTGCAGATAATTTTTTGGAAAAGAAAGCACAAGGACGCCATTTGCCAGGAGACGGACCCTGAGACAATACAGCCCCCACTCCCACCTCCGACGCATCAACTTCAACAATAAAAGGCTGGGAGACATCAGGTTGAATTAGAACAGGTGCCGAGGTAAATCTCTCTTTTAGAGAGGAAAATGCAATTTTAGCGGCGTCAGACCATTTAGAAAAATCAGTCCCCTTCCTAGTCATGTCAGTAAGGGGTTTAACGATCACTGAATAATTTTTAATAAACTTTCTGTAGAAATTTGCGAAACCCAAAAACCGTTGTAGAGCTTTAAGGTTCTCAGGAAGATCCCAATCTAAAATTGCCTGGACCTTCCCAGGATCCATACGGAAACCTGAAGCAGATAATAGATATCCCAGGAATTGTATTTCCTGAACGGCGAAGACACATTTTTCAATTTTCGCATATAATTTATTCGTCCGTAGGACCTGCAGTACTTGCCTGACATGTACTTCATGTGTTTTCAGATCAGCCGAATAAATTAAGATATCATCTAGGTATATGACTACAAACCTGCCGATGAGATGACTAAAAATATCATTAACGAAATGTTGGAAGACAGCAGGGGCATTGGTCAGACCGAAAGGCATGACTAAATTTTCGTAATGCCCCTCAGGGGTGTTAAAAGCTGTCTTCCACTCATCCCCTTCCTTGATACGAATCAGATTGTAGGCCCCCCTAAGATCAAGTTTGGAGAACCACCTAGCACCCGCAATCTGATTAAAAAGGTCAGGAATGAGAGGAAGAGGGTATGGGTCTCGGACGGTTATCCGGTTTAGCTCACGGAAATCTAGGCAAGGACGCAGGCCCCCATCTTTCTTTTTAACAAAGAAAAACCCTGCAGCCACGGGTGAAGAAGAGGGTCTGATGTGTCCCTTGGCCAGACTCTCGGAGATATAACCTTTCATGGCTTGTCTCTCGGGACCCGAAAGATTATACAACCTGGACTTGGGTAATTTTGCACCGGGAATCAGGTTAACCGGGCAATCATAAGGACGATGAGGTGGTAGCTTCTGACAACCCTTTTCAGAAAAAACGTCCTCAAAGTCCGAAATAAATGTAGGTAGGGAAGCTATGGAGGCGATTAAGCAATTGTTATTCAAGCAATTCTCTCTGCAATGCTCACTCCACTCCAATATCTCCCTGGCCTGCCAATCCACCACTGGATTGTGCGCTACCAACCAGGGAAGACCCAATACCACAGGAGAGGGAAGGCCCTCCAGAACGTAACATGAAAGACGCTCCTTATGGTGGTCCCCTACCCGAAGATGTAAGTTATGGACAACGTGAGTGAGGTTTCTCTGAGACAGAGGAGCAGAGTCAATAGCGAATATGGGAATGGGTCTCTGCAGCGTACAGAGAGACAAACCCATAGTGCGGGCAAAATGGGCATCTATCAAATTTACCCCTGCACCACTGTCTAGAAAAAAAGAAATAGACTCCGTCTTAACACCAAAAACAATAACCGCTGGCAACACAAATTGAGATGTTCGTATGGAGGAAACGTATACCCCCCGGCTGACATCCTCCGCACAGCCTGGGGTTAGTAGTTTTCCGACGGTCTTTTGTTTTTGGGAAAGGAGGGACAGACATTAATGAAATGACCCTTCCCCCCACAGAAAAAACAAGCCCCCCACCTACGGCGAACCTCAGGAGGACGGACCTGACGAGAAGTTCCTCCTAGCTGCATAGGCTCATCCAAGTCCGTACAGACTAACTGCTGCTTGGGAGAGGTTACCGATTGCTCAGGAATTTTCGATCTCTCCCTAAGACGTCTATCTATCCTGATAGAGAGGGACATAACAGCATCAAGGGAAAGGGGGGTCTCATACAGCGCCAGCGCATCCTTAACCCTTTCAGATAACCCAGAGCAGAACTGACTCCTGAGAGCCGGGTCGTTCCACTGAGTATCCGTAGCCCACCTGCGGAACTCTGAGCAATATTCCTCTGCTGGCCGATCTCCCTGTAGGAGTCTCCGTAACTTCGACTCAGCCAGGGCGACACGGTCAGGGTCATCATATATGAGACCCAAAGCCCCAAAAAATCCCTCCACTGACCGGAGAGCCTGGGAACCAGGGGGTAACGAGAACGCCCAGGATTGCGGGTCCCCCTGAAGCAGGGAAATAACAATCCCCACCCGCTGTTCTTCATTACCTGAGGAGTAAGGGCGCAGCTTAAAATATAATTTGCAGGCCTCACGGAACAACACAAATTTGTCCCTTCCCCCAGAGAATCTGTCAGGAAGAACAACCTTGGGTTCTGTAAAAACCTGGTTACCCATAGCAACCGCTGGGCTTACGGTCTGCTGCATTTGCTGCTGCTGTTGGAGGACAGACGCCTTCAATCCTGCCACCTCCAAAGACAGGCCTTGAAGCTGTTTTGCCAAAGCAGCAATAGGATCCATATTGGATTCTAAGTAGAGAAAAAAAAAATAAATATATATATATATATTTTTTTTTTTTTCTCAAAAAATAAGGGCCAGTTATAATATCACGATCGGCGTAACTGTCACATACGTGACACGGAGGGAGGAAAAGAGGGAGGCCCTGCCCTAGTGAGAGGGAAGGTGGTGACCCCTGACTCACCTTGCGTCTGGCACCTGGCTGCCCTGTCGTCCCTAGACGGGTTCCTCACCCGTACGCCGATCACGTGCCTAAAACCCTGGCTTTCCCTAGGATGAGCCCTAGATAGTGAACAGGGCGGTGGGAACACTAGTCCGCACCACTAGCTCTAGAGGAAAACACCAAGGGGAGGACAGACAATACAAACTAAACATATAATCCCAGGTGGGCAACAACAGGAGACAACAAAAGCCCAACAGGGATCCGGAGGGTAGCACTCTGGAACAACAACCAGATTCTCAGCTCCAGTGGGTCAGCATAGATGTCCAGGCAGGAAGCTCTATAACTGGCAACAAGAGAAGTGTGAGAGGAGAATATAAGGAGTTTGGGAGTGGCAGACAAGAAACAGCTGAGGAGGAGAAGCTACGGATCCCTGAGTGAGACAAAAAGGATAGCAAGGCAAACACAGAAAACAAACACTAAGAAACACCGTGATCTTTAGACATAGAGCGCGCAGCCACCCGCTGCGACTTCCTGACCCCGGGTATAACGGAGTCAGGCGTGGCTCTTGACACCCTCGTGACACTTGCCATCCCTAAACACATTCGAGAGGTAGCCAGTCTTGGCAAAAATTGGTGGGTTTGGTCAACTTAGATCTAATGTGTATTGGTACCTTAAATTACCCATGATTATTGTAAAAAATGAAAATCAGACATCTCATAGTACATGACTATACTTTTATAACAAAGCTAGAACCAGCCCTGTACCTCACATGGATCCAGAGATCTCCCCATTCATTGCTCTGCTAGATTTGTATCAAGTTGGCAGCTCAAGGGGAGTGTCTTTTCTGCTGCAGCTAAGGGGGTGTGTCTCAGCTCTCCCTATCACAGCTCAGGAGGCAATTAAAGGATGAAACTGAGCATGTGCGTCCTTCTCAGTGAGCAGGTCAAAGAAATATGAAAAAGAACAAAGAGCAGGTGGCGCTACACTGATACAGTTTATTGAATAACTCAGTGGCTATACAACATTTTTTTTTTTGTTAGCTGAAGTGTCAAGCTTTTTTTATTTTATTTTTTTTCATCTTTTTCATTACATACAAATAGGGCGTAACACCCAATAGAAGCAGTATTAGACAAATAGAGGTATTGAGTTATAGCAAATACAACATGGGTACGCAGACCCAAATACACAATAAATAGAGAAACAAAGAGATCTAGAACAGATCTCCAAGAAAATCAGTGTGAAAAATAATAAAAACAACATCCTTAGAACATCACTCGCAATATTAAAGGATCAACAAGTGTGAAAAATATCATGCGTCTTGCGTGAATTGGAATGTTACATATGACAATCTGCCTGACCAAATTTTGTTTGTACTTTGCATTATACACAATAAAAGCACACAGAGCTATGGGGACTGGGTATTGCGGATGTGCTAGCGGCCATCTAGCAGCCCATGTCCTCAGCTCTATACCCCAAATCCCGTTGACAGGTTCCCTTTAAGAATAAAATGTTTCCATTTTTTGAACAATTTATGAGTGGACCGTTCTTTTGACTGAAATGTCGCCAAACGTTCTAGATGAAACAACTGTTTTAGTTGTGTAATGATAGTGCAAAACGTGGGGATTTCAGGTCGCAGCCATTGCTGTAAGATACATCGTTTAACAACCATACAAATTGAGTGAAAAAGATCAGGAAGGCTTTCCCCATCATTTTCTTCCCCTTCACAGTGAAAAAGGAACAACATTGGGGTCAATCTAAATTTTCTCCCCCATAATTCCTCCACCATATCACCTACCTCAGACCAGAGCTGTCTACAACTGGAACACGTCCAAAGTCCATGAAAAAGGTCTGTATGACCTATATGACATTTAGGACAGTGTGTTATACGGTTGGGTTTGAGCGGGTGAGAAGGTACATTAAAACCAAAGATGGCCCTATGGATAATTCTCAACTGAGTGTCTCTCCATACCTCATTTATTATATGCTTCCTAACTCACAACCATCCCTTATGCATCAATTGGGTAATGTTTACTAAACCCAGCTGCTCTTCCCATTTTTGAAAACTTCCTTCTCTATCATTTAATAGTTCTTCAGTTCGCAATATGAAATATAAGTGGGAGACTGAAGTTCTCCCTCCACCCAGCTCCAATATTTTGTCAAAAATGTTATGCTTTATTTCCTTGTGAACCATTAGTAGATTTGAGTGTATGGCTGCCTTTACTTGAGCATATTGTATAGTTTGAAAAGAGGTTAGAGAGAATTTATCTATCACTTCTGACTCCCCAAGCCATCTGGGCTCCACAGGATGTAGCAAGTGCTTGACCTGTAGGATTCCCTTTAATGCCCATTCTTTGAATAGACTATTTGTATATCTTTGTGGAAACTCCGGGTTATTCCACAATGGAAGGTGTTTACATATCCTATATGATAACCAAAACTTTTTCCTCAGAATTCTCCATGTAGCAATGGTATCCTTGATGAGGACAGAGTTTTTAATCCAAGCGGGAATGCTAATCAATCTCGCATGTAATAGGGCTACCAAGGACCAGGGAGCACAGAAACCAGCTTCGAAGGGCAAGGCAGAATAAAAGTCAGTGCCATTAATCCAATCAGCAATGTGTCTTGCCATACAGGCCAGGTTAAAACCTCTTACATCTGGGAAAGCTATACCACACAATTCCTTAGGGGCCATTAGCTTACGCAAACTAATTCTTGGACGCTTGCCGTGCCAAAGAAAGGCTGTGAAAGCCTTGTTTATCCTATTTATGTCAGCATGTTTGAAGAGAATAGGGATAGTTTGTAGGGGATATAATAGTTTAGACATTGATATCATTTTTAGGAGATGATTTAGGCCCATAAAGGATAAAGGGAGGTTGTGCCATTGTTGTAGCTCATTTATGATACGATTTATTAAAGGGACATAGTTTAGCCTGTAGATGGATTCCAAGGTTTTACCTATCTTGATGCCTAGATATTTGATAAATGACTTTGCGACTGGTATATTCTCCACTGTTTTCTCTCCTCTTCCTGAACCAGCACTTTGCAAAAAGAGAATTTCACTTTTGGTATAATTTATTTGCAGTCCTGAGATTGAGCCAAAAGCCGAGATCGTTTGCATTATTTTGGCTAAGTCGGCAATAGGATCCGCCATGAATAAGACAATGTCGTCCGCAAATGAGGGCCCATTATCAAGCCCTCATACATTGCGGGTGAGTCTAAACATCTAGCCAGTGGCTCAATCGCTAGATCAAAAGGGAGGGGGGACAAGGGGCATCCTTGCCTAGTTCCTCTCTGTAAAGTAAAGCTGTTAGAAAAGAATACTGCCACAGAGACCCTGGCCTTGGGGTTTGTATACATTCCCGATAAGACTGAGCGAAAGAGACCTTGGAAGCCCATAACGTCAAGGACCTGATCAAGCCAGTGCCAACCTATGCTGTCAAACACTTTTTCTGTATCTAGCGTGACAATAGCCGGGTTTTTCCCAGTATATTTCGGGGATCCAGCCAATGAAAGTGCCAAAAAGACCTTTCTAATATTAATGACCGCAGACCTCCCCTTTATAAAGCCCACTTGTTGGGGTGAGATTAGAGAAGGGAGGATAACCGCCAGCCTATTGGCTAAAATTTCTGATAATTTCATATCATTGTTAATCAAAGAGATCGGTCTGTAAGAGGAAGGGTCCTCCAGATCCTTCCCTTTTTTGTGAATTAAGGTAATCAAAGCTTTGTTCATATGTTCAGAGATAGTTTGTCCATCTACTATAGAAGAATAGAGTGTAGCGAGCACATGAGATATTTGAGTATTTAGGGCCTTGTAAAAATCCATCATGACCAGGTACTTTGCCAGAGGGGAAAGCTTTTATAGTGGACTGAAATTCCACTGCTGTAATTGGGGCATTTAAATTTGGGAGTTGTTGTTCCAAAATTTTTGGGAGGGATAAGGCCTCCAAAAATGCCCTACCCTTTCCCAAATCTCCCTCTCTCCTCTGGTAGAAGCGATCAAAGTAATCTCCTAGAAGGTTAGTTATCTGCTGTGGTCTGCGCTCCCTAGCCCCATCCCTTCCCTTAATGCAGTGTATTTGGGTCCTTGGGCGCTTGCCTTTTGCTATAGATGCTGGCAATCGTCTCGATTTGTGCCCAAATTTGTGCATTTCAATGTCAAATTTAGTTTTCCTGAAACTCTCTTGCCTATCAGCCCAAATATCAAACTCCCTCTGCACCAACACCCATTTACCTTTTGCCTCTGGGGTCTGAGCGAGAGAAAGTCCACATAAGAGGACCTAAGACACTCGCTGGCTTTTTAAAAGTGTTCTCTTGCTAGTTTCCTAATGGAGGATGTGTATGCCAACAGATGCCCTTGGAGTACCGCCTTACCAGTCTCCCAAAATAGCATTGGCGACTGAATATGGCCTTTGTTATCGTCCACAAACTCCATCCACCATCCCTGTAGTAATTTATGGAAGTTTTGATTCCGTAACAGGAAGTCAGGGAATCTCCAAATATATTCATTCCCCCTGGGATACTGATCAGTAAGATCTAGGAGAAGATATTACCATGTCTGAAATGACAACAACAGAGACTCTCGGGAGAACCCCAGGGGATATGAAAACATAATCAATTCTAGACCAACTATCATGAACATGTGAGTAATGCATGAATTCTCTATCCTGCGGGTGGAAAAGCCTCCAACAGTCTTGAAGAGAAGTATTAGTGGCGAAATCTGACAATGTTACCTGCTGCTTTTGGGTTTTGCCACTTTTCCTATCCTCCCGTGTGTTCATGACTAAATTGAAGTCTCCCTCTATTAACTTCTTTTGATGAGAATCATTAAGTATCCTATGACTCACACCCTCAGTAAAACCTCTCTGGTTGTGATTAGGAGCGTAAATGTTGTACAAGCTATAGTCGCCAAAAGTGCCAGATACATGAATAGGTACCATCCTTCCACAGAGTGGGTCACGTGAGAGAGGTGACGCGCTATGAGGATCAAGACACCCACTTTTCTACCTACTGCCTCAGAACCCTGTACCTCATCTACCCATAGTTTTTCCATTCTAGGGAAGTCATCCTTCTGTAGATGGGTCTCCTGCAGCAGTGCAATATCCGCCTTCAATCGCTTTAGGTGACGCTGAATTTTCATACGCTTGTTCGGGGAACGCAACCCCTTAACATTCCATGAAACAATTCTCATGATGAGCAGCTGCAGGTAGAGCAATGTCCAGAAGTTGTATACATGTAAGAAAGATGATGTCCCTCAAAAGGGACACCACTCAAGAAGGGGTCACCTCCCAGCAGGGCTCCCCCTCCACGGTCAGGCCACCGACATGTTGATCCCATAATTGCAGAGTGTAAAACCAAAAGCTTACACTTAGAAAAAACATCAGACAATAACATATCGTCAAGTGACCTTCCTTTTTTCTGGTACTTGCAGCAATAGCCTCACCGCTATTCCTTCAACTTATATCACAACGACATTTTCCTACCCCACACAGGACAGTCCTTTTAATCTTCAGTAGTTGGCAAGATGATGTCTGGCTGAAGGTCTTTTCTCTTTGGGAGAATTACGAACACTTGACTGGGAACCTGCGGGGATACGGTTCAAATCTTGACACCCGCGCAGCGCTTCAAAGGTCCTCCGTCTGGTTTCAGCTTCTTTCATTACTACTTCTCCATCTTCTAAGAGTCGTAAATAGGTTTCTGCTTCTTTTGGTTCCACAAATTGGCAGGTTGTACTGTCACCTTGAATCACTTTCAAAACTGCGGGGTAAATGAGTTGACACTTGACCCCATTTTATACAGACCTGAACAAACACAGCTAAAGGCTCTCCTTTTTCTTGTGACTTCATTAGAGTAGTCAGCAAAAAGGAGCATCTTGGCGTGGTCTTTGGTTTGAGTGAGCTTGAAACATATTAGGCAGATCTTTTAAAGGGCCCACCCTGTGCGCTCTCTCCACTCTTCTTGTTCAAGATAATCCCAACACCTGTGGCAAATCAGTATCAAAGAGGTGACGCAGCTCCTCAGGTTGCACCGATTCAGGCACCCCCACAAGCCTCAGGTTACTTCTCCGGAAGCTGTTTTCTAGGTCCTCAACCCTCTCATGAAGACGATTAGCCAGCTGCAATAAATCAGTGAATTTAGCGGAAACGTCCGCAGAGTCCTCTTCCAAACATGCCACCCTTTGTTCCACCTCCTAAAACCGATGGTCATGCGACCTCTTCTTGCAGCTTATTCAGAGCTGCTTGTACGGTATTAGAGAGGGAGGCTATTATATCAGGGGCAAGCTGCTTTGCCACATCTATGGCCAATAGCTTAATGTCCACTGTACCTCCAGTAGATTCAAATAGATCCGCTTGTGTGTCAGTAGGCGCGCTGTCCTGTCTCTCTAGTGCCTCGTGCACCAGTGTCTGAGAGGGGGTCGGCGTTATCTTTGATTGTGCATGGCTGTCTGCGGAGGAGATGCTGCGGCCGGAGGAAGAGGTCTTTTGCCTGCTCCGGAGAAGGTAGCGCTCCATACAACTGAGGGAGACGGTGAGTATGATGTTATCTCCCGTAATGTCAGGGAGGATATGGGTGCAGAGCAGGACTGGTAATTGTTAGCGGCGAGGAGCTAGCTGCCACACATCCTCACATACCAGCGCCGGAACCGGAAGTGTATACAAAACTTTTATTTACATGCTATTACAAAAGTGTTCAGATCCAGATGCTTATTTGAAAACTGTAGAATATTTTTTGTGCTACATCCCCTTTAAACCATTGTAGCTAGTGAGTGGGCCATTAGAGGCCTGCACAGGGGGTGGACTGGGAACTTAAAGTGTCCCTGGAAAAAACCTAAAAGTGGCCCCATGTTGTAGGTGGGTCCAAATTGACAGAAGGCAGGGCCAACACAAGTAGGCAGGGTTAGCAATACCATAGTGCAAAATACAGTCCCAATCCAATATAGTCCCCTCAGAACCATATACCACACTGAAGCACAATATCCTGCCCCAAAAGTTGTCCCTCTGTGGTGGCCATCAATAGATGCCATTTCTGTCCTCCTCCACGTTGTCTCTGATTAAGATATGGAGCTGGGGGCTTAGGAGGTGAGATACAGGGCACGGCATTAAAATTCAAGAGGGCATGTGAGATCGCTGGCTGGGTTCATGAGTACCTGATTCTCATAGCTTTAATTACCGCTGAGAGCTCATTATGTACCCGGCCAGTGGCAGAGAGGAGGGTTTTAGGGGCCCCCTGGGCATTGGCCCACCGGGAAATTTCCTTGTAAGGTCTATGGCCAATCCAACCCTGGGCCTGGACACAGTTCCCTTAAGGGGGCCATCACATGGGGCAGATTTTGTTGCAGAAATTTCTGCAACTGAAAGTTAGTCCCATTCACCTGAATGGAGCTTAAGGGTACGACCACACTGTACGGTCGTGATGTGGACATGGAGGTTAGGCTACTTTCACACTAGCGGCACTGACCTCTGGCAGGCTGTTCCGTCGGGTGAACAGCCTGTCGGATCCATCCTGCCACTAGTGAACGTGTGCCCCCGGACTGCCGCTCTGTCCCCGTTGACTATAATGGGGCGGTGGCAGAGTTACGGTGGAGGCACGGCAGCGCACGACGAGAGGCTGCCGGAATAAAACTACGACGTGTTCGACATTTATTCCGGCAGCCTCTCGCCGTGCGCTGCTGTGCCTCCGCCGGAACTCCGCCCCGCCCCAATTATAGTCAATAGGGATGGAGCGGCAGTCAAGGGGCACACGTTCACTAGTGGCAGGACAGATCCGACAGGCTGTTCACCCGACCTGTCCGCACGTGGACCTGTTTTACGTGCAGTCAACCTTATGTAAATCAGGTGCAGTCATCACAACTTTGCCAAGTGCCAAGTCTATCTCAGAAACCTATTTTCCTATTGACTTCTATTGGGAAATAAGATGCTGCGGGACTTAACCACAAGATGACCACATCACGACGGCGCAGTGTAGTAGTTCCCTAAAGTGAATTTATGTGCATGCTGCCAGGACATCCCCATTCAAATAGATGAAACAAAATTTCAGTTTCAGAAAGTTCTGAATACAAATCTGCACGTGTAAAAGCAACCTAATAGTGTTCTTGGGTTTTCTGTCCTTATCCTCAAGCCAGAAATTGTTGTAAAAAATATAAAAGAATGTATACTCTCCCGTTTCATCTCCTGCTGTGTCAAGTGCTGCCAGTGAAATGATGTTGTGTAGCACTGGAAGTGGCAGGGAATAAAATTGGTAAATATATATTATTTTATTAATTATGACAAATCCTGGCTTGGGGACATTTTTTTTATATGTAGACATTTAATGTCAGTATTCCTGGTGGTCTGGGACAGTGAGAGGGTAAATATCAGTATACCGTATGGTCTAGTTTATTGGTGGAGTTAATGTCAGTATATCTAGGGATCTATGGCATTGAAGACATTTATTTCAGTATCCCAGTTGGAGAGCAGTGAAGCTCCAGCTTCTCACATCTGACTGGACTTATGTATAGAAGGGTAAAATTCTAGACCACCATGGATACTGTATATACTGTACATTGTGAATAGATATATATTGCTCAGTGGTTGTGAGTTGAGATGTTTCAAAGTTGCATGAAGTGTCAGAAACTAACTTAGGAGGTAGCCACTGTAGAGATTCGCTCTGGTAGGCAGGTTAGCGGACGCAGTATAGAGGCAACAACACATGAAGTAAGTGACAAAACAAAAAGTCAGTTTCAAGGAAAACGGTCACCTTGATTCTGGTGTTCATTCACACCAAGAAGCAAAGCAGAGGTTCTTGGACAAAGCAGAATCCACCTGCTTTCACATAAACAAGGTAGCAGGCCTTAATCCAGGGCCAAACTCCCAGGCTCCAACACAGAGACTGACAGAGCTCCACTGTCAGAGAGGAGTAATCCACACTACCTGACAGTGCTGCCTGTGTTTTATAGCCCAAACCAAGACCCGGCTTGGAACGTCGGGAGCAGCCACCCACCCTTCACTTTGACTACTCCCAGTAAGAGCCGTCCCGGATCAGCTATACAGCCATACTAAAATAGTAACGTGTCAATTAGCATTAGCTGCCGCTGACACCTGAAAAACCGGCTCTTACTTCACAGAGGCCAGGAACCTCTGTGATACATCCCTTCCGGCAACAACGGACCCCTGTGCCTTCCTACACCACCTATGGGTGGCACTAGAGAGATTGTACTTCTTTTGAGGGGAAAGCTATTTTGCAGCTTTTCAATGGACAGCATTGCAGGCAGAGGCAGTGAGGTACTGAAAATGAGCATATTAGAAGTTTGCAGAACATTTCATTATATAAAGATTGAGCTTTATTCATATAAAACTGGAAAAACCCTTTAAGTGATGCCAATAGTTCTAGTTTTGGGGTACAGTATATACTGGAAATTAAACAGTGGTGTCCAATCTGTGGCTCTTAGGCCCCATGCACACGGCCGTGTTTCACAGCCGTGTGCGGGCCGTGGAACCGTGGCCTGGATCCCTCCTGAGAGCAGGAGCGCACGGCGTCACTGGTTGCTATGACGCCGTGCGCTCCCTGCTGCCGCCGCAATACAGTAATACACTGGTATGATCTATACCAGTGTATTACTGTACTGTGCCGGCAGCAGGGAGCGCACGGCATCATAGCAACCAGTGGCGCCGTGCGCTCCTGCTCTCAGGAGGGATCCAGGCCGCGGTTCCACGGCCCGCACACGGCTGTGAAACACGGCCGTGTGCATGGGGCCTTATGGTGCTGCTTAAAGGGCTTTTCGGGCATTTCATTTAATTGGTAGTTTTTAAAAGTACTAGTTTACTGTGGTACTACCATAGGAATAATTGCAGTTGAGCAGGAAAAGAAGCGTTCTCCTGTGGTCAGGACCCGGTCAGAAGAGCCCACAGCCTGTGTGAGTACAGTAGAGATGGCAGCATCAGCAGAACGAGGGACGGGTAAGTACTATCTAAAACATCTTGCTTTCACAGGTTAGTGCCAACTACTGATTAAATAAAATGCCTGAGGAATCCCTTTAATTACAATTCTCAGCATGCCTTTGTGAGTTGTAGTTTAGCCACATCTGGTTGCAGATTATTGCGACATATAGATTTGCGCACACACATACCCTATACTGTATTTTCCAGCCCAGCCTAGAGGAACACATTAACCATGTCTCTTCAAAGCCCAGATTTTGTGGTTTTAGGAACTTTGGACGACTGTTTGATGAAACTTTACCTTATCCAAACTGTGAATTGTGATTTCTGCTTGACACTGCCATGATTCTTCATAATCAATAGTTTGGTTACCAGCTGTCTCAATACACTGCTGTATTTCACATATGTGGTAGCTAGTCTTTGCTCTGCATGTCCATAAGGAACATAATCAATAGTATTTATATCATCAGGATCATTCATTGTTAGTTCTCATTGCCAAGAGCAATATGGTAAACAGCCAGATCCACTGTAAGAGCTTTACACCATACCTTATTGATGTGACTATTAGGTTTCATGGGCCATACACTACTATAACTCCTTAAGGGGAATGTATCGTACCATTACAAAATGTCATATTGAGTTAAATCAGCCTTTTATTATAAATATACAGTATATTGATTTTTTTTTTATGTTTTCACTGTACACTTTTTTATGTGTCTATCCACATAATACATGTTTTATACTGGCCTTTAGAGAATGAAAAATGTATAGACATTTTTCTGTGTAGACTGTGACAGGATTAGCAGAGTCATCTTGTTTTTACTAGCTGACATCAGATTTAATTACAGGTCCGTTGTACGTCTGGAGGCCTAGATAAGGCAGGATTTTAACTCCCTAGTCTCTTGGAAAGGGGCTGTACTCATCCTACACACTGTGTTAGTCTACTGACTTTACAGTGGTATATCTGTTTTACGATATTGAGAATTCAACTGAATTTGAGAGGAACCTGCAATTGCCCTGCACTGCCACTACAATGTAGTTGGTGTGCAAGTAAACACTGAAAAGAGCTCAGTAGCCCTGCAGCCCATTGAAAACAGCTAATCGGTGGGGGTGCCAGTAGTCGTACCCCTACCAATCTGATATTGATTACCTATCCTGAAGATACATCATCAATATCATGAAATTGCACAACCTTTTTTTACTTCGATTCATTGCAACAGCCATAAAGTTCACATATCCTATTTGGCTGTTTACACAGATACTGGTAATACAAGAAAGGAGCGTTTATACTGCAATTACCCCTCTATTTTGTAAGCTCATTGTATTATCCTGACCTCTTATTGTAATGTTATGTTTTTGAAATATGCTAAGTACTTGGGCTACCTTCCCGGTGCACTTTATGTTTTTCATATACATTTAAATAAAGAATTGAAAAAAAAAAAAAGAAGGGAGAGTCCCCGGGAAGTTCAGAAAAATTTATTATAATAGCTATAAATGGCTAGCAACATTAAAATAAAATAAACACAATGGGATTGAATTACTAAAGATATGATAAAAGATTTAGACAGTGTAAACCTAGACTAGACAGTCTAAAAATGCACCAGATTTATCAGACTGGCACACTTTTGGACTATCTAATCTAAGTTTATACAATTCTGGTGCAATTTTGTGCACCAGAATTCTGTCATTTTTGCAATAGTAAATCTGCCCCATTATTTCACTATTAAACAAAGTACAGCGCCAGGTAGGGGTGTGAAATCTCCTATAGTAGAGTTAGGGCTCATGCACACGACCGTCTGTATTTTGCGGTCCGCAAAAAATGAATTCGCCAAAAAAGGTTTCCCATCCCTTTTGAATGATGGACTATCCTTTATAGGATAGGTCGTTAGTAGCTGATCAGCAGGTTTGCAGGGTGTTCTGATTTCATTTGTCATATATGTATGGTGGAGCTTACTTCATACTGTTACATTGAAGTCAACTCTAAAACAGTACGCAGTAAACTCCCTCTAGTGGTGACTGTAGGCAGCCAGAACTATATCACTGACTTCACACAGGGGAATGTATCAACTTTTTACGTCAGTTTTCACGAGTACAAAAGTCAAAATTTTTGTAGCAAGTGCAGTTTTGCACTAGAATTTTCATTTCTTAATAATTCTGCAGGAATTATATGCCAGCGGGATTGCTACTAAGAATGGCATACGAAATGCTAGCGTTAATACATTATCCCCTATGCCTTTGCAGTGGAAGTAGAGCTCTGCATCGGAAAAATGGAGCCCCCACTGCCATAAACATACATCAGGAAATTAATCAGCGCTGAATTTTGGTATTCTGCTTAAACTGAATAATAAATATTTTCGCCTGTACTGAGAACTATTCAAGCATTTTTTCCCCAAAGCTTAGATTGATATGATAACCTTTCAAGAACAGCTTCAAGATGTTTCAAGTATGTGCAAATGCGAACTTAACATAACACATTCCCACTGCTCTGACGGACTAATCAGAAACAAGAGTTAACCACAGTCAGATGTTGTTGGCATTTGGGGTAGGTCGAATCTGACATCAGAGAATAGCTGTGGTGTTTGCATACAATTTACTGTGTGAAATGGTCACATGAATGAAGAATGGCACCCTTAGCACTAAGATAGAGTTGCTGAGCTATTCCCCCGCCCCAAATAACTATCCCTCAACTTCTTAGGCCTCTTTCACACGGGCGAGTTTTCTACGCGATTGCAATGCGTGAGGTGAACGCACTGCACCCGCACTGAATCCTGACCCATTCATTTCTATGGAGCTGTGCACATGAGCGGTGATTTTCACGCATCACTTGTGTGTTGCGTGAAAATCGCAGCATGTTCTATATTCTGCATTTTTCACACAACACAGGCCCCATAGAAATAAATGGGGCTGCGTTAAAATTGCAAGCATCCACAAGCAAGTGCGGATGCGGTGTGATTTCCACGCATGGTTGCTAGTAGATGATAGGGATGAGCAACCCCAGACCTCATTAAAGTGTATTCACTGTATTATTTTCCCTTATAACATTGTTATAAGAGAAAATAATAGCATTCTTAATACAGAATGCTTAGTAAAATGTGCCTTAAGGGGTTAAAAAATAAAATAATAACTCACCTCATACACTTGATCACCCAGCCGGCATCGTCTTCTTTCTTCTTTTTTCAGGACCTGCAAAAGGATCTTTGATGACGTAATCCTTCTATCTTCATTCAGCAGGACCTGCGCTGACGTCACTACGCTCACCACGTGGTGAGCGCGATTACGTCATCAAAGGTCCTTTTGCGAGTCCTGAAAGAAGAAGAAAGAAGATGATGCCGGCTGCGCGATCAAGTGGATGAGGTGAGTTATGTTTTTATTTTTTAACCCTCAATTGACATTATACTTGGCATTCTGTATTAAAGAATGCTATTATTTTCCATTATAGCCATGTTATAATAAAAAAATTATAAAATCTACAGAACGCTAAACCCAAACCCGAACTTCAGTGAAGAAGTCCGGGTTCGGGTCTGGGTACCACATTCTGTTTTTTCTCACGCGCGTGCAAAACGCATTGTACTCGCACGGAAAAAACTGAACATCGGAACACAATCGCAGACAAAACTGACTGCAATTGGATGCCTACTCGCGCGGGTTTCCCGCAATGCACCCTGAAAGCATCCAGCCCTCACCCGTCACGCCCGTGTGAAGGGGGCCTTAGTCTTTTGACAGGAGGTAGTATTCACTTATGTAGTTGAGGTGCATTATAATACATCTTCATGGAGCAGTTGAGGGCACCAAGAACCAGAGAAAGCAGGCCTGAAAAACTCAAGGATTTCAACATGAAGGCAGACTATTCACAAGACAACTGTCAGCTGAAGACTTGTTTGGCCAACAGCTATTTCTCCCCATACACATACATTTTCAGCTTGGCCGGATGTGTATTTGGTGAAAATAGAAGAGGGAAAAAGCTCCTGCCTGACACCTCTGGCAAGTGGCTCATCTCTCCCAGAACAGAAGGATCAGTAGAAAGTCAGGAGACCCCATACACAAAATGTAGACCAATCTTACCAAAATTAGTGGGTTTGGCAGACATAAATTTAACCTGTATGGCCAATTTAAGATTTTTTCGATCAACTCTATTGTGGTACAGTGAAATCTCTTTATTACCACCCAAAATTGCATTGAAAAGTGGTCTTCAAGGGAAGTTGAGTTTCTTCTCAAAGAAAATATGTATTCATAAAATATGGTGGTATTTAAAATCAGTCACAGGAAATGTGGTCTGCATAAGGAGTTGGTCTGAATGAGGTCTCTTTCACACATAACTGTTTGGTCAGTTATTGTGAGCCAAAACCAAGTGCAGACCACAGACACAGAACAGAGGTGTAAATTTTCCCATTATACCCTCTTTGGAGGTTCCATTCCTGGTTTTGGCATACAATTATTGATAGAAATCACTGACCAATGTGTGACCATTCGGAGAGGATTCACTAATTAGTGCATAGCTTGACGGGGGGTGTAGCTTACAGTGTACAGTCGTGGCCAAAAGTTTTGAGAATTACATAAATATTGGAAATTGGAAAAGTTGGTGCTTAATTTTTTATAATAGCAATTTGCATGTACTCCAGAATGTTATGAAGAGTGATCAGATGAATTGCACAGTCCTTCTTTGCCATGAAAATTAACTTAATTCCCCAAAAAACTTTCCACTGCATTTCATTGCTGTGATTAAAGGACCTGCTGAGATCATTTCAGTAATCGTCTTGTTAACTCAGGTGAGAATGTTGACGAGCACAAGGCTGGAGATCATTATGTCACGCTGATTGGGTTAAAATGGCAGACTTGACCTGTTAAAAGGAGGGTGATGCTTGAAATCATTGTTCTCCCATTGTTAACCATGGTGACCTGCAAAGAAACTCGTGCAGCCATCATTGCGTTGCATAAAAATGGCTTCACAGGCAAGGATATTGTGGCTACTAAGATTGCACCTCAATCAACAATTTATAGGATCATCAAGAACTTCAAGGAAAGAGGTTCAATTCTTGTTAAGAAGGCTACAGGGCGTCCAAGAAAGTCCAGCAAGCGCCAGGATCGTCTCCTAAAGAGGATTCAGCTGCGGGATCGGAGTGCCACCAGTGCAGAGCTTGCTCAGGAATGGCAGCAGGCAGGTGTGACCGCATCTGCACGCACAGTGAGGCGAAGACTTTTGGAAGATGGCCTGGTGTCAAGAAGGGCAGCAAAGAAGCCACTTCTCTCCAAACAAAACATCAGGGACAGATTGATCTTCTGCAGAAAATATGGTGAATGGACTGGGCAAAGTCAAATTCTCTGATGAAGCCTCTTTCCGATTGTTTGGGGCATCAGGAAAAAGGCTTGTCCGGAGAAGAAAAGGTGAGCGCTACCATCAGTCCTGTGTCATGCCAACAGTAAAGCATCCTGAGACCATTCATGTGTGGGGTTGCTTCTCATCCAAGGGAGTGGGCTCACTCACAATTTTGCCCAAAAACACAGCCATGAATAAAGAATGGTACCAAAACACCCTCCAACAGCAACTTCTTCCAACAATCCAACAACAGTTTGGTGATGAACAATGCATTTTCCAGCACGATGGAGCACGTGCCATAAGGCAAAAGTGATAACTAAGTGGCTCGGGGACCAAAACGTTGACATTTTGGGTCCATGGCCTGGAAACTCCCCAGATCTTAATCCCAGGGGCTACTCCAGAGCAATCCCCGAGTCAGTGGTAGCTGGTACAAGAGGACCAGGAGATACCTGAGTAGGTACCAGAAGTACACGCGTAGTCAGGCAGGCGGGGTCATTAACAGGAGCAACAGTGCAGTACCGAAGGATGAGGCAGAGGTGTAGTCAGACAGTCAATAGGTCAGGGCAGGCGGCACAGGTACAGGTCAGGCAATCTGGGTCGGCAACAGGAGAGACAAGGCAAGCAGGCACGGATCAGAAGATAAGCAGAGTCCAGGAACAAAGTATAAATCAGGAGCACACGAGAGTATCAGGAACCAACTAATTCAAGGACCTTGACACTGGGAAGAGGGCTGAGCCACTTAAATACCTGCAGTTGAGCCAGGGTTTGTCAGCGAGGTCACCTGACCTAACCCACACAGCCCAGGGAGTGATGCGCTCCGCCCTTAGAGCAGTGTAACATGAAACCAGCCGGCCTCATGCTGTGTCCAGAGCTGAGTGGAAACTGTGGAGTGGATTCCTCAAAAGCAATACCACCTACAGACACAGAGCCCAGGATCGCAGCGGTGAAATTGGATACACCGATCACAGGTCACCACTGAGCGTGGCGCCCGGGACCGCGGTGATAAGCGGGGTAACAGCAGCGTACAGCAGCCGCTGTTACACATGAGTTCTTTTATGCCTTTTTTCAGAGGAGCTAATGGGAAAATACCAAAAAAAAGGTAACTGACCAAGAAAATACACTACGTAAAGAAAAATGCCCAAAAATCCCAATAAAAAAAAAAAATTATCTAAGTATGAAACCAACCTAACTGGCTGTGTGAAGCAAAAATGCAGATGTGGAGCAGGCAGATCCTTATAAAGATTTTGGATCTATTTCAATAAATAAAATGACAGTGACGCTAACCACTCACTACCTAGAATAAGGCTTCCCAAGGTTTCCAGCACATTAACCCCCTTCTGAAAAAAAGCTGTATCACAGTATCCTCAAGGCTATGATCATACACTGTGCTGCACATTAAAATCACTGCATGCAGACAGTATAATTGCCCCCTAGATATATGGTGTGTACCCTCTAAGGTATATGTACAACAGCTTAGGAACCTTGGATCTAGACCACCAGATATGTGCATTAAGCTCCCGAGGAGCTGGTGCAGAGGATGGGAGTGGTAGTGGCCCTGAAGAGATGTTGGATCATGGTATAGTCCCTCAGGCGGTTGCTCGTGGGGATCATTGCAGTGAAAATGTAGTTTGAAGAAGGAGGCCAGAAGTGAAGGCATAACAGTCTCTTTTTACTAAGTGCAAAATATAACTTGTGGTACATTTAGTAGCAGCAAATTCAAAGTGACGTATCTGGCACCAGTTAAGGAGGTATAGAGGCAGGTTGTATGGATGGGCAGTTGTGGGTATAGGTATCCACTGTTAGGTTTAGACTTTATCTGGCCTAGTGGTAGTGGGTGATGGGTGTCTGAGCAATAAACCCTCACCTTACAGCATTTAGCTGTTCACTCTGCTGCCTTGTCTCTCAGGTGCTTCCTTGAGTCAGGAGCTCTGCAGTGTGCTCCCTCTCTCCATCCTGTCAGAAAACAGGACCAGCTCACTCCTACCAAAAGGGGAGGAACAGGGCAGTTAACCCTGTTCGTGCCAACCATTTACCAGCCATATCCCTTACTGGAACTTTTGGCCAAAACATAACATATACATAACATTATAACAGAAAACAATAAAACTATTTGTAGATACACCAGGTTCTGAGGTACAGCATATGTACACAGGAATTCTGTACTTTTATTTGTGTACAGCATAGTGGCATTATTTATTTGGGGTAACAGGAAATATAATGGGGAAGCACCTTACGTAGCTCAGTGGTTTGCACTGGTGCCTAGCAGCACTGGGGTCCTAGGTTCAAATCTGATCAAGGACGACATCTGCACGAAGTTTGTATGTTCTCCCCGTGTTTGCGTGGGTTTCCTCCCATACTCCAAAGACATACTGATAGGGAACTTAAGATTGTGAACCCCATTGGGGACAGCTTGAGGCTAATAACTGTAAAGCATTGCAGAATATAGTAGTGCTATACAAGTGCATAAGATAAATAAATATAATAGTGCTCTATATGTGTACAGTATGGCAGCATGATCTACATATAGTGTATATTGACAGTATTTATTCAGCAATGATTGCGTCTATCAAGTGCATTCTATCTGTGCTTGTCTTTGCACCTCAAATGCATAATCATACCCATAACACTCTCTTGATAAAATCAGGCACACAATCGTCTACTCGGTACTTCTGTCATGGTTGGACAGCTGACCCCCAACTAGTCCAAATCTTCAAGAGTCAATTTCAGCAATGGGTACATGTACATAGTAAAGAATCTCAAGAATTCTGTAAATAGCTGCTGTATTTCTCATTAAACCAAAATGGCATAATAACATAGCATTTAAAAGGGGTTTTCCTGGATTTTCATATTGATGGCCTAGGTCAGGGGTGGCCAACCTGTGGCTCTTGAGCCACATGTGGCTCTTTGCTTCTTCAAGTGAGGCTCTAGTTGTGAAGCCAGGAAGCACTCTCCACCCCATGCTCATCTCTTTTCCTGATCGGGCACTGTTACTACTTTGCAGCTCCGGCTCACTCTCCGCTACGTCCTGATGCACACAGTGTAAGAACGTAGTACGTGGAGACACGCACTATGACCTGACATTGCGCTCATCAGGTCACAGTGGACAGCGTGCCAGACCTGCCTGATCAGGAGAGGGAAGAGATTTTTTTTAAATGATAGAACTGAGAATGTGGGTCTGATCTGAGCATAGGGGGAAGGGGTGTCCTGATCTGGAAAATGGGGGGTCTGATCTGAGCATGGGGGGGTCCAGATCTGAGCAATGGGGGGTCTGATCTGAGCATGAGGTTTCAGATTTGAGTATGGGGGGCAGATCTGAGCATGGCGGTCTTGTTTGAGCATGGGTTGGTCAGGTCTGAGCATGGGGGGGTCAGATCTGAGAAGGGGAGATCTGAGCATGAGGGGGGGGATCTGAGCATGTGGGGGAGATCTGAGCACTGAGGGTCTGACACTGGGAGTCTGATTTGTGTTGTCTGATCCAAGCATTGGGGGTCTGATTTTGGGGGTTTGATTTGGAAGTCTGATGAGGTTTGGTGATCTTATTGTAGGTCAGATAAGGATTGGGGATATGATTTAGGAGTCTGATCTGAGGTCTGATGAAAAATATATTTTTATTTTTTTCTCTGCTAATGAACAATAAGAAAAAATATTTTTAGCAGACCTCAGATCAGATGAAAAATATATTTTTTTAAATCTTATTTTTCTTTTAAAACCTAGGTGCATCTTGTAGGGTGAAAAATACGGTAACTGTGTGTAAATGTATAGCCTGTGGCTCCTGGTAGTCATACTTTTTTTTTTAGGCTCTTTGTGTATGTAAGGTTGGCCACCCCTGGCCTAGGTCATTAATATGAAACCGGGGGTCCGAATCCCAGCACCCTCACCCATCAGCTGTTTGAAGAAGCCCTGGCTCTGGATAGTGGCTGTGCTTGGTATTGCAATTCAGCCCTATTCACCAATGAATGCGCTATCATATGGCCTATAAGAAGAAGTCTAACAGAGTGCTGCAGCCTCTTTATACAGCTGAGCGACAGGCGCCTGGTGAAACCCTTTCCACAGTCAGGTGTCCTGATGTAGTTTTGAAAACCAAAACCAGCAGTGAATTCAAAAAAGAGAAGTCGCATCTGTCCTTTATACTGTTATGATCCACTCCTGATTTTGGCTTCAAAACTGCATACAGAAACCTGACCGTGAGGTCGTACCCTAATACTTGAAAGTTAATTTCTGCCTTGAAGAACTGTTCTTCATCAAGGCGTCCACGAAGCGTCACCTCCAAAGTACTTAGTTACAAAGCGCTGGCCAAATAAACCCTCACAACGGTTTCTGTGTATACATGAGACAGAGCACGGCTCCTGACACCCTTGCTGTACATGTATAAGCCTGGTGTTGATTTATGGTGGGTGCTCCATGCTGAAAAAAACAAATGTTCCACTGGATTACCTCAAATGATCTCTTTATAGCTTACACAAGGTTCCACCTTTTTTTAAATTTATGGCTAAAAACGTAGACGTCATTATCAAAAAGGTCGAATATGGCGAACAGGGTCGTGATAGTCTCTTACAATTGAAAATTCAAAAAGTTTGATTTTCCTCAGTTTATAGGGGCTGTCTGAGGGAAGTCATTGCTGACTAAGGCCTCTTTCACACAAGCGAGTTTTCTGGCAGGGTGCAAGGCGAGAAGCAAACGCATAGCATCCGGACTGAATCCTGACCCATTCATTTCAATAGGTCTGTGTATTACATAGCATTTTTTTTAACACATCATTTCGGCATTGAGGAAAAATCGAAGCATGTTCTATATTCTACGTTTTTCACTGAGCTCTGGTTCCGTAGAAGTGAATGAGGCTCGCTTGTGTGAAAGGGGCTTTAGGACTCTTTCACACGAGCGTGTCCCTTGCAGTAATCACACTCCGTGTGTTCTGGACTTACAAAGCCGCATTGCATTATCATGATTGATAATGCTGTGTACTTCTGTCTGACCTTTCTGTGAGGTCTCATGCAAACAACCGTTTTTCGGGTACGCATTCGAGCCACAGTTTTTGCGGCTCGGGTGCGGACACATTCACTTCAATAGGGCCGCAAAAGATGCGGACAGCACTCCGTGTGTTCCATTGCTCCGTTCCGTGGCCCCGCAAAAAAAATATAGCATGTCCTATTCTTGTCCGTTTTGCGGACAAGAATAGGCATGTCTACAATGGGCCGCCCGTTCCGTTAATTGCGGAAGGCACACTGGCGGCTTCCGTTTTTTGCAGACAACAAAAAATGGAACGGTCGTGTGCATGAGGCCTAACAGAATCATACTGACAGCTTGATTCTAGCTCATTCCTCCTCCTGTGGCATCACTAAGGAGGCATTACATAGCACACTTTGAAATCCATGGGAATATGGTGGCTATTCCAGATTGAGTCACTTAATACCTTATATTTAGAGAGAGTATGAAAAAGGACAACTAGGGGTATTCCTACATTTTGTGGTACTTCCACAGGATATGTCTAATAGGCGGGTGTATTAACTAGGGGTACCCCTCTCCACCTATTGGGACACCCATTTAGCAAGCCAAGGTGGTTAGCAGCAATTGCATATAGAGAGGAGGCTCTAGGGCAGGGGTCCTCAAACTACGGCCCACAGGCCACATGCGGCCCGCCGAGGACATTTATCCGGCCCGCCACTGCCTGTCCATTACTTTTGTTCCCCCCAACTTAACAGACGGACGGTCCGGCAGCCAGCCTATCATTGGTGGAAGTAAAAGAGGGAGAGGGGGCATGTGGGAGAGGGCTGCTGGACGCGATTTGCGCGGTAACTTGTGGACAGTGGCCGCAGCGGCAGGCACTAATTGGGCAGCGGTGGCAGGCGCTAATTGGGCAGCGGTGGCAGGCGCTAATTGGGCAGCGGTGGCAGGCGCTAATTGGGCAGCAGTGGCAGGCGCTAATTGGGAAGCAGTGGCAGGCGCTAATTGGGCCGCGGTGGCAGGCGCTAATTGGGCCGCGGTGGTAGGCGCTAATTGGGCCGCGGTGGCAGGCACTAATTGGGCAGCGGTGGCAGGCGCTAATTAGGCAGCGGTGGCAGGCGCTAATTAGGCAGCGGTGGCAGGCATTAATTGGGCCATGGTGGCAGGCACTAATTGGTCAGCGTCGGCAGGCGTGGCAGGCACTAATTGGGCAGCGGTGGCAGGCACTAATTGGGCAGCAGTTGCAGACACTAATTAGGCAGCGGTGGCAGGCACTAATTGGGCAGTGGTGGCGGTATTTTTTTTTATTTTTTATTTTATTTTTATAAATTGACGTATACAGTTATAGAATTACAACGGTGACCTCTAGTGGTGACTCTGTATACAGCAGTCAACTACTCACTGCCAAGCACATAAAGGTGCGTTCACACAGCAGTAACTGCATTTGTGTTATATTCCTATTAATTGTGACTGTAACAAAGTATCATGGACCAGAAAGAAAAATTAACCAGACCCAAATCAATGAACGCTCTGGTCCAATTGGCAAGTAACTGGTATCATATGATCTTATTTTTTGCACTTATATGACTGGGTTGTGGCATCAGGGTGTTCTCTGTATTTAGTATTTAGGGAATATGTTCCCTTGGTTTTTGTAGCTGCTATACATAATGGTTTTAACTCATGCATTTGTAATATATACAATTAAGTTAAACATGTTTTCGACCAGATCAGTTGGACCAGAGCTTTCATTGATTTAGGTTTGGTTGTGCTTATGGAAAGGGTCCTTTTATATCTATGGGCATATGTAGATTATATACAGAAAGAAAAATGACCCTACCAGGTTGCCTGGTAATTCCTTCAATCCATGATCTAGGTCTAGGAGAAGGTCTGCCCAACAACTGGGCAAATCAAAGGAAACACCTACAATACTTTCATGCATCCACATAAGAGAAAATGACATAAAAGACTTAACATGCTACCAGATCATTTTTCTTTTTCTACCCACCACACATTTTAGAGACACCTTCAGAGGGGTTTTGGAGATTGGAAAAACATGGCTACTTTAATTCAGAAATCGTGCATCTTGTTGTCCATGGGCCTAATCTGTAATAATATTCTGTGATGTCACGAATGGTGAATTATCATTTTAAAATCTACACTACAACACATGAAGGAAGCAAAACTAGTGGCTCAGTGGTTAGCACTGGTCTGGATACTCTGGTTTTCTCTCACACTCCATAGACATACTGGATCTAGACTGGGAGCTCCACTGGGGACAGAGAGTGATGGTAATGTCTGTAAAGCACTACAGAATATGTTGGCACTATACATGTAAGTAAATAAATAATAAACCTGCCAGTAAGGTTAGAATTTATTTATTTATATATTAGTTGTTTTTTTTTTTGTTTTTTTTTTGGGGGGGGGGGGGGGTGTTCTGTGACTTCTGGGGACATTATAACTATAGGAGGCACTACTATAGAGGGGTCTATATCAACTACTGGGGCAATATGGAGGAGCCTACACTCACCTAAAGAATTATTAGGAACACCATACACCTTTTGCCTTCAGAACTGCCTTAATTCTACGTGGCATTGATTCCACAAGGTGCCGATATCATTCTTTAGAAATGTTGGCCCATATTGATAGGATAGCATCTTGCAGTTGATGGAGATTTGAGGGATGCACATCCAGGGCACTAAGCTCCCGTTCCACCACATCCCAAAGATGCTCTATTGGGTTGAGATCTGGTGACTGTGGGGGCCATTTTAGTACAGTGAACTCATTGTCATGTTCAAGAAACCAATTTGAAATGATTTGAGCTTTGTGACATGGTGCATTATCCTGCTGGAAATAGCCATCAGAGGATGGGTACATGGTGGTCATGAAGGGATGGACATGGTCAGAAACAATGCTCAGGTAGCCCGTGGCATTTAAACGATCCCAATTGGCACTAAGGGGCCTAAAGTGTGCCCAGAAAACATCCCCCCACCCCATTACACCACCACCACCAGCCTGCACAGTGGTAACAAGGCGTGATGGATACATGTTCTCATTCTGTTTACGCCAAATTCGGACTCTACCATTTGAATGTCTCAACAGAAATCGAGACTCATCAGACCAGGCAACATTTTTCCAGTCTTCAACAGTCCAATTTTGGTGAGCTCGTGCAAATTGTAGCCTCTTTTTCCTATTTGTAGTGGAGGTGAGTGGTACGCAGTGGCGGATTACAATAGGGACGTTCGGGTCGGCAGCCCCGGGCCCAGAACCGCTGGGGGGCCCAACGATGACCCGAACGCCCACATACTGCTGCGGGGCACGGGAGCGCATAGCTCCCTGTCCCGTCCGCGATCACCGCCATAGGCTTCAGGCCTTGAAGGCCTGAGGCCTATGCGGTAGAGAAATGCCGGCGCAGGCGTGCGTGATGACGTCATCGCGCGCCTGTGCCGGGACGCAGCACTGTGACGCGCCTGACTCTGCGAGCAAGCGCCTGGCCCTGGACATACAGTAGGTGAGTATTTATCTTTTAATTTTTTTTGTTCCTTTTTTTTATTTTTTATTTCATGTGCCTACTTTGGGGGGGGGGGGGGCACACAGGAGGACATATTAGGGAAGTTAAATCGAGTACATTAGGGGGGGGAATGTGGGGGCTGTATGGGGCCAAATTATTATGGGAGGTAATACTATGTGGGGGCTAATTACTATGTGGGGGCAGTGTGGGGGCAAATTGCAATGTGAGGGCAGTGTGGGGGCAAATTGCTATGTGGGGCAGTGGGGGGGCAAATTGCTATGTGGGGGCTGTGTGGGGGCAAATTGCTATGTGGGGGCAGTGTGGGGACAAATTGCTATGTGGGGGCAGTGTGGGGGCAAATTGCAATGTGAGGGCAGTGTGGGGGCAAATTGCTATGTGGGGGCAGTGTGGGGGCAAATTGCTATGTGGGGGCAAATTGCTATGTGGGGGCTGTGTGGAGGCAAATTGCTATGTGGGGCAGTGTGGGGGCAAATTGCTATGTGGGGGCAGTGTGGGGGCAAATTGCTATGTGGGGGCAGTGTGGGGGCAAATTGCTATGTGGGGGCAGTGTGGGGGCAAATTGCTATGTGGGGGCAGTGTGGGGGCAAATTGCTATGTGGGGGCAGTGTGGGGGCAAATTGCTATGTGGGGGCAGTGTGGGGGCAAATTGCTATGTGGGGGCAGTGTGGGGGCAAATTGCTATGTGGGGGCAAATTGCTATGTGGGGGCTGTGTGGGGGCAGTGTGGGGGCAAATTGCTATGTGGGGGCAGTGTGGGGGCAAATTGTTATGTGGGGGCTGTGTGGGGGCAAATTGCTATGTGGGGGCAGTGTGGGGGCAAATTGCTATGTGGGGGCAAATTGCTATGTGGGGGCTGTGTGAGGGCAAATTGCTATGTGGGGGCTGTGTGGGGGAAAATTGCTATGTGGGGGCAGTGTGGGGGCAAATTGCTATGTGGGGGCAGTGTGGGGGCAAATTGCTATGTGGGGGCGGTGTGGGGGCAAATTTCTATATGGGGCAGTGTGGGGGAAACTATCGTGTGTGGGGAAATTGCTATGTGGGGACAAATTACTATATGGGGCAGTGTGGGGGCAAATTACTATGTGGGGGCAGTGTGGGGACAAATTACGATATGGGGCAGTGTGGGGGCAAATTACTATGTGGGGACAGTGTGGGGTAATTTCTATGTGGGGGCAAATTACTATGTGGGGAAAACGTTTGTGTGGGGGCAGTGTGGGCAAATTACTATGTGGGGGCAGTGTGGTGGAAATTACTATGTGGGGGCAGTGTAGAGCAAATTACTGTGTGGGGGTAAACTACAATATGGGGGCAGTTTGGGGGAATATACTGTGTGGGGGCAAATTACTATGGGGGGATTACTATGTGGGGGCAGTGTGGTGGAAATTACTATATGGGGGTGTTGCTATTCCACCTTTCATATTTGACGGCTCTTTTGGAAATCCAGTTCTACTTTACACCAGTTTGATAAATTACCCCAATTATGTCTATAAGGGTCACTATTTTTTCAGCAGTATAGTTCCTGGGGCATTGGGAAGCACAACGGGCACAGTATTGGGGGTGGCAGGATGACGCTGTGGGGACACCAGGATGAGGAGGTTGATGGAAAAATTGAGAAATCTAATGTGTCTGTGTTACAAACTGTAGAGACGAGATGTGGCTGAAAGAATTTGCCATGGCGGTCTGGGTCAAATGGAGGAGAAGAGGAAAGAGAAGGTCTACATGACAGGAGATGTCACTGGATGTAAGAGGTATGTGGTGCTGTATTCTCCTCCATGTCTTTTTTATTACAATTATATGTATTTTAAATTTGGTGACTAAATTTTGCAGTTTAGGACCCAATTTGGGGTATTTTTTTTTAGTCTGAAGATGTCATATGGCCTAAGAAGAGACTGTGGCGCCCATGAAGCACCGCAGCCTCTTCATACAAAAAAAACTAACTAAAATGGAGGAGGGGGGGGGGGGGCCCAAGTTTGGTAGACAGCCCCGGCCCTATCATGCACTTAATCCGCCCCTGGTGGTACCCGGTGGGGTCTTCTGCTGTTGTAGCCCATCTGCCTCAAGGCTGTGCGTGTTGTGGCTTCACAAATGCTTTGCTGCATACCTCGGTTGTAACAAGTGGTTATTTCAGTCAACGTTGCTCTTCTATCAGCTTGAATCAGTCGGCCCATTCTCCTCTGACCTCTAGCATCAACAAGGCATTTTCGCCCACAGGACTGCCGCATACTGGATGTTTCACACCATTCTTTGTAAACCCTAGAAATGATTATGCGTGAAAATCCCAGTAACTGAGCAGATTGTGAAATACTCAGACCAGCCCGTCTGGCACCAACAACCATGCCACGCTCAAAATTGCTTTTAAATCACCTTTCTTTCCCATTCTGACATTCAGTTTGGAGTTCAGGAGATTGTCTTGACCAGGACCACAACCCTACGTGCATTGAAGCAACTGCCATGTGATTGGTTGACTAGATAATCACAGTAATGAGAAGTAGAACAGGTGTTCCTAATAATTCTTTAGGTGAGTGTATATTAATTAGTGGAGCACTATAGAGGGGTCTATGTGAACTACTGGGGGCACTATAGAGTGGACTATATTGACTGAGGTGGGCGAGAGGGGAGCAAACACATTTCACATTCACCACAAGTGGGTCTGTCTGTTTTAAAATGCCAGGGCTGAATTTCAGTCCCAGTCCGGCCCTGGTAGTTTATCTCTGCACGACACATACACAGATGTTATATAGCAGACATAGGAGACTATGAAAAGCAGCTGACCCTATCTCAGCTCAAGTATATTCCATGGAGTGCACAGTTCACATTGTGATCCCAGTGGGATGGGGAGACAGACGCCATAACTTTGGAGTCTAGAAGCTGTGACCTGCTGTGACACTCAACATGACTTAAGCACTTAGGCTACTTTCACATCTGCATTTTTGTTGGATCCATCATTGTGAGGAATGTGGAAATTATGATTTAATGTCAGCCATGATTTTGATTTGATTCAACTTTATTGTCAATACACAGGTATAAATAGAGGCTAACGAAATGCAGCCATCTGCTGTCAGATAGCAGAGAACTCCACAGGCGGCTCTGGCTCAAGCAGGCCTCTTGCATACATTTCGCACCTTCACCCAGCCAGCCAGGAACCTAGCTAATTTACCAGGAAAAACCTTTGTAGGGGGTCTCAAACATTGCCCAGATCAATCAGATCCCTCAGACATCATGGAACCATCCATCACAGGCATAAGTCAGTTATATATCTGCGACCCTGGGGCCAAGACGGACATGCCCCTGGTCGTAGATTGGTAGTAGGGTGCCAGGAAGGGGAGATACACAGATCTCCCCACAGAAACCTAGTAATGGTACCATGTTTGGGCTCTACCTGTAGCCGGATTTGTTGGTCCCAGAACCATCTCCTTGTGACCTTCTAGTCTGGAGCTATGGGCCCTAGTGGGTTTTGTGGGTCGTTGGGCTGCCAGGATAAGCAGGGAGGGGGGACCGCTCCCAGAGGCAGGGAGGGGAGGGGCCGACTACAGTTGAAAATGACCAGGCAAGCAGAGTCCAGCGTCGTTCTCAGGAGGGGGGGTCACGTCGTGTAACGTTTGGAGGGACCGTGGACAATCTGCGGACATCACTGCCCCTATGTGATGTGACTTCAGCCAAGCCTTAAAGCAACCCATTATTCATCACCACCCAAAGGACTACTGGTAACTGACCCTTTTCTGTTTAACCCTGGTTGTACCGCATCATCTGTATTTGCAACCTCAGACCACTGTATATATTCTCTGTGTGTATAGTGTTATATCTAGTGCGCCCTAAAGGC
This sequence comes from Bufo gargarizans, assembly GCF_014858855.1. NCBI lineage: Eukaryota > Metazoa > Chordata > Amphibia > Anura > Bufonidae > Bufo > Bufo gargarizans. The sequence continues at coordinate 469,074,737 of NC_058081.1, read as the reverse complement.
CATTAAATATATAATTTATTCTTGTGCTGTTTTGGTATCTCGATCGCTGAATTTCTACATCCGTGTTTCAGCATAGTTATACACTACTGCGGGTTGGTTTCTCACCCTATATAATCCCGTTAGCAGACCGGGCTTATATCAAACGAGAAACCGGTGGCAGTCTACCGGGCTGAGAAAGCGTTGTTTCACTGGGGCAGTGAAAAGGCTCTCAGCTTGTGGCCTCTCTGTGCCCGTGTGGACAGGAGGCGTCTGTGTAAACTGTACCAAGCAGACCTTACGTGCTCCCAGGAGGGTGTAACATCACGTCTTGGTAACCAGTGACTATACCGTATCGCATGAGCTCGACGTGGTTGACGTCAGGCGGAGCAGTGAGGTGTGTTATTTGTCACAATCATGGTTTAGCAAAAAAGCTTCCGCTAGGATAATACAACTGGCTGCATCCGTTATGAACAGATCCGGTTGTATTATCTTTAAATAGCCACGATGGATCTGGCAGTAAGTCAATGGGGGACGGATCCGTTTTCTTTTGTGCCCGAGAAAATGGATCCGGCGCCATTGACTTACATTGTGTTTCATGCTGGATCTGTCTTGCTCCTCATCCAATGACACACTCAAAAACACTGCTTGCAGCGTTTTTCTGTTCAGCATGGGAACACAACCAAACGGAACGGATTTTGTTGCATTCCGTTCCCATTGAATGGGGACAAAACTGAAGCGTTTCCTCCAGTATTGAGATCCTATGACGGATCTCAATAGCAGAAAGGAAAAGCGCAGATGTGAAAGTAGCCTTACATGGCCGAGGAGGGTTGCTCAATGCTGGCTTCTTATATAGACATGCTCCAGGCAGAATCTGCAGCCTTCTCCTCACGGGCACTGCTCCGCTGTCAGAAGGATTTACAGCAACAGAGCTCCAGTAGCTTTATCCAAACTCAGAGAAGGTCAGAGTCATAAATACGCAACAGGTTCTTGGTTGAATCACGGATAAGGTAGCTAAAATCATTTAGAAAGCTGAAGAACCAGATTTCTTGATTACAGTATACAGGTGAAACTCGAAAAATTTGAATATCGTGCGAAGTTCATTTATTTCAGTAATGCAACTTAAAAGGTGAAACTAACATATGAGAGACTCATTACATGCAAAGCGAGATATTTCAAGCCTTTATATCAGGCATGCTCAAACTGCGGCCCTTCAGCTGTTGTAAAACTACAACTCCCACAATGCCCTGCTGTAGGCTGATAGCTGTAGGCTGTTCGGGCAGGCTGGGAGTTGTATTTTTGCAACAGCTGGAGGGCCGCAGGTTGAGCATGCCTGCTTTATATGTTATAATTTGGATGATTATGGCATACAGTTTATGAAACCCTTACAATTTTGAGGTGCCCTTTGCTCAGGGGGTATGGATTACTTAGCTGACTAGAGTGTGACACTTTGAGCCTAGAATATTGAACCTTTTCACAAAATTCAACTTTTAAGTTGCATTAATGCAATTCCTTTTAAGTTGCATTACTGAAATCAATGAACTTTTGCACGATATTTAAATTTTTCGAGTTTCACTTGTGTATATGGTCCTTGGAAAGCTGGGTGGTTAGAACTATACAGCTAGCATAAGGCTGGGTTCGCAAGTCACTGATTGGCTGCGGATTTGCTGTTTTGGATTTTTGTGCCTCAAATCCAGTGTTGTACAGTACTAGATAAATCTCATGTACACTTTGCTTTTCTTCGGTGTGGAAATTGACCTGTCGTGCGGATTTTGAAATCTGAAGCCTGTCAACTGTGCAATTCCGCACCTTGAAGGGGTTCCCCGGGAAATAAGAAAATGAAAATACTTAAATATTACTTTATTATAATTATATTCTCAAATACCTTTCATTATTTATAATGGCTCGTTTTGTCTGGGGAGCGATCATCAGGGGAAACAAAAATGGCGACCCCGGCACCATGGGGGCGCGCTGTGCGCCCTCCTATGCCAACCTGTTTCTAGGTTGATGGGAGGAGACACACGTGTACCCCACTTCCATTTATGGTAAACATGTTATAGCGTGGTTTCGCTATATAGACAATCTCATTTTTTGGCGAGGCACAACTGAGCAGTGCATGGATTTTGTTGCCATGTTGAACAACAATCCATTTAATATCTCACTTACCCACAGGATCTCGGATACCAGTGCTGACTTCTTGGATTTACGATTACAATTGGACGATCAGGGTATACGGACATCATTATTCCGCAAAGAAATGGCAACTAATAGCCTGTTACATTTTAATAGTTTTTACCCGGCTCATTTGCGGAAAGGCATCCCTAAAGGACAGTTCCGGAGATTACGCCGCAACTGTACGACCATGTCGGGTTTAAGTGAAGCTTCAAGGGACCTGACAACCAGAATTCGATCACGTGGTTACCCCAAAAAAGTGATATCAGGAGCATATGAAATGGCAAGGGGGCTGATCGTCTGGAACTGTTTAAACCCAAACCAAGGCCTCGGAGCACTCAGGTACATCTCATTACCAGATACAATAATCAATAGCGTGATCTTTATAAAGTACTAAACACCCACTGGCATCTCTTGGTGGCAGACCCCAAGATACGAGACTATGTTAATTCAAGTCCAAAGATCATTGCACGACGAGCTCCAAGTCTACGGGACAAATTGGTGTGTAGCCACTTTCAGAGGCCCACACAAGGTTTAGGGAGGGGCATTAGACTACGTAGGACATATCCATGCAGTAACTGCAACATCTGTCAATACATGATTTGCACTGACTCTTTTTCTACCCGCGGGCACCCAGATGAGGTCTCCCTTGGACATTACATCAATTGTCGGTCTCAGAATGTGGTCTATGCACTGATTTGTGAATGTGATATAATCTATGTTGGCCAGACTGGCCAGGAAGTACGGAAGCGCATTCAACAGCACCTATCGAATATCGCTTTGGCTCGACGAGATCGGACCCAAGCCAGGAAACCTCTGACTTCAGTAGCCGCGCATTTTCTGGACTGCCACCAATGTATAACATCTGGACTCAGGATCTCTGGACTTGATTTGGTACGCAAAACCGTGAAGAGGGGCTCGGCCACCTCTCAGCTACTTCGTCTGGAATCCAAATGGATTTTCTCTTTGGATACGGTGGCCCCCCATGGATTAAATGAAGAACTTACATTTACCGTTTTTTACACTTGATGTATTTAGTATATGGCTTTTGTGTACATATGTCATCAGGGCCGACACTTATCTAGCATTGTTATTATACGCAGAGTCATGACGGGTCATTTACACATTGTATCTATACATGTAACTACCGGTATTTATTAATTAATAATTTCTCGTATAATTATGCACATCATATAGTTTACAATAATAATGTTCTTTCATGGTTACTATAGTGCAGTGCACTTATTGCAGTCTTTTTAGCACATAGGTCATTATTGCAGATATTCACATTTTTTCGACAATATGACGGCACCTTTATGTCTGGTCATATACACATTGAACATATGTGTTCATGGGAGTGTATATAATCAATTTTGACTTGGTTAGGTTCACGCATTATGAATTGCTCATAATTATACATTTAATCCTTTACAGGTTTTTGTTAACTTTATATTTTTCACCCAGTGTTGCACTATTACCTCCTTCCTCATCACTCCCTGTACTGATTGATTTTGCATGTGTTTTGATACACTTTCACATGTCATTACTTTTACCACTCAATATATTTTAATTTATTAATATATGAATTATTATCCACAGTTTTATTTCTAATTGAGTGTTTGCTTGAACCATGTTTATACATCCATGTTTATACATCCAGAGAACCCCGAAACGCGTATGGTTTAATACCTTGTACTGGCATGCTGGAACAGTAGCTTCCCTGGACCCGTTGAAATTGAATAGCTGAGAGCGACGAACACCGGAGGAATCCCTGCAAACAAGGCCACAAACATAGTTTTCGTGAGTGGATATCCAGGTGCCGACAGCATACTCTTTCAGGTCCGGACGCAGGATAAGAAGACACACGCAAGGTAAAGCAACATAGTTGCTCAACTATGTGGGACGCCACCGTTGTGCACAATTGCACTTTGCTATTACCGACTCAGGACTGAGGAGTGCCCATAAGACTTTGTTACAAAGTACGGAATTGCGTTTTTTCCTAGACTGGATCAATGACTGTAGTATTTTAAGCTGCATCTACGATCTCAGAATACATGCCCACTAGTGCTGCTATTAGTGTATTGAAGTGATTTTAGAATTTATGTCTACTATTTCCGCTATTTGTTTAATGTACTGAAGTGATTTTATAGGTATATATTGTATTTTACTATTGTGGGAATAAATAATATTGATCAATTCACTCCATAGTTGAGTGCCTGGTTTATCCTCTATATTTTATATCCGTAATGTACCTGCATGTCTTTACTTGTGTCATATATTGGCCCCTGAGTCAGCTATGGTGATTATGTGTGCAGTATGCGTTCCACGGCGGCTTTCCTCGTTGGTGGAACGCATCTTGCATTCCATCACGGCCTTTCACCTCCGGTCATCTGACCGCCTGTACTTCCGGCCCTTGGCGCATACTTCTTTGGCATGCGATCTATGTTTAGTACTGGCCCTCTGGATTCTCATGCCACATGCGAGTGCAGTATGCGTTACCTCTCACATTCATGAGCGCAGTATGCGTTCCACGGTGGGTGTCTTCACCAGTGGAACGCATTTTGCGTTCCTTTACAGCCTCCCACTTCTGGGCACGTGATGCTTGCACTTCCAGTCCGCGATTTTCTTGCATATGCCACTGCTGAGTTCACACACTCCCATTTCACAGGTGAATTCTATCATATTTAATTGTCTGATTGTATGTTTGGTATATATATGATGCACTGAAATAGGGCTCATTACCCTTGAGGAAGCCGGACTGTGCCGGCAATACGCGTTGGGCATTTTTCATCTTTCCAGATCCACTGCACCAGCTGCACATACAGGGTTTGGCTCTCATCATTTGACCCCATTGTGGTCTGCTTTTATTTATTAGTGGCCTTATCTTACTTCACATTTTCTGTATGTTATTTATAGGTGCATATCTTATATAGCTGGTATTGATTGTATGTCCTTATCTGTGGACGTTCAGTGGAGTCTGTATGTACCGTCCTATTTTGTTACCGACATGCTGTTTATATTGTATACAATTTTTTTATGTGTCTGTCTTTTGGCGTGATCTAATAAACTTTATTTCTATCCATGAATATTGTTGGATGTGCATTTATAGGGTGGTTCTTTTGACTTGTTCTTGGGTCTGTCTTGACCTGATTATTCTAACCACCCTTTTGCACTCCTTCGATTATTTGTGCCCCCTCCTTCCGTTACTCATTAAAATGGCCGCTGTCCCATTAGTTCACACAAAACCTGTCCTGATCACACAGGAGGACAAGTTACTTTACAACACTGAGGTAAAGAGCCGCCTCATCCTCCTTTCTACTTGTCAGAGATTATCATCCTAAGTGAAAAACGCACAATATAGAGCTTGCTGAGATTTTCACGCAATGCACCAGTGATGCGTGAAAATCACTACTCATGTGCACAGCCCCATTGGAGTGAATGGGTCCGGATTCAGTGCGGGTGCAATGCGTTCCCCTCACGCATTGCACCCGTGTGAGAGGGGCTTTCGCTGTATGTGTTATGCAGGACGTGGCAGATTTTCTAGAGTAACAGACGCTATTTCTAACAGCTGTCCACTGTGGCCAACAGAAAAGACCCCCTCTATTAATTCAGCCACAATTCCCTAAGGCCAGGGCCACAAGTAGTGGAATAGTTCTGTTACAGATGTAGCTGCAAATCAACAACAAAAAAGGCATTGATTCTGCAGCAAAATCTGCAGTTCTTAGACCAGGTTCACATTATCGTTTAGTTCTTCGTTCTTCTGATCCTTTCGGATCCTTTATTTTGAGCATCTATTATGCTCATTTTGCATCTGTTTTTGTCAGTTCCTTCAAAGATCTGTTATTGTTGACGGGAGAAAAATTCCTCCTAGGAGGTGAGATGTGGCCACAGCAATTGAATTCAGGATGGCATGTGTAGTTACTGGCCGGGTACATGAGCACCTGATTCTCACAGCATAAATTACAACCAAGAGAGCTCATTATGTACCTGGCAGAGAGGAGAACTTGGGCGTCCTCCCTAGGCATTGGCCCACTGGCATATTTCCCTCTATGGTCTATGGTCAGTCGCCCCCCTGGAACTGACAAAATTGGAAGCAAAATGAGCACAATAGATGCTCAAATAAAAGATCAGTTTTTTTATTTTATTTTTATGTTTTTGTTCTGCAGATGGATCAGAAGAACAGAAAAGGAAACGGTCATGTGAACCCGGCTGTGGATTTTGCTGAGGATTCACTACGATTTTACCACAATCCATTTGGTGCAGGAATTCAGCCTTAGGGCTCATACTCATGACCGTATGCATTTTGTGGTCCACAAAGCACAGATCCACAAAAAATACAGATGAAGTCCGTGTGCATTCCCAATTTTGCGGAGCAGAACAGCCGGCCCCTAATAAAACAGTCCTATCCTAGTCCGTAATACGGACAATAATAGGACATGTTAAAAAAATTTGCGGAACGGACATATGGAATGCACATGGAGTAACTTCCTTTTTTTGCGGACCCATTAAAATGAATGGTTCCGCATACAGTCTACCAAAAAAAAACAAAAAAACGGTACAGACATGGAAAGAAAATACATTTGTGTGCATGAGCCCTAATATGGTATATGAAAGTGGGTTTTGTAAACTGGACAAAAACACAAGTCAATACTTTTTTCAGACAGTAGTTTTGCACTTTTATTACACAATCAGGCCAACAGGTAAAATAAACCTTTTTATGCAGGTTCCAAGGAAACCAAACACATAAAACAGTCTAGAACAAAGTAGAAATTCTAAGAAAAATCAGTGAAGCAAAAAATTCTATTCATTTTGAATTAGTCATCTAATCTGTCAATATTAAATGCACTAGGTTATAAATACAATCCTAAACCTTTAAAATAAGGACATTCGGCAATACTTTCTTATAGAACGCTACATTCAGCATTGATTTTTTGAATTTTTATTTTATTTTGTATATTCGGTCCTTCTACATGTGGTTTAAAGCAAGAAAGCAGAAGTCTATACTGACAGGATTTGTATGGATGCCTTCGCACGCTGCCAATTTTTCTGCAGAATTTTACATTCACCTAAATTGAGCTTGCAGAAATCCATGTGCTTGCAGCCCCATTGAAAAGAATGGAATTGATATTCAGTTGCGGAAAATTCTGCAACAAAATCTGCAGCGTGTCAAGGTACCCTTAAAGGGGTTGGCCAGTTTATATTGTTAGCTGCACACGTGCTGGTAACAGCCCATGCATGCAACTAGTAAGGCTACTTTCACACTAGCGTTCGTCGGTCCGCTCGTGAGCTCCGTTTGAAGGAGCTCACGAGCGGACCCGAGCGCAGCCGTCCAGCCCTGATGCAGTCTGAATGGAGCGGATCCGCTCAGACTGCATCAGTCTGGCGGCGTTCAGCCTCCGCTCCGCTCGCCTCCGCACGGACAGGCGGACAGCTGAACGCTGCTTGCAGCGTTCGGGTGTCCGCCTGGCCGTGCGGAGGCGTGCGGATCCGTTCAGACTCACAATGTAAGTCAATGGGAACGGATCCGCTTGAAGATGTCACCAATTGACTCAATCTTCAAGCGGATCCGTCCCCCATTGACTTTACATTGAAAGTCTGAACGGATCCGCGCAGGCTACTTGCGCACTTGCGAATTTTTTTAAAGTTATTAATGCAGACGGATCCGTACTGAACGGAGCCTCCGTCTGCATTAATATGAGCGGATCCGTTCAGAACGGATCCGATCGAACGCTAGTGTGAAAGTAGCCTTAATAAACATCAAACTATCAACACTAATATGCATAAATTCATGTTCAAATGCAGGCCCCCTGACCTGCATGCCAGCGCTGCGCTGGGCACATGGCCGCTGATGGAGGCCTCTGTCCATCAGTGGCTTCCATTCATTTACACTGGGGAATGGTAGGGAAACTAGCGCATACAGTCAGTCCCCAGTGTAAATGAATGGAGACCACTGATGGACAGAACCCTCCATCAGCCACTATGTTCCTAGCGCAGCGCCAGCACGTAGGACAAGGGACCTGCGTGTACACATATTAAACTATCGGACATCACCGCTTATAATAATGCTTATTACTAGCTGCATTATGCTAGTTATATAACCTGGCCATCCCCTTTAAGAAATAAGCAAATTAGAAAAAAAAAACACTAAAGAAAACGCTAAAATTCAAAATCTATGTTAAAAATATATTAGAACAGTGTTAGCATTGTTCTTATTTCAGAACAAAAATCTTGCTTTATAACAAAGAAATATTATGTAATAGTCCTAAATCGCAAACAAATATCATCGATAATACAACTAACCCAATGTTCACATCTGTGTTGTGAAATCCGGCAGGCTGCTCCTCTGCAGGAACAGCCTGCTGAATTTCACAATGCAGTTGTGAATGTAGAGTAAGGGCTCTTTCACACGAGCGGATGCCATGCGTGACATCCGCTGCGTGAAAGAGCCAAGCCCCATTCCAGACAGCAGAGACACGGAGCATTAACATGATTGATAATGCTCTCTGCCTCTCTGTGATCTTTTTACTACAAAATCAGTGAGAAAGTGGTCACCATGATTTTGTAGTAAAAAGATCACAGAGAGGCAAAGAGCATTATCAATCATGTTAATGCTCCCTCCGTGTATCTGCTGTCTGGAATGGGGCTTGGCTCTTTCACGCAGCGGATTACCCGCACGGCATCCGCTCGTGTGAAAGAGCCCTAAGTAAAAAGGAAGCAAGGCCCAAAAAAACAGGACAAGGACAAATGGTATTTTTAAAAATCACTTTATGGTGAGTGATTAGGTAGACCCCAAACAACCAGGGTTGAATGGAATTCATATAAACAAAGATAATAAATTAATGTCAGTTTTTGTTCTTTTTTGGTATTCTATATGCTGATAAATAAAAAAAACTAATGAAATATGAATATACTCAATAAATTTGCATCATACAATGTGTAAGAGGAAAGAAAAAAAATGAACATACAAGAAAACAGAAAACATTTTTAAATGGTTACTGTACTTTCAGACAACTTTGCATAAACCAATAATTGCAGGGGGAAATAAAACTTTGTAATATATCTCATCACAGAAGAATGCATTGTTTTAGAGCTATCAGCTGTTTTCTTTCTTCCTTTTCTAAACTAAACTTTCTCTCTGAAATTTAGGAGAAGGCTGCCTTGTGAATCCAAGATATCAAATTACATCATACCATAGAAGTCTATGGATAGGGGAGGAGAAGGCATGAAGTGTACAGACAGCACAGGAATGATTCTGCAGCAACATCTATATTGCTCAATGCTTCTCCATAATGCCCTATATGCTTTTTTTTTTTTTTTTTTTTACTGATTACGAGTGAATGAGAGTTAACCCTTATTCACACGTCCGTGCTTCACGGATGTGTGCTGTACGTGTTCTCCACGGACAGCACACGTCCACATTCATTTTAATGTGTGTATTCACACATCAGTGTTTTAGCATGGTCCGTGGATTCGTGTTTTTAGCACGGATGCATGCTCTATTTTGTCCGTATTCACGGATCCATCACTCCCATTATAGTCTATGGGTCCGTGAAAACCACAGATGCCATCCGTGTTGCATCCGTGTTTCAAGTATCATTAAGAAGAGGTTCTTTGAAAATTATTTTTAATCTGTTCAGTGTCAGTGAAACATGGATTCAACACAGACAGCAGAAAACGGACACATGGACCCAACACAGATCCTTCACGGATAGCTTCATGGATGCATCACTGACCACCTGCCCATGGATTGGAGCACGGTCACTGACATGTGAACGAGGCTTTAGGGAGCGTAATGGGCCGTCTCAATGTGTGTTCTACGGGCAGACATGATGAGCAGCTAGTCTTCACTCACCAGCTCAGAGTTAAAGGATATGGACACCTTCGGGGCAAATTTTTCTGCGATTGCATTTTACTCATTTTGGGCTAAAAATAATTTTTCAAAAGGTCTTTAATAAAAAAAAAGTTCACCCATTTCAGAGAAAGAGGGTTAAAAATATCAGTCTGTTTTCATGCTGTCACTTTCTGTATTTTTTTTTATTCCGTCAGCTGACAGCTCGTGTGGCTCTTATCACCGATCTCATAATCACTCATTATAGCCCTTATCAAACTGATAAGAATATGGTTTAAGTAAGTGTTTATGAGGTCAGGAGAATAATAATGAGCCTCCAGATAGCAGGATTCAAATAAAAACAGAACATTACAGCTTGCAAACAAACTGATTTTTAACCCTTGTATCTCAGAAACGGCTGAACATAAAAAATAAAATAAAAACTATTGAAAAAATGATTTTTAGTCCAAAATGAGTAAAAGAAATGCCCCGAAAGTGTACATAACCGTTAACTGAGAATTATACATGAATCCTGCAAAGGAGAGTTAAGTGCCAGATACAGGTCATATAATGGTCAAATATAGTGCTATCGCTTATGTATATACACATGGCAGCTTATTCTGGAAAGTTATCTGAAACTATAGGTACATTATAAGGTGCAAAAATCAAGCTGGCATTCAAGTGCCTGTTTTTAAAACATTTTTATGGGAATTCCCACTACACATTATAATTTGCCAATATATATGTAAAAAAATGGATTTAACATTTGTGTGCCAACAAGAGGACATCTATTTACATTGCTTGCTACAAATCAGGAGCTATTTACTGTGAAGCACCACTGGTTATTGTACAGGTTTAGAAAAACATGGCTGCCTTCTTCCAAAAACAGTACCACGCTTGTCTATGGGTTGTCTCCGATACTGCAGTTCACTTCCACTGAAATAAATGGAGCTGAGCTGCAATACCCCACACGACCTGTGGACAGAGGTGGAGCAGTTGTTAGAATTCTGGACTACACCTTTACCTCACAAGGAGTAGAGATATCAGGAGAAAATGTTAATTATCAGCAGGTTTAACTTTGCCTTGATCTTCCACTTTCTTTATGGCAGCCTGAATAGCTTGTTGGTCACCTAAAAATTCATGAGGCTTGATAGCCCGCAGGTTCTCATCCAGTTCAAGCAGCACCGGAACACCAGTGGGAAGTGAAATATTTATTATGTCATCATCCGAGATCCCTGCGAGGAGAAAAGAAACAAAAATAAGGTATAACTGTAATGCAGAATAATCTAACATGAGGACACATGATTATTTTAGCCGACTCTGTGCAATACCACATTTCACCTCTGGTGGCGCTGCAGGAAGACTGAACAGAAGTTTCAGAGACTCATCCATAAGGGTTCAAACAACAAGACACCCTGCAAACTGTTTTATGTCAGAGGACAAGGATTCTTCACATTGGCAACACCATTAAAAGGAACCTGTCAAATTGAACATGATGCTTGAGCTGCAGGCGGTATGTTATAGAGCAGGAGGAGCTGAGCAGACTGATAGATTGTTTTACTGGGCTTTGATGTCAAGCAGGCTCATCTACAAATGATTAACATTTTTTTTACTTTATAAGACCCCCCCCCCCAAAAGCAGGGAGAAATGACAATCTGGCTTATAAAGCGAAAACTAATGAACGATTTCATTATGGAAGTGCTGACTAGTATGCAGGAGGCACAGGGAATGGTGTAGTGCTGCTAGTGCTCTCTGTACTCACCGCTCCCTGGTCTTCTTCTAGTCGCCTACTATGCTATGTCCTGACTGCGGGAAGTTAGTTGTTTGGTTTATTTTACCATCTAATCGGAGGTCTGATCTGAGGACTGATAAAGATTGGGGGTCCAGTTGGAGGGTCTGATGAAGATTGAGGGACTGATTTGAAGGGGGCCTGATCTGAGAACTGAAAGAGTGGGAGTCTGATCTGAACTCTGAAATCTAATAAAGATTGGAGGTCTGACTGAGTGAGATCTGATGAAGATTGGGGGTCTTATCTGAGATCTAATGGAAAAAAAAAATAATAATCTGATTTTCCTCCTCAAAAACCTAGATGTGTCTTATGGTCAGGTGCAAGTTATAAAGAGAAAAGTATGGTAACCGTTTACCCTCTATGACTGTGTATACAGACATAGCTGTCAATCACTGATAGGACCGCCTCCTAGACGCCAAAGTTCACACTGAGTTGGAATTTAAATGCATAAATTACTAGTTTTATTGAATCCTTTCCAATAAAAATCCTTTCCAATCCTCTTAGCGCCTCCTGCTGCCTGCAGATTACACTGTATTTTCATGGTGACAGGTTCCCGTAAAGGTCGAGCGGTATTGAAGACTATATTAATTGTCACCCTGGAGATAGGTATACCTAAGAAATAATTTGACACAAAAGGGCAACAGAAGGAAACATAAGGGATGCTTTTTCCCCCCCCTTTAGGAAAAGTGTGTTTATATACTAAAGTAGGTTGAACAGATATAAGATAGAAAATAGGTAGATACTCATATGAAACAGTGCCCTATGTATATATTATGACCCCCATAGTGGGCCCCCATTGTAAATAAATTTTCCCACAGTGACCCCTATTGTAAACAATGTCCCCCATAGGGAGCCTTAAAGAGAGTCTTTCACCTAAAATGACCATTATACACCACAAACATGATGATATCCATTACATTCCCCCATATTATAATCTTACCTTTCATATTGCTGTCCGTCGCCTATTCTCTCTTAAAAAAGCTTTTAATCCATATGCTAATTAGGTTCTGAAGATGCCCAGGGGCGGCGTTTATGCGGCCGGTGCCCAAGCTCCACGGCGCTGTTCAAATCAAACCCCTCCCCTTTCACCCCTCTGGCCCGCCCTCGGTTCTTCAGATACCATCCTCCAGTCAATGACAAATCCGGCGCCTGCGCCTGCGCACTCCATTACCCACTAGGGCAGAGGCAGCAGAGCGTTTAATGCGCATGCGCCGGCCCGTACATCCCGATATTTTGGCAGTTTACTTCCGCCGGCTAGATCAGGCCGGCGCATGCGGATTAAACGCTCTGCTGCCTCTGCCCTAGTGGGTAATGGAGGGCGCAGGCGCAGGATTTGTCATTGACTGGAGGATGGTATCTGAAGAACCGAGGGCGGGCCAGAGGGGTGAAAGGGGAGGGGTTTGATTTGAACAGCGCCGTGGAGCCTGGGCACCGGCCGCATAAACGCCGCCCTTGGGCACCTTCAGAACCTGATTAGCATATGGAATCAAAGCGTTTTTAAGAGAGAATAGGCGACGGACAGCAATATGAAAGGTAAGATTATAATATGGGGAATGTAATGGATATCATGATGTTTGTGGTGTATAATGGTCATTTTAGGTGAAAGACTCCCTTTAATGTAAATAATGTCCGCTGTTGTAGACAATGTCACCCATAGTCGCTCCCATTGTGCATAATGTTTCCCATAGTGACCCCCACTGTAAACAATGTCCACCATAGTGGCTCCCACAGTAAATAATGCTCCCTACAGTGCACCCTATAATGCTCCTCATTGCAAATATTGGCCCCCCATTGTAAATTATGTCCCCCACTATAAATAATGTCCTCACAGTAGCCCACATGGTAAATAACATCTCCCATTCTGTTGCTGCTGGCAAAAAACAAATGCTTCACCCACTTGCACACAAGGAGCAGCAGCACCCGACGGGCACAGCATGATCATGTGACGTCACCCTGCTGTGCGCGTCAGAGGTCTTGCTGCCTCTGTGCAGAGCGGGTGTTCCCTCACTTGCAAGTGGATGAGGTGAGTATTTTTTGGTATTATTTTAACCTCTGAAATGGAAGCCCTCCCCCACCTTTTTTTTATTTTTTATACCAGTTGGACAGGTGCACGCCTGTCTAAACAGCTGTTCAAAATGGGCCCATTGATTTCGATGGGGTCCGTCTTCCATATTTCTTGACGGCCACTATTTACTGGTCATAAATAAAACAGCCGTGTGAATAGCCCCATAGACTTTAATTGGTTCTGAAAATGGCCTTACTCTGTAAAGGTCACTAGAGGGGAAGGAGCAGATATGGATTCAGTTACACCTTAAACTTTTCTTGCTAGTCCTCTGACACAGGGAGAAAGGTCAATTCTATGGTCTTGGACAGACTGCCAAGAAATCTCACTCAGCTCACAGGTCTGTCTAAAAGAGTGCAAAACATACACTGACTGCTCTGAACTCCATAGGAGAACAGAGAAAGCCAGGAGTCTGGGAAAGCTAGGTGACCACTGTGGGAACTGTGGAGGCAGCCATATTATCATCCAGCTTTCCCAGAAACAGATAAGAAACGTCTAAATACAGTTTTTAGCAAATCAAGAATAAAAGGGCGAGTTAATAATATTTACCAAATGATACTCTTTCTAGATGAGACAGCTTATAGACAGATATGAGACAGATCATATCTATCCACGTCACTCATCTGGACTATATATAGAAATGTATGTGTTCGGGTTGCTCACCTCATCATATAATGGTGCACAGCTTGTAAGGGATATTTTTACCGTCTAGAACTGTACTACAGTAGGTATACTTTTATCATCTAAGTGAAGGAGAACACTGTTAGGGTCCATTTACACATCAGTATGTGTTTTGTGGATCCACGGATCTGCAAAACACGGACACCGGCAATGTGCGTTCCGCAATTTGTGGACCGCACAAAGCCGGCACTATAATAGAAAATGCCTAATCTTGTCCGCAATTGCAGACAAGAATAGGACATGTTCTATTTTTTTCGGGAACGGAATTGCGGACCCAGAAGTGCCAATCCGCATTCCCGGATCCAGACAGCACATAGTGTGGCCCCATAGAAATGAATGGGTCCGCAATTCCGTTCCACAAAATGCGGAACAGAATTGCAGACGTGTGTATGGACCCTTATTCAGTCTGAAAAGCCCTTAAGACATAAGCCCTGATTTATGAAGACTGGTTTGTTCTACTGGTTTGTGTGGGTCTTGGTGGGCCCTGGTAGGCATTTACTGGTAATTTATGATGAGAAGAAGGCTTAGTCATAAATGAAAGAGGTTGTCTCACTTTAGAAAATGGCATTCATCACGTAGAGAAAGTTAATACAAGGTAATAATGTATTGCAATTGTCCATCTTGCTTCCTTTGCTGGCTGGATTCATTTTTCCATCACACTATACACTGCTTGTTTCCTGCAATCCAGCAGCGGTGGTCATGCTTGCACAATATAGGAAAAAGAGCAGGCCTCTCTGGTGGCTGGGACTGTGGGAGTTAGCATAGTCCAGCACCTTTTGTCTATTATGTGCTGCTGCCGGATTGCAAGTTGGTCGTAACCATGGAAACGAGCAGTGTATAATGTGATGGAAAAATGAATTCAGCCAGCAAAGGAAGCAACATGGATAACAACATAATAAACGGATCCGCAAAACAGACAACATGCAGAAACCATTCTGTATGTCATCCGCAATTTGCGAATTCATTGACTTGAATGGTGCAGCGGACCAATCTGTACGGACAATAGTAGGACATGCTTCATATTTTTGCGGAATAGAAATGCGGACACACGGATGCGGACAACATACTGAATGTTGTCCGCACATTTTATTCACCCATAGGAATAAATGGGTCCGCTTCTATTCCGCAAAATGCGTAACGGATGTGGATCGGAAGCGGAAAAAAATAATACGGTTGTGTGAATGTACCTTAAAGCTAGAACCAGCCCTGTACCTCAAGGCTATATCAAGCTGAAAGCTAGAGGGGAGCGTCTTTTCTGCTGCAGCTCAGGAGGCGTGTCCATGCTCTCCCTATCACAGCTCAGGAGGCGTGTCCATGCTCTCCCTATCACAGCTCAGGAGGCGTGTCCATGCTCTCCCTATCACAGCTCAGGAGGTCGATGAAGGATGAAACTGAGCATGTGCGGCCTTCTCAGTGAGCAGGACAAAGAAATAAGAAAAAGTACAGGTGGAGCTATACAGATACATTTTATTGAATAACTCAGCGGCTATACAACATTTTTAATTCCATGCAATTACAAAAGATCCAGGTATTGGCTTCAAAACTGTAAAATATTTCACGTGGGACAAACCTTTTAAATGCTTCTTCCCAAAGTCCATGCAACAAAGTGAAATCTACCCTCAGGGGCAGTAAAAGCAGATGAACGTGTGGTCATACAGCTATCCCAAAACAGATAATACAGAAACAAAATATCAGAGTTGAATGAGTTACAGGAAAGGATGTGGAGCCAAGTAGTAGGGAGCAGAACTTTCAAATGTGCATTAAAGGGGTGGTCTCACTTCAGTAAATGGCATTTATCATGTAGAGAAAGTTAATACAAGGCACTTACTAATGTATTGTTACTATCCATATTGCTTCCTTTGCTGGATGGATTCATTTTTTCATCACATTATACACTGCTTGTTTCCATGGTTACAGACCACCCTGCAATCCATCAGTGGCTGTGCTTGCACAATATAGGAAAAATTATGACAGAGCGGTGGTGCTAGATCAGAGCAAGTACAGGAACCAAAGTTAAAAAGCATCTATCAGCAGGATCAACCTTATTTAAACCAGACATACCACCTGGTCCTGCTGATTCCAACTATACATTAAGCCCTTAACGCCTAGCGCCGTACATGTACGGTGCTGGCGGGGTCTTTAAAGATGGCGCCCACTCCAGAGTGCTGAGGGCGCCATAGCCGCGGGTGGCCGCTTGCTTCTTATAGCAGACACCCGCGGCTCATGTCCGCAAACGGCCGATCGCGGACATTTAACCCCTCAGGTGCCTCGGTCAATCTTTCCGGTGGTGCTCCGGTTCCCCTGAGTGGCGATCGGAGGAGCCGGAACATGTGTGCAGCAGCCCCTGTCTTTGTGAATGACAAGAGGCTGCTGCATAGTGTTTCCTATGGAGACCTTGCCTGTAATAGGGCTCCATAGGAAAGTGGTAAAATCATCATAGATTCCTATGCAAGTGCATTGGAGTCTATGATAATAGTAATCAGATAATTGATTGCTATAGTTCTCTATAGGAACTAAAAAAATAAATAAATATAATAATAATAATAATAATAATAATAATAATAATAATTCAAATCAACCCCCTTTCTCAAAATAAAAATAAAATAACAAAAAAATTTTTTTTTTAAATACACATCATGGCTGTCGCGATGTTCGAAAACGCACATAGTATAAAAATATATTCCCCGTACGTCAAACAGCAAAATAGAAAATAGCGTCCAAATGGCAAATTCGCAGTTTTTGGTCGCTTTATTTTGTACAAAAAATAAATTAATAAAAAGTGCTAAAAAAAAAAAAGTTACACACCCCAGAATGGTATGAATGAACATTTCAGATCGCCTCGCAAAAAAAAATAAAAAATTGCCCCCATACACATAATTACAAAAAAGTAATAGGGGTCCAAATATGACGAAAAAAAATAAAACAGATTTTTTTCCCCCCACTTTAAGGTATCGCCGGATTTGTACTGACATGTTGAATAAAAGTAACCGGTCAGTTTTATTGTACATCGAAAATTGTTAATTAAAAAAACCCAGTAAAACTGTGATAACATTTCTTTCCTGCTTCCCACTACATCGTATGCAATATTAAATGATGGCGTTGGAAAGTACAACTTGTCCCGCAAAAAACAAGCCCTCATATGGCTAGGTCAGTGATGGGCAAACTGCGGCTCTCCAGCTGTTGCAGAACTATAACTCCCAGCATGCAAAGACTGCCTACAGCTTTCAGCCTACAGCAGGGCATGGTGGGAGTTGTAGTTTTGCAACAGCTGGAGAGCTGCAGTTTGCCTATCACTGGGCTAGGTGAACAGACAAATAAAACCTCAGGTCCTGAAAGGGTTAAATATGGTTCTACTTGGTGCTATTCCTAAGAAGTTTAAATTTGTATTAATATGTAAATGAGGTAATTGAAGCCCTGAGAAAAGGCACCACGTATAACCATATCATCACCACCCCACAGCTCTGGTCACTCCCTCCCCTTTCTTTTGATTGACAGGGTCAAACAACTCACCTGGCCAAGTATTCCTGTGCTTATACCCAGAACAGTGGCACAAGCGCAAGAACATAAGGCCTGGGAATGGCACCATGTCGAACCATAAATAAAGTCTCACATGGGGCTGGGCAATTATTGAACGACATCAATGGTTTGATCATATTTTGAGTAAAGATATCGAATTGGTGACCAAACTGGTCGCCAATGCGCCGTAAAATTTGCAGATGGCGAGAAGACTTTTTAGCCTTGTTGACATTTTCAACAGGGCTGCTGCGCTGTAGCTAAATATTACGGCAGGGCATGGGAGCCAATAATTTCTTGCCCCGCCGCAGGCGTTCGCTCAGCAGCACAGGGTAGAAGGAAGCAGTCCCTCACCCTCCCCTGTGCCGCTGCTGCCACCAATGAAATAACAGAGGGGAAGAGGAGGGGCTGTGGCTACTGCGCCACCAATTATGTTAACTCACCCATTAATTTAAATACAGGAGACGGGTGCTGGCTGCAGAATCACATAGCCGGCACCTGACCTCTATGACAGGTCGCTGCGATCTGCAGCAGTTAACCCCTCAGGTGCGGCACCTGAGGGGTTAACTTTCACGGATTGCAGCTACCTGTCACAGAGGTCGGGTGCCGGCTATGTGATTCTGCAGCCAGCACTCGCCTCCTGTATTTGAATTAATGGGCGAGTTAACGTCATTGGTGGCGCAGTGCCCCCCCAATCCCAGTATTTAAAACATTGGTGGCGCCACCCCCAAGTATTAAAGTCATTGATGGCAGTTGCCACAGGGTCCCCTCTTCCCTCCTCATTGGTGGTGAAGTGGCAGTTCCCATCAGAGCCCCAGCAGTGTAATCCTGGGGTTCCTAACGGTTACCATGGCAGTGAGGACGCTACTGAAGCCCTGGCTGCCATTGTAAGCTCCCTGCTGCTGTGTGTACTATGCACAGGGCAGCAGGGAGAGTGAGGTCCTATTCACCCTAATAGAGCTCTATTAGGGTGAATAGGACAAGGGTTGTAGCCCCTAAGGGGGCTTATAGTAAATAAAAAGTGTACAAAAAATATACATATAATATTAAGTAGAAATCGGCCCCTTTTCTCAATTTTACTCATTAAATATTTAAACAATAAATAAAACATATTACAAATAGCCACGTCCGAAAAGTCCAAATAGTCCACTATTAAAATATTTTTAAAAATATCTCCTACGCGGTGAACGTTGTAAAAGAAAAATAAAATAATCGTGTCACCTTGTCGCCCCCCCCCCCCCCCCCAAAATAGCATAGGACTGTTCTATTATGGGCCAGACGTTCCATAAAATGCAGAATGGTGTTTGTTTGTTTTTTGGCGTGGTATCGAATGGTATCAAAGTATCGCAATACTTTTTTATGGTATCGAAACTGAATCAAAAGGTTGGTATCGCGACAACCCAAATATGTAGTGCTGGCTCATTACTGTGACTTCTCAAAGTCTATATATATACCGTATTTATCGGCATATAACACACACTTTTTCCCCCTGAAAATAGGGGGCAAATGATGAATGCGTGTTATACGCCGATTAGGGCTGAAACGTGTCCTCCGGAGGCCAGAGAGGCAGGACTGAGCCGGCCGGCACAGCGGAGGGAGGAGGAGGGAGTCTCTCCCTCCCCACTGTGCGCGGCTGCCGCTGAACACCAATGAGGACAGAGTAGGAGGGGAGGGACTGTGGCCACTGCACCACCAATGATTGTGCCGGCCATATCCCACAGGGTCCCCCTCCTCCCCCCCATCATTGGTGGCAGTTTGCAGTTCCGATCGGTTACCATGGCAGCCAGGAGTCACGCTACTGAAGTCCTGGCTGCCATGGTATGTTAGTGAGCAGAGAGCAGCGCATTATACTCACGTGCGCTGTGGCCGCTCCTTCTCATAGGTCTGTGCAGCGCATTGCTAATGCTGTAAGCATTAGCAATCCGCCGCACAGACAGAAGAAGGAGCGACCGGCGGCCACAGCGCACGTGAGTATAATGCGCTGCTCTCTGCTCACTAACATACCATGGCAGCCAGGACTTCAGTAGCGTGACTCCTGGCTGCCATGGTAACCGATCGGAGCCCCAGCATTACACTGCTGGAGCTCCGATCGGAACTGCCACCAATGATGGGGGGGGAGGAGGGGGACCCTGTGGCCACTGCCACCAATGATTAATACTGGGGAGGGAGGGTGGGGGGTTTGCGTTACCAGAGGGGGCAGATCAGAGGCTTTATTTGAAATTTAATTGTTTTTCCTGAAATTTCCCTCTTAAAATGAAGGTGCGTGTTATACGCCGATAAATACGGTATATAAAATTTCTTTTTTTTTTTTTCAATTTGGCTCCTAAAAATTTTATTTGGCTCCTAAATTTTTTCAGTTTAGGAGCCAATGGCTCCTGTTTATTTATTTTTCAGTCTGGAGCACTGCTGGGGAATGTTTGTGATATTCTATGGGCCCACTCATCCATGTGGAAGGCACTCTCAACCAATTTAGGTATCAATCCATCTTTGCAGATCACATACACCTATATGTGCCAATTGTCTTCCCTGGGATGGATGTGATCTTCTAGCGCCAGCAAGTACTACCCTGGCCCCTAATTCCCCAGACCCGAACCCAATAAAGCATCTGTGGGGCCACTTAGATGGCTGTGTTCACTATTCACTCACCTAAAGAATTATTAGGAACACCATACTAAAACGGTGTTGGATTCCCTTTTGCCTTCAGAACTGCCTTAATTCTACGTGGCATTGATTCAACAAGGTGCTGATAGCATTCTTTAGAAATGTTGACCCATATTGATAGGATAGCATCTTGCAGGAGATTTGAGGGATGCACATCCAGGGCACGAAGCTCCCGTTCCACCACATCCCAAAGATGCTCTACTGGGTTGAGATCTGGTGACTGTGGGGGCCATTTTAGTACAGTGAACTCATTGTCATGTTCAAGAAACCAATTTGAAATCATTCGAGCTTTGTGACATGGTGCATTATCCTGCTGGAAGTAGCCATCAGAGGATGGGTACATGGTGGTCATGAAGGGATGGACATGGTCAGAAACAATGATCAGGTAGCCCATGGCATTTAAACGATGGCCAATTGGCACTAAGGGGCCTAAAGTGTGCCCAGAAAACATCCCCTACACCATTACACCACCACCAGCAGCCTGCACAGTGGTAACAAGGCATGATGGATACATGTTCTCATTCTGTTTACGCCAAATTCGGACTCTACCATTTGAATGTCTCAATAGAAATCGAGACTCATCAGACCAGGCAACATTTTTCCTGTCTTCAACAGTCCAATTTTGGTGAGCTTGTGTAAATTGTAGCCTCTTTTTCCTATTTGTAGTGGAGATGAGTGGTACCCGGTGGGGTCTTCTGCTGTTGTAGCCCATCCACCTCAAGGTTGTGCGTGTTGTGGCTTCACAAATGCTTTGCTGCATACCTCGGTTGTAACAAGTGGTTATTTCAGTCAACGTTGCTCTTCTATCAGCTTGAATCAGTCGGCCCATTCTCCTCTGACCTCTCGCATCAACAAGGCCTTTTCGCCCACAGGACTGCCGCATACTGGATGTTTTTCCCTTTTCACACCATTCTTTGTAAACACTAGAAAATGTTGTGCGTGAAAATCCCAGTAACTGAGCAGATTGTGAAATACTCAGACCGGCCCGTCTGGCACCAACAACCATGCCACGCTCAAAATTGCTTAAATCACCTTTCTTTCCCATTCTGACATTCAGTTTGGAGTTCAGGAGATTGTCTTGACCAGGACCACAACCCTACATGCATTGATGCAACTGCCATGTGATTGGTTGACTAGATAATCGCATTAATGAGAAATAGAACAGGTGTTCCTAATAATTCTTTAGGTGAGTATGTATCCTTCACCACGCACCCTGCAGCAGATGTAGGATGCACTGCAGTCAGCATGGCTCCACATACCTGTGACAACCCACCAAGACCATATTGAGTCACCCCCAGCCAGTCTAGCTGCTGTCCATACTGCACATGGTGGTTACTCTGGATATTAGCTGGTGCTCATAATAATGTGACTTGACTGTGTTAAATCTTTCAGGTATTCACTGAGGATACAGACACAACTTATTGGAAATGAATGATCGTATCAACATCTGTTTGTCCAATGATTGGCACTGTCATTTTTTTCTTCTAGACCCAAAGTTCATCCGCAATATGCTTCTGTCTGAGGACTGCAGTAGTAAATTTATATGTGGAGACCACGCACATACAGGCGAGCACCCACTTGGCGTTTAGTCGCGATTTGTACTCCAGCACTATTTCTACTGCTCAATTTCTGAATAAAGACAGATAGAGGAAACGTTCATGAAGCACTGATGAACTCAGGAATACTGTCAGGTCATTGTCACTGGCTTTTCCACTCTGCCCAGACAGTAGCTGTTTGGCAGCTATGTGATCCTAATGACAGAAGAATAAGGACTCTGATGCACTGGGCAACAATACATCTTCCTAGAAAAACAGGATAAAGGGGCGCACTGCAGTCCTTCCTGTTGGCAGTGTTCTATCAGAGGTGACTTCACAGTTGCAGACATCCATTAGCAAGAAACACATGGGGGACTTTGATGTAAAAGGAACAATGAGGCTTTCTTATGTCATTTCACATACAAGTCAAAGATCCTCTCAAATTATGAGAAAACAGATCCCTCTAGTCATTTAGTTTAAAGGGAGCTTCCAGTACTATGGCTTATTTTTAGGATAGGTTATCAGATCGTGGGGGGGGGGGGGGGGGGCGGCAACACCTGGCACTACCACGGATCAGCTATTTCAGTAGGTGCCAATGAAACTATACAATGGACAGAGCTAGCAGCACAAAGTTTTGTCCACTGTGTGGGGGTACTGCAGCTCAGCTCCTTCACATATGAATGGAAGCTAAGCTGCAATATGCCAGTAACAGAACTACACAGTGGATGGGGCCTTCTGTCCACTGTACAGTTTCTGGCGACTGTGGCTACCTGAAACAACTGATCGGTGAGGGAGCAAGGTGTTGTAGCCTCACTGATCTGATATTTATAACCTATTGTGAGGATAGGTCATCCATAAGAAGTACAGGCAAGAAAATTCTTCCACCATTAGAGGGAGCCAGCTGCATATGCTTTTAGTATTGCTTTTCCATGCATAAGTGTGCAGCAAGCTCCCTCTAGTGGTGGCTGCAGGCAAACAGAATTCTATCATTTCACTCTGTGTCTATGCAGGAGCTTTGTACTGGACAAACAGAGCTCCGACCACTATAAAGACATAAATCTAAATTCTGGTGTTTAAGACTGGGCATTCACTTTGAGGGTACTTTCACACTAGCGTTAAAGTTTTCCGAAATTGAGTTTCGTCCTAGGGGCTCAATACCAGAAAAAAAAACGCATCAGTTTTATCCCAATGCATTCTGAATGGAAAGCAACCCGTTCAGTATGCATCAGGATGTCTTCAGTTCAGTCACTTTTACGGTATTTGGCCAGAGAAAATACCTCAGCATACTGCTGTATTTTCTCTAGCCAAAATTCCGGAACACTTGCCTGATCCGGCATTAATTTCCATTGAAATGTATTAATGATGGATCCGGTACCAAGTGTTCCGGAAAACCAGATCCGGTTTCCCAGTCTGTGCATGCGCAGACCTTTAAAAATAAATACCGGATCCATTTTTCCAGATGACACCAGAGAGACAGATCCGGTATTTCAATGCATTTGTCAGACGGATCCGCATCCAGAAACAAATGGTATCTGTTTGCAACGGAACTGCCTGCCGGATTCCTCTAACGCAAGAGTGAAAGTACCCTAAGTTGTATCACGTAATAAGCACAGCAATTATTACGTATACAGTTTCTCATGCATGAAGAATGTAAGGTATAATTATGCCTTGCAGGTGGCTTTTCACCCTTAATAGAAAATTATCCTTTTTAATTGAAGACTTTACTGGCTCTCATGCCACACAGACTTTTTGACCCATTGCCAGTAAGTCGGACGTTCCGCTAAGAGACGATTGCCTTGTATTTATTAAAGGAACACTCCGTGCAAAACTGATGTTTCAAGTTATGCTTAGTGGGTGCTCGAGGATGCAGTGCATGCAACAGGGAAGAATTCAAGGAACTCATAGAAGAGTATTGTGTCATGTAGCGCCCCCTTTAGGACCCAACCTAAAACCATGCAGAACTGCCCATTAATGGGCAGAGATTATACAAGCCCCACCCAGGACAACAGGGACCGTCTCTGAAATTTAGAGAGTCCCTGAAAAATGGGGACTGTTAGCAACTAGGATTTATTGGTCACTGGCTGATGATTCGGAGCCTATGCAGAAGGTTACTGTACCATACAGACCCCTGAAACACTACAAGATAGAGACAAGTTCCGTTTTTAAAGGAGCCGTCTAGCTGCACTAGTGATCCCAATCACTATCTTGAATCAAGGTCTCAAAAGTTAGGCAATTCTCTATAAGCATTGAAACAATGGCTCCAAAGCGGAGCTTCACTTTAAGAGTTCAAACTTGACCGACTAAACAATAACAAAAAGGTAAAAAAAAAAAAAGTTTTCGTCCATCGTCAGGGTGACACAATAAAAGTGATCTGTCAGCATTTGTGGTCTGCTGCCTGCTAGGAATGTGTACATGGTCTGGCTCCAAATTGTTTCAAGTGATCATCCAAGCTTAGTCTTGTGTCATGCTGCCACCCTGAACAAAAGGGGCATTAAATGGGAAAAACAAAGAAAAGCTTGCTACCCACCCAAATATCCGAGGAGGCTGCTGCCAGCACCCAGTGGTCAATATTGTAACCTGTGAAAACGTGTTGGCACCCAGTGTCACAAAGCAGAGAAGGGGGGCAGTCAACGTTTGTTTCATAACATACATGTTAAAAGGATGTTCCCCCTGTAATAAAAGGGGTATCCCACTGGCATACATTAAAATAAAAATGGGGATAGATGGGTCTAAATTCAGATGAGAATCAGCAAGGGGAGCACTGTTTGTTATTTTAATCTTTACTGAGATTTTGCACTTGGAATACAACCATTGGCTAACCTCCGGCACTCCAGCTGTGGTAAAACTTACTTGGCTGTTCTCAGAACTCCACAGAAATTAATGGAGCATGCTGGGAGACGTACTTTCACCACAGCTGGAGTGCCGGAGGATAGCCATCACTGATTTAAAATATACTTGTGTATACTTTTGCAATCACTGTACACAGGGGAGGTGTTATCAGTGATTGATAGCATCCTCTGTGTAAGTGTGTATACATAGATAGCTGTCATAAAGGGCCGTCCATTCCATTCCGAAAAACTGCGGAAGGCACACAGACAGGATCTGCAATTTGCGGACCGCAAAACACGGTGCGTTTGAGTGAACACGCCTTAAGTATGTATGTATGTATTATATATAGCTGTCAGTCACCGATAGCGCCTCCCCTGTGTACCGAGAGCTGTCGACACATTTTACTGAATCTTTTCCCACAAAATATATAACCAATCTGCTTAGTTTCTCCTGCTCTATAACATGCGGCCTGCAGATTTCATTACATTTTGTGGAGGCGGGTTCTCTTTAAGCACTGTCACGTTATTTTGCAAATGTATGATATTGTTATTTGGGCATCATATTGTTTGCCGCTTATAATTAAGCACTGTATGGCACAGTTATTTGTACACTATATGAGGGTGGCACCAATATGACGCACTGCGCAGGACACCATCCAGCCCAGAGCTGCAGTACCCGAGATCAGCCACTGCAGACTGTACAGAGCTGTGGTGTTCGGGCTCCATACAAACCGGCAGATAACAGCTCGATTGTGGTGTTGGACTCCCACTAATCTGATACTGATGACCCACCCTATGGATCTCTCATCAACAGAAAATGAAGGCGTGACAGAACTTAAAGGGAACCTGTCCTCAACTGATCTCACTGAGGGCAGCATAAAATAGTGACAGAACTGCTGATTTCAGGGTGTGTCACTCATGAGCTAAAAGTAAGTGGTTGCTGAGAACCAGCATCGTAATCATCACAGCCCAGGCCTTGAAAAGAGTCAAATCTACTTGAGAAGAGTCCTGGTTACTATAATCTCCTGCACTCCCCATCCATCTGCTGATGATTAGCAGTTCTTTCCTAGAGAGAAAGCGAGAAAACTAGGTAGAAGACTGTCAGACCTCAGCAGGTGGGCAGGAGAGCAGGACTTCATGAATAACCAGGACTCTTCTCAGGTGGCCGGGACTCTTTTCCAGGCCCAGTCTGCCATGATTGTGATGTTGGTTCTTGGCAACCATTTACTTTTAACTTTGATAAAATTACAAAATGAAAAGATCGATGAAATGAACTCACCTGTCTCTACTTTATGCTGCTGTTAGTATGGGCAACATTAAGTTGATGACAGGATTCCTTTAAAAGATTGTTCGGCGTCAGTGCTGTATTACAATAGGGGCGTTCAGGTCGGCAGCCCCGGGCCCAGCACCACTGGGGGGACTAACGCTGACCCGAACGCCCACATACTGCAGGGGGGGGGGGGGCACAGGAGTGCATAGTTCCCTGCCTTGCCGTCGATCACCGCCGTAGGCTTCAGGCCTAGTAGGCCTGAGGCCTATGCAGTAGTGAAATCCTGGCGCAGGCGGGCATGGTGACATCATCACGCTCCTGTGCCAGGATGCAGCACTGTGACGTGTGCGCGCCTGCCTCATCCCACCTTCCTCTGGGAGCAAGCGCCTGGCCCTGGACATAGGTGAGTGTTTAGCTTTTAATTTTTTTCACTTTTATTTTTTTTATTTCATGTGCCTACTTTGGGGGGCATGTGGGGTGGGGACACACAGGAGGACATATTAGTGAAGAGGCATCGAGTCCATAGGGGGGAAATTACTATATTGGGGATTATGTATGGGGGCAAATTACTATGTGGGGGGAAATTATTATGGAAGGATTACTATGTGGGGGCTTAATTATTATGGGAGGGACTACTATGTGGGGGCAAATTACTTTGTAGGGCAGTGTGGAGAAACTACTGTGTGGGTGAAATCAATGTGTGGGGGCAGTGTGGGAGAAATTGCTATGTGGGGCAAATTACTATATGGGGCAGTGTGGGAGAAATTACTGTGTGGAGGCAAACTACTATAAGGAGGATTACTATGTGGGGGCAGTGTGGCGGAAATTACTATATGGGGCGTTGCTATTGGTGAAGCACTGTGGAAATGCTATTATTTTCGGGGACACTATACAGGGATTATTGCCTGGAGCACAATATAGGGTGTTATTATTACTGGGGGCACTCTAGGGAATATTATAGCTGCTGTAGACACTATAGGGACATTTGGGTTAATTTATCAAACTGGTGTAAAGTAGAACTGGCTTAGATGCCCATAGCAACCAATCAGATTCCACCTTTCATTTTTGACAGCTCTTTTGGAAATCCAGTTCTACTTTACACCAGTTTGATAAATTACTCCAATTATGTCTATTAGGGTCCACTCACACGTCCGTAACGCGTTTCAAAACACAGACAGCAGGAATGTGCGTTACGCATTTTGCGGACCGCACATTGCCGGCACTTATAGAATATGCCTATTCTTGTCCGCAATTGCGGACAAGAATAGGACATGTTTTATTTTTTTCGGGAACGGAATTGCGGACCCGGAACTGCGGGTCCGCAATTCCGTGTCCGGGCAGCCCCATAGAAATGAATGGGACTGGACCCTTAGGGTCACTATTTTTTCAGCAGTATAGTACCTGGGGCTTCGGGGAGCACAACGGGCACAGTATTGGGAGTGGCAGCAGGATGACACTGTGGGGACACCAGGATGGGGAGGTTGATGGAAAAATTTAGAAATCCAACGTGTCTGTATTAAAAAATCTGTAGAGATGAGATGTGGCTGAAAGAATTTGCCACGGCGGTCTGGGTCAAATGGAGGAGAAGTGGAAAGAGAAGATCTACATGACAGGAGATGTCACTGTATGTAAGAGGTATGTGGTGCTGTATTCTCCTCCTTGTCTTTTTTATTATAATTATATGTAGGGGTGGGCCATATAAACTATATAAATTCGGGCAACGATATAGATTTTGTCTATATCGCCATAGATGACCACAGAGCGGTAGTGAATTGAAGAAGCTTCTCACTCAGCGCTCCGTGGCCTCCCGACTCTGCACCGCACTGCACTGGCCAGGGCCTTACATGCACACATCGTCAGCGCGCTGGCTGACGCTCTGTGTGACGTCAGATCCCTCCCAGGGCATCAGCCAGCCGTGCACCCTGCAGGAAAGGTAGGTATATTAGCAGGGGCCCGAATCTACCAGGGGGTTGGGTGGATGGCTATGGCATGGAGCTGATGGCGCTGGCTGAGGGACATGGATGACTGCAAATAGCAATGGCAGCAATGGGGCTGATGGCACTGGCTGGGGGACATGATGATGGTAGCAATGGCATAGGGTTGATGGCCAATGACAATGGCATGGGGTTGATGGTGCTGGCTGGGGGACATGTATGATGGCAATGGCATGGGGCTGATGGTGCTGGCTAGGGGACATGGATGATGGCAAATGGCAAAATTTGCACTTTATTTTAAACAATTTTGTGTTTTACTAACACTTCATCTTTACATTGTTTGGAAAAAGATCTGTTACACAATACACATATTAAACATTTCTTGAAAAGTTTTGTAATTTGTATACATACAGAAGAAAATAATATATTGCGATATATCGTTATATCGCACATGCTTCAAATTATATCACAATATAGATTTTAGCCCATATTATATGCATTTTAAATTTGTTGACCAAATTTTTTACTTTAGGACCCAATTTGGAGTATTTTTTTTAGTCTAAAGATGTCATATAGCGTAGGAAAGACTGTGGCGCTCACAAAGCACCGCAGCCTCTTCATACAATTTTTTTTTAAACTAAAATGGAGGGAGGCACCCAAGTTGGGTAGACAGCCCTGGGCCTATCATGCACTTAATCCGCTCCTGTTCGGTATGGTTCACAGAAGTCACAGCGGAGACTGTTCATGCGCCGCTACGCGGAAGTGTAGCAACACATGAATGGTTGCTGCTCCATTGGTGCGAGATTTTCAGGGCAGGGTGAGATGTCCAGCCCTGTCAATCAAACAGCATGGGGAGCTTCTTCAGCAGTGGGGACAGCCTCTTGTATGTGAAGAACTCTCGCTGATATAAGGAATTGATTCGTACAAATCATGTCCCCCTCTAATATAGGTTACACTTACCCTGTTCCCCGGCACCCGCATAGCTCCAGATGCCTGCACGGCCGCTGCTGCATCTCCCCATTGCACGGATCAAAACATCCGTCGGGGGGGGTGTTTGCGGTGCTGTTCAACCAATAGCAGGCCATGACAGAGACGAGCATCCCTAGCATCGCGGCTGACTACAGGGAGGCTCATCCCCGTCACGGCCTGCTGTTGGCTGCCCCCACCTCCCCCGGATGTTTTGATATTTTAATAGTTCAGGCATTTTGGGATGCAGCAATCACTGTTATGTTAATATATTTTATTGTTTACTGTGAACCTACCTTTAGGTGACTGGAACCAGCGATCTTCTGATCGTTTGTCCCAAAGACCGCAATAGAATACTACTGCAGTCTATGAAATTCTGCCTCTCTGCCTGCTGAGCTGTGCCTCGTGCACGTCTTTACAGGCAGTTAACCATGACCGGCCTGGGGACCTTCAGAAAACCCCCATAAGCATAATGACGTTCATGTATGTGATTATGCATTAAGGGGGTGAAAGAACATCTTTCAGCACGACCAACCCCCCCTTGACCAGCCTGGTACGGTTGTTCATGCTGATAAAAACTATACACTTAATATGATTCTAAGTGGCCCCATTACAAAAATAACTCACGAGACCGAGAGATACAACGCAGGCACAGGATGGCAGGTCTCGGCACTTGCTCAGTTTGAATCTGCGCTCTGAGCAAACGCCAAGACTAGAAGATACAGCGCAGATTGGAGAACACAGGTCTCAGAGCTAGAAGAGTAGCAGGCAATAAAATATTAGCCCTGTCAATCCAGTGGAACGGTAGAGGGACTGAAGCTGAAGAAGAGTGTAAAAAACTGGTGCTCAGAGGGATTTGGCCAGCCTCTCTGTGCTCCAGTTAGGTAATTTGCATATACATGAAAATGCAGTTCTCAGTAATGGGGCTATGGAGAGTCATAATAAGGATATCATTTTTATTAGCATGATCAACCCTACCAGACTGGATGTCTGGCTTAATAAGATTGATCATGCTGACAGATGCTCTTCAAAAACTTTTTGCTAAGCAAATTTATAAAAATAAAAGGGCACTGTACCTTCCAAATGTTTTAATAAAGCTCTTGTGCTGTTTCCATGTGCAGATATAAGAACAGTTTTCCCTTTTTTGATTTCAGGTCCAATCTCCTCATTCCAGTAGGGAAGGAGCCTTTCCAGAACTTGCTTCAAACTCTCAGATTTTGGCAATTTGTCTTTTTGTATGTCACAAAACATATACCTTCGATCTGTATGAATCTCCTGATAATAAGGATGGCTCTCATCTATAGGCGGAAGGGGGACATCATAACTCCTCCTCCAGATCTTAACCTGCTCTTCTCCATGATTCAGTGCCAGTTCAGCTCGGTTGAGACCAATGAGCGCCCCATAATGTCTCTCATTGAGCCGCCACGAACTCCGAACAGGGACCCATTCTTGGCCAAGTTCTTGCATTACAAGCCAAGCTGTTTGGATGGAGCGGCTCAGGATTGACGTGTAGACCAGGTCAAACTCAAATCCCAGAAATTTTAAATGCTTTCCGCACATCTCAGCTTCTCGAAGTCCATCCTCGCTCAACTTTTGGTCAACCCAACTGCAAAATCGGTTCTCAATGTTCCAGGCACCCTCACCATGCCTCAGCATTACAAGTTTATATTTGGACATGTTAGGTTTTGTACTTCAATTCTCCAGGGTAGAAGATATGATTGAAGGTGCTCACCTGATGGAGAAAGACACATGGCACATTAACTCCTATACCCTAGCCATATACAGAACAGCACCAAATATCCTGATGTCTACTGGGATTTTGGCAAGACTTGCCATATGTCTAATATTAATGAGGGCCACCCGTTTCGCCCCCAAAGGCAGATGTCAGTCAGCTGCCATTCAACATGACCACCAAAAGGTGTCTAGCAGTGGCTTACTCTACTCACTGCATTCAAAACACATGTACACTCGTCCAAGCGGATATATGTGATGGGGGGGGGGGGGGAGACACATCCACTGAGAGTCATCTCATGTGTATCGCCAGCCTTGTAACAAGTTATGCAGCACTGTACTGTGCTAGTGGTCCCTCAAGATACAATATTAATTTGTTCCAGGGCGACCATTGTATGTTGAAACCATTGTAAGTTGAGTAATCGGTTGCAAAGCCCCAAAATGTCATCCAAGATAAGTGAAAATTAAGATTTAAGAAAAATAAGCAGATAACTAAGACAGATAAAGCAAGTCCTTACATATAACAGTCAGGAATAGCTGCTAACTAGTAACTAATACAGCTAGTTTACCAGAGGAGTGGCCTGGATTGGTTGGATCTGAGTCTGAGACATTGTATGTTGAGTCTAGTTTCAACTTATGATGGGTGAGAAAAGACCATTGTATGCTGGAAATATTGTATCCTGAGGCCATTGTATCTTGAGGGATCACTGTATATCCCATAATGCACTGTAAACCAACCTAAGCCAAGACCGTGAAAACATTTTTTTATTATTGCATTTTACTGATTTGGGGCTCAAAATATCTTTCCATTGGTCTTCATCATTTTTTTTTACTTTTTTTGTTTCAGTGCCTCACAATGAATATGTCATGTTGCTGCTCTGATGGCTCAATCTGTATCCATTATCTCTGAACTCTTGACAGCTCATAAACACTCATAGCTAAATACTTCTCAATTTATCTATAATGAGTACTTGTGAGCTGTCAGAAAAGGGACAGGTAAGGCCAACAGATTGAGCCGTCACAGCAGCTGATTCACTGTAAAGAAAAATGCAACAGTCTGCAAATGCACTGAAAACTGTAGAGGAAAAACTTAGTAATAAAGACCAATTGAAAAAATAATTGTTACACAAAGGTGTATGTAGCCTTAAAATCTCACAAGGTACCATTTTGAGTTTTTTTTTTTTAATTTACCAGCAATAAAAAAAATTCACATGAATACAGATGATGACTAAACATAGAGCTCCACATCCAAACGAACAAAAGTAAAGGCTTATATGTCTGCAGATACCACCAGATGATCCTCATTTCTACATCATAATTGGTAGTTAGCTGGAACATGCAACCTATCATAGTATCAGGCCTATTTCTCAAAACCAATAATAGATAAGAAGGATAAGATGTTATATGGTAAGATAATAGATGAGACACATCTGTTATATGACCAGAGCCAACACAACCAATGCCACATCTACTACCGGTTATTAAAAGTTATCCCCTATCCACAAGATAGTGGATAACTGTTAGATTGGTGGGGGTCCTACCAATTGGACACCCACCAATACCAAAAACGCATACCAAGTAACCATCACGGCACCCCAAAATAATTGGAGCAGCAGGTCAGACATGATAACTGCCACTCCATGGGAGTTCCGGCGGTGACAGACAAGTGCGTCGCTCAGCTATTTCCGGAACTCTCAGAGATGAATGGAGCAGCAGTGCATATGGGGGAGCTGCAAAGGGCCCAGCGGTAGGACCCCCCCCCCACTGATCTAATAGTTATCCCCTAACCTTTGGATAGGATATACCTTTTAATAACCAGATTACCCCTTTTGCAAGGATGGTCTTATGAATATGTATTTTAAGATTAATGCATATACTATTAGCATAATGTTTCTCTTTACCAAACCTGCAATCTGTCAGAGAGCCTGACAATTTCCCTGCAGTGCCTCCACAGGGTAAATGAAGTATTACATGTGTCTTTTGAAACCGACCTCTAGTCTAGAGAAAGCCATGTTTTTCTTTCTGGCACATTGAAAGGGGTCCTAAATAACAGACTCACCTGTATAATAGACAATCTAAAAATAAGCTTACTAAACCAGGCAACCCCTAGTAGCTCCCCACATAGAGGATGTCTGGATGCTTCATTATGCAGGTCCTTTCATTCATTTGACACACAGGGGCTCCAGAGGTCAGAACCAACATCATTCATATTGTCATGGCATATTACAGTGATACAATATACCTTTAAAGTTTCAATATAGATTGGAAGTATCCCTTTAAAGTTCCACTAGCTGTATTTGACAGCGTATTTAAAGTGATAGAACATCCACACTGTACACGTGCAGGCTTCTCTTACTCTTAACAATATCTGACATTCACGAACCCGGAATATTAGGCACATGTAGACAAAAGCCTGAGGCTGAATTGTGCTGCATCCAACACACACTCCATAGATAAAGTCAATAGCTGAAATCTCCTGTAAATGCTACAGTAAAGATGGGTGTATGCAGAATGTTTACCCAACAGCGCACACACAGAACTGTATTTACAGATGTAGCAGTGTGGAGTTTGTTGTTTGCCCCTTGTTAATTGCCTTGCGATACAATTACTACAAGTCTTCTTTCTGACGTCACTGGCCAAGGAACAAGCCACGACCTCTTCAAACAACCGATCGTCACCTGAGGATAGGCCGTCAATATCAAAATCTCGGAGGAAACCTTTAATGTAATCCTCAACCAAAAGTGTTTGTTTTAGGCCTCATGCACACAAAACGTATGTATTTTGCATTCTGTAAAAAAAAACAAAAAAAAAAAAACGGATCCGCAAAAAATATGGATGAGATCCTTGTGCATTCTGTATTTTGCTGAACGGAACAGCTGGCCCCTAATAGAACAGTACTATCCTTGTCCGTAATGCGGACAATAATAGGACATGTTTTATTTTATTTTTTAGGGATGTAAATATGGACATACAGAAACGCAATACACACGGAGTAACTTCAGTTTTTTTTTTTGCAAACACTTTGAAATGAATGGTTCCGTATACGGTCCGCAAAAAAAAACACGGAATGGACTAGAAAAGAAAATACGTTTGTGTGCACGAGGCCTTGGTTGTTCCTGCGCTTAGGACTTACATGGTCGCATTTTTGCAATTTAAATGTTGATAAGACTGCTATACGCCACCCGTAAGCTGTTTACAGACTTGTCTTATGACAAACAACCCCACAAGCTGTGACTGTAGTCAGACAAAACGCCCCCCCGGCAAACAGCAGAGGTAATCATGTAACACACGGCCAGCCTTAATCCACCACTGCCTTTTTAGCATATTTGGATGTCTCCCCATAGGGAACCCCCTTTTATGATACCTATATGCAGTGATGGCCAGCGAACACATGCGGGCTGCCATCTTTAGTAAGGTAGACTCACCCGTCCGGCGATGCACAGGTAAGCCCTTACCTGTGCCGGGAGCCGGTCTGAAATCAAATGCAGTCGCCGGGAGCAGGCAGTTCCGAGAACAGCCCGATGAAGGCCCCGGGCGGCTGTTCTCGGAACTGCCTGCTCCCAGTGACTGCATTTGATTTCAGACCGGCTCCCGGCACAGGCAAGGGCTTACCTGTGCATCGCCGGACGGGTGAGTCTACCTTACTAAAGATGGCAGCCCGCATGTGTTCACTGGCGAACAGTGTGAACTGACCACCACTGCCTGTATGCCCTTCCATAGATTAGATGGACATAGATTGTGTAGTAAAGCAGCCCTCCTACCTGGGAGACAAGAGGGGCATTTATTGATACAGTGATGCATACCTACCTGCATTTTTGTTGGTAAATTTGGAGTGTTTAAAAACCCATTTCATACAATGGTGGCATATCGCTAGAATGTGCCACCAGTGTCAGATAGAAGCTGGAGACCCGCTCCTGTCTCCAGAAAGGGGCCTAGAAGGTCAAGGACAACACATATGCACTATATTCACTTCTGTGAGACTTCCGAAAAAAGCAGTGCGCACGCAATTTTGGGAAGCTTCATAGGAGGTGCATGGAGAGCGCACCGCGCACGTTCAACCGCTCCATTCATCACTTTGGAACTGACAGAAATAGCCGAGTTGGCAATCTGCTATTTTCTGAACTCCCACAGCAGTGAATGGACGGTGGACTCTCTTGCGTAATGCACTCTGCTTCATTTTTGGAGGCCAATTTAGAAGTGGGTCCCAGAGGCGGGGACCTGCAACTATCCGACATTGGTGGCATAGCCTAGTGATATTTGTTGGCAATACCCATTTAAAGGGGTTGTCTCATCATGGACAATGGGGGGCATATCGCTAGGATATGCCCCCATTGTCTTATAGGTGCGGGTCCCACCTCTGGGACCCGCACCTATATCGAGAACGAAGCCCCACAAGTTAAGGAGGGCGCACTATGCATGAGCAGCCGCCCTCCATTCATTTTCTATGGGGCCGGCGAAAATAGCCGAGCACTGGCTTGGCTATTTCCGTCTGCCCCATAATAATGAATGGGGGCGGGGGCCGCGCATGCACTTCTACAGGGAGTCGGCTTGGTGGTGGCTGGACCGGAGTCCTCCAGCCACCAAGCCACCACCTTGCAGGGCTCCGTTCTCTATATAGGTGCGGGTCCGAACAGTGGGACCTATAAGACAATGGGGGCATATCCTAGCCTTGCCCAAACCCACACAGAACCACCCACGCTTATAGTGCCCACTTCACCAGTCCCACTGATCACTACTTCCTCCTCTTTTCTCCACGGCTTCCGCATCCAAATTTATAATGCCCGCTTTCTCTATACCTTTCTCACAGATAGCGGACAAGGTCCAACTGTCTTCTGGGTGTCAGCCCAATTGGCAATACCTTCATCGGCGCATTTTTCCTAAGGGTTGAGGGATATGGCACAGGAGAAGGAGAAAAGACTGGGTGGAATTACGTTTATTGTCAGGCGCTGGTGAAGCCACGGGCAGTATAACTGGTTGGGTACTGGTTTTTATTGTGGATTATTACGCACTTTGTCAAGCTGGTCAGCTTGTAAGTATAATTAAGTGTGAGGGCAACCATGTATTTTTAGCGATACCGCCCAGTTTTTGTGCTTTTCTCCTCCAACTATGCCAAATCCCTCACCACTTAGGAAAATGGCGCTGGTGAAGATATTACCAACTGGTAAGTTGGGGCTTGTGGACTACCTGCAAGGAAGATGTAGAAAAAGCGGAGGCCGAAACCATGGAGAAAAGAAGTCAGGACTAGTGATGAGCAAACTTTGTGTTTCAAGTTCGGCGTACAAGGTTAGGGTTATCTAAGAATTCCATAACGTTATGGATAATTTATGTATGGCCCGTGGTAGCGAAATCCATAACGGAATTTTTAGATAACCCGAACTTTGTACACCAAACTTGAAACCACAAGTTCGCTCAACACTAGAAAGGACTATATGGAAGATTTATCAACTCTTTTCTAAAGGACAACTGGCTTCATTGCCCACAGCATCCAATCAGATTCCACCTTTCATTATTTAGAGCTACTCCGGAAAATGAAAGGTGAAATCTAAGTGGTTGCTATGGGCAACTAGGCCAATTTTTCTTCACAACAGTTTGATAAATCTCCCCCTATAAGCATGGAGTGTGTACTCACACCATGGCAGGAAAGCTGCAAGAGGACCCTGCTATTTTCCGGATGAGCTGGATTTATGGACATATTCTACATTAGGATGTTATATCATTTATGCTATGTTTTATTTTACTATTCATTTTATAATCATGATGAAAACATCGAAATTATTTGGGATCTACTTAGCAACTATGGGTGGCTCAGGGTTAGCGCTCCTGTCCTGCAGAGCTGGTGGACCTAGGTTGGAATCCAACCTCAATGAACATCAACATGGAGTTTGTAGGTTCTCCTTCTGTTACTTTGACTGAAGGCACTGACCCTTTCTTTAGAAAATTCTTATCAACCACATCTGATCTGAGCCTCCATCAGTAAGAATTTCCATGAGTCAGGGCAAGGAACCTAAACATGACGCGCAGATTTTCTAACTGCCCAATAAAATAACCATGAAAATGTGCACATGTCAATGAAAGGAAATGATGGCTCCTCAGGACCAGAGATGGAAAGTCCAGTCCAGAGGATGGCTTAGTGTGGAGGTATGGGGAGATGTAGCAGAGCTGATTATCTCAAAAGGTGGCAAAGCTGGGTGTTTTGTATTTGTCACTGAGAACAAGGTTTTCTGTGGTTTTCACAACATGAAGAGTTAAAAAGGGGCAAACAAATAATATGTGAATGCTGCAGAGCGGAATTTCTGATAGATAGAGGCAGCCAAGTTGAGGGAGTCTCTGAAGCTGCACAGACTTATCAGCATGCACAGCCCTCACAGAGTAACAGCACCCATTCAGCTCAGCTACATCCTAGCCCATCTGCAGCCAGTGCATGCATGTATTCCAGGGACTCACCTCCTGCAGGTGCTGCCGCTTACGGTCAGTCCAGGCTGCTGCACAGGAGGATAGCTGTTGTTGTTGTGCAGGGCAGGCTCTGCTGCTGCAGGACTGCTTCCCCCTCCTCCAGGTTTCTGCAGCCCCGCCAGTCTGCTGTGACCTAGTTGCTAGCTCTGGCCCCGCCCATTTGTCGCTTTGACTGACAGCGCGGGCGGCAAATGAGGTGCCGGGGACGTGGGCGCCTAGGAGGATAACAGCGGTGATGTGGGTGTCTCACGTCAATGGCTTTTTCTGGAGCAGAAGGGAAACCCTGAGAAGATGTGTGTGATCTGTGTAGCGTCATCACTTATGTGCTTGGTGTACCAGGGCCGGTGCCCACATGTAGCAGACCTACTGGGCAGCTTTGGGGAAGGGACATGAGGGAGACTGTCCTGATAATGCCCCACTGCAAAATGTTTTACCTTTAGGCCTCATGCACACGACAGTGGTGTGTTTTGTGGTCCGCAAATCGTGGATCCGCAAAACACGGATGGCGTCCGTGCGCGTTTCGCAATTTGCGGACCGGTACGGACTGCCTTCAATATAAATGCCTATTCTTGTCCGCAAAGCATGGACAAGAATAGGACATGTTATTATTATTTTTTTGCGGGGCCATGGAACGGAGCAACGGATGCAGACAGCACACAGAGTGCTGTCCGCATCTTTTGCAGCTTCATTGAAGTCAGTGGGTCCGCATCCGAGCCACCAAAACAGCGGCTCGGATGCGGACCCAAACAACGGCTGTGTGCATGAGGCCTATGGCTACTTTCACACTGGACAGATCAGTTCAAATAATACAACCGTCTGCATCTGTTCAGAACGGATCCGTTTGTGTTATCTTCAACAAAGCCAAGACGGATCCGTTCAGATAATACAACCGTCTGCATCCGTTCAGAACGGATCAGTTTGTATTATCTTTAACATAGCCAAGACGGATCCATCTTAAACACTATTGAAAGTCAATGGAGGACGGATACGTTTTCGATTGTGTCAGTGAAAACGGATCCGTGCCCATTGACTTGCATTGTGTGTCAGAACGTTTGGATCAGTTTCATCAGACAGACACCAAAACGTCACAACAGCGTTTTGGACAGAGGAAATACCGGTATTGTCTTCGTCCAAAATTCCAGATCAGTTGCCCGATCTGGCATTAATTTACATTGAAATGTATTAAAAATACCGCAATACCGAATCCTTCCTTTCGGTTTGCGCTTGCACAGACCGGTAAAAATGTGAATTTTTTTTTTAACTGATCCGTTTGTCCGTATGACAAGTGGAGAGACGGATCCGTTCTTGCAATGCATTTGTGAGACAGATCCGTCTACAAATGCTGTCTACAGATTGCCTGATCTGGCAGGCAGTTCCGGCGACGGAACTGCTTGCCAGATCACTCTGCCGCAAGTGTGAAAGTAGCCTTACCATAAACATGCATATAACCAGTTAATAAATAAAACGCATACAAATATATGAATTAAAATGGCCGCGATCTTTATTAAAGGGGGTAACTGAAGTTAACCAATCTATTAATTCATTAAAAATTCCCATAAATTAATTAAACGTCCATTAAAGAGGACCTTTCATCGGTCCAAACATTGTTAAGGGCTCTTTCACATCTGCGTTCTTTTCTTCCGGCATAGAGTTCCGTCGTCGGGGCTCTATGCCGGAAGAATACTGAGAAGGATTATCCTAATGCATTCTGAATGGACAGTCCGTCCTTCAGGATGTCTTCCGTTCCGGAACGGAACGTTTTTTGGCCGCAGCAAATAGCGCAGCATGCTGCGCTTTTTGCTCCGGCCAAAAATCCGGAACACTTGCCGCAAGGCCGGATCCGGAATGAATGCCCATTGAAAGGCATTGATCCGGATCCGGCCTTAAGCTAAACGTCGTTTCGGCGCATTGCCGGATGCAACGTTTAGCTTTTTCTCAATGGTTACCATGGCTGCCGGGACGCTAAAGTCCCGGCAGCCATGGTAAAGTGTAGTGGGGGGCGGGGAAGCAGTATACTTACCATCCGTGCGGCTCCCGGGGCGCTCCAGAGTGACGTCAGGGCGCCCCAAGCGCATGGATCACGTGATCGCATGGATCACATGATCCATGCATATGGGGCGCTCTGACGTCACTCTGGAGCGCCCCGGGAGCCGCGCGGACTGTAAGTATACTGCTCCCCGCTCCTACTATGGCAACCAGGACTTTAATAGCGTCCTGGGTGCCATAGTAACACTGAAAGCATTTTGAAGACGGATCCGTCTTCAAATGCTTTCAGTACACTTGCGTTTTTCCGGATCCGGCATGTAATTCCGGCAAGTGGAGTACACGCCGGATCCGGACAACGCAAGTGTGAAAGAGGCCTAACTAAGTATCATGACATATACAGCGGCGCCCGGGGATCTCACTGCACTCACTATTATCCCTGGGCGCTGCTCTGTTCGGCCGCTATGTCCTCTGGTATCTTCGCTCACTTGGGTATAGTAGGCGGAGTCTGCCCTTGTTCTGCTGGGCGTCTCCTCCTCCTAGGCTGTAGCGCTGGCCAATGGCAGCGCAGAGCTCACAGCCTGGAGAAAACCTCCCAGGCTGTGAGCTCTGTGCTGCGATTGGCCAGCGCTACAGCCTAGGAGGAGGAGACGCCCAGCAGAACAAGCGCAGTCTCCTCCTACTATAACCAAGTCCCCGAACATACCGGAGGACATAATGGGAGAACGGAGCGGCGCCCAGGGATAATAGTGAGTGCAGTGAGATCCCCGGGCGCCGCTGTATATGTCATGATACTTAGTTCACAATGTTTGGACCGATTAAAGGTTCCTCTTTAAGAATTACTTATGAGTCCACCCAGAAGGCTGGGCGACTAACAAAACCGCAACTAAAAAACAGAGAGGGCGGGCGGGGCACTTTCTTCTCTTTAATTCTTCAAGCGCTGACAACGCTTCAGCTAGTGAGTGACCTTGAAATTCCCGCCGAAAATGACCTCCCTCCAATCAACTTCCATGGCTAAAAATAGCTCAATGCCCAGCAACTGGTCAGCAACACTTTTGACCAATCAAATGCTGTTCTGTTACCGGCTAACTTTACCTGAGAGAAAAGAACAAGGAAGGGGGGGGGGGGGGGACAGGCCAGCACAAAAAAAGTGTCTCAGTGACACTGTTAGGGGCAAACGCCAAATATCTGGCGTCACCCCTATCATGGTGCCACATTCGACAACTTACCATAAACAATGTTTTACATTTAATCAGTTATAAATACAAACACATATATGGATTAAAATGGCCACGGTCTTAATTAAAGTGGGTAGCCAAGTTAAAACCAATCCATTAATTCATTAAAAATTCCCATAAATTAATTAAACATCCATTAGGAATTACTCATGAGTACTCCCAGGACTGGGCGACTAACCCCCAAAAGCCAAGTGTGGCATTAGCCGCACTTGGCACCCCCCAACAAAACCGCGGCCCTTTCAACAACTGAATGCGAGCCCAGATTAAAAATATCTAACCCAATTTCAGATAAATGTACCAAACCACCCCGATAAAGGACCAACACAGAACCAGCCAGCTCCAAATGCCTAATCGACCACCCATTCAATGATGTAAAAAAAAATTCCAATCCTCTGTTGATCCGTTTCCTAATTCTGTCTAGAAACCGCAAACGTGGGCTATTCCAAACAAAACGAGGCATAATTTCGGAGAAAACCAAAATAACTCCTGGCAACAATTTACTAATGTATGCCAGATCCTTTTTCATGTCTGCTAATAAATCTAAAGTATTTACCTTCCCCAAATCATTACCTCCCAACATCAAAGATAACTACGCTACTTGTGGAGGAATCCGAGACTGCAATTCACCCTTGAGAATAGGAACCACTTGATTCCAACGCAATGCCCTAAACCCTAACCAATAAACAGAAACAGAGGGAATATCAAAAAAACAATTGACGAGCATAGATACGGACTGACGCCCTCTTCTCTGCCCAAAAAACAAAGGAATAACCGAAAATCCAAACATTAATCTGCCCAGAACCTGAAAGAG
This sequence comes from Bufo gargarizans, assembly GCF_014858855.1. Classification (NCBI taxonomy): domain Eukaryota; kingdom Metazoa; phylum Chordata; class Amphibia; order Anura; family Bufonidae; genus Bufo; species Bufo gargarizans. The sequence continues at coordinate 469,033,306 of NC_058081.1, read as the reverse complement.
AATTAAATTACAGTAACACCAATTTAGGCCTGATATACAACTTGTATCTATCAGAATCCCACCTGCCAATTCTCTTAATTAAAACCTTATCCAAGCCCATCCTAGACGCTTCAGTAGCAGCGCCAATACGAAAGGAATGAGAAGAATAAGAGTCCATTCACACTTCCGAATAATGGGTCCGCATCTGTTTTCCAAATTGCGGAACGGGTGCGGACCCATTCATTCTCTATGGGGACGGAATGGATGCAGAGAGCACACTATGTGCTCTCCGCATCCGCATTTCCGGAGCGCGCCCCCGATCTTCCGGTCCGCGGCTCTGGAAAAAAATAGAATATGTCCTATTCTTGTCCGTAATTGCACTACGGACGTCTGAATGGACCCTTAGGCTCACCCTCCAGGCCCAGAAAGGATAAACATTTTTTGAAAACAGCATTGAACTTAAATCTGGAGTGAAGAGCCATCAGCATGAATTAAAAAAATAACCAGAAACTGGCGGCCCTACATCCAACAATTCCTTGACAGCCAAAACTGGGCAAATATCTGAACCGATAAGACAGTGTAATAACCAAACCCTTCCTTAACTGATCTGTCTTAGACTTTCTAATTTAAACTATAAGGCCTCTTTCACACGGGCGTCGCGTGTGAGGGCCGGACAAGATGCGGGTGCGTTGCAGGAAAATGGGTGATTTTTCCACGCGAGTGCAAAGCGTTTGAATGCGTTTTGCACGCGCGTGAGAAAAATCGGCATGTTTGGTACTCAGACTTCACAGAAGTTTGGGTTTGGGATCGGTGTTGTGTAGATTTTATTATTTTCCCTTATAACATGGTAGCGGATCTCCTCTTCTTTCTACTTTCTTCAGGAACTGGCTAAAGGACCTTTGGTGACGTCACTGCGCTCATCACATGGTCCGTCACATGGTACATAACCATGGTGATGGACCATGTGATGAGCGCAGTGACGTCACCAAAGGTCCTTTTCCTCGCAGGTCATCAAAGAAGAAGAAAGAAGGCGATCCGGGCTGCGCCAACAAGACATTTTTTTAACCCCTCCATCTCTAATTTACTTAGCATTTTATATTAAGAATGCTATTATTTTCCCTTATAACCATGTTATAAGGGAAAATAATAAAGATTGGGTCCCCATCCCGATCGTCTCCTAGCAACCATGTGTGAAAATCGCACCGCACCCGCACTTGCTTGCGGATGCTTGCGATTTTCACGCAGCCCCATTCACTTCTATGGGGCCTGCGTTGCGTGAAAACACAATATAGAGCTTGCTGCGATTTTCACACAACGCACAAAGTGATGCAAGAAAATCACTGCTCATGTGCACAGCCCCATAGAAATTTATGGGTCCAGATTCAGTGCGGGTACAATGCGTTCACATTACGCATTGCACCCGCGCAGAAAACCTGCTCGTGTGAAAGAGGCCTAAGTCTACTTTGACACTCGCGTTTTGGCTTTCCGTTTGTGAGACCGTTCAGGGCTCTCATAAGCGGTCCAAAACGGATTAGTTTGTATTCTAATGCATTCTGAATGGAAAAACATCCGCTCAGAATGCATCAGTTCTGTCTCCATTCCGCTTTGGAAACGAACACCAAAATGCTGCAAACGCTGAAACTCAGACAAACGGATCCGTCCTCGCACACAATGTAAGTCAATGGGGACGGATCCGTTTTCACTGGCACAATAGAAAACGGATCCGTCCTTCATTGACTTTCAATGGTGTTCAAGACAGATCCGTCTTGGCTATCTTAAAGAGGACCTTTCATCAGAATTAAACTTCTAAATTAACTATACAGGCATGTAGAGCGGCGCCCAGGGACCCCCCTGCACTTACTGGTATACCTGGGCGCCGCTCCGTTCTCCGGTAATTGCCTCTGATATCTTTACAGTTAGGCTCCACCCAGGGGAACCTGCCGTCGGCTCATTCTCCAATGCTGCAGCACTGGCCAATCACAGCGCTCAGCTCATAGCCTGAGAGAGAGCTGAGCGCTGTGATTGGCCAGCGCTGCAGCATGGGAGAAGGAGGCGCCGGCAGGTTCCCCTGGGTGGAGCCTAACTGTAAAGATACCGGAGGCAATTACCGGAGAACGGAGCGGCGCCCAGGTATACCAGTAAGTGCAGGGGGGTCCCTGGGCGCCGCTCTACACTCCTGTATAGTTACTTTAGAAGCTTAATTCTGATGAAAGGTCCTCTTTAAAGATAATACAACCTGATCCGTTCTGAATGGATGCAGACGATTGTATTATCTGAACGGATTCGTCCATGACAAAACGCGAGTGTGAAAGTAGACTAACACAAGAAGGCAATAATGGAATATCTGACAACAAAGACGAACATTGGGAGCAACAAGCTGCTAGTTCACGTGTGCGCCCAGACTGCGGCTCCATCCCCATTGAATATAATGGGGGTGGAGTTACGGCAGCGTACAGCGAGAGGCAGCCGGACTAAAAGTACAACATGCCCCCTGCCCCCTATTATAGTCAATGGGGACAGAGCCGGTGTCAGGGGGCACACGTGAACTAGCGGCAGGACGGATCCGACAGGCTGTTCACCCGCCGAGAACAGCCTGCCGGGCTCACCTGCCTCTAGTGTGAAACTAGCCTAACCCTTAATGCCCCCAAAAATGCAAAAACAAATGCAGTCCTAAACAAATTAAACTCATAAAGGGAAGAAGAAAAATTATGCAAAGCACATACCAATAGTGATGTCCCGAACTATTCGCCGGCGAACATAGCTTGTTCGCGTTCGCTGCGGCGGGCGAACATATGCGATGTTCGTTCCGCCCCTATACATCATCATTGAGTAAACCTTGACCCTGTACCTCACAGTCAGCAGACACATTCCAGCCAATCAGCAGCAGACCCTCCCTCCCAGACCCTCCCACCTCCGGGACAGCATCCATTTTAGATTCATTCGGAAGCTGCATTCTCAGTGAGAGGAGAGACAGTACTGCTGCTGCTGATCTAATAGGGAAAGCGTTAGCTAGGGCAGTGTTCTGTGTCCACAGACTCATCTGCTGTAAGGACAGTGTTCTGACAGCACCCCAAAAAGCCCTTTTCAGGGCTGGTACATCAATGTGCTTTTTTTTATTTTGCATATATATATTGCAGTTGCCTGGCTGCCCGTGTGTGAGAGGCTGCAGGCTCAGTCACAGACAATACTGTGTCCAGACCATTCATACAGGGTGTGACAGAAAATAACCTTGCAGATAAAAAAAATTAAATTTTATATTTTTCTGTGATATAATCCCAGTTGCAAGCCAGTGTGTGTCTGGCCCCAGACTGTACTGTGGCCACTGGCTAGGCCTCCACTCATACCATTACAGGGTGTCACTCACAAATACCTTGCAGATAAAACAAATCTATTTAATATTTTTCTGTGATAAATTCCCAGAAAAATCAATTCAATTCACCTTTCAGGGACCCTTGGTATTGTACGTGGCTGGGTGGAGGAAGAAACCTTCATGACATCAACGGGACATGGCTAGCTTGGTATCCAACCTTGTGCAAATGGGGAGTTTGCGGTTGGGCAAATGGACTGTTTGCGGTTGTTTGCTGTGCATTAAAAGGGGAGTTTGGTCTGTCAATGTCTGTGAAGTGGGCGTAAGCCTTATACTACCTGTTCGATACAACATCATACCTGATCGTATACACACACTGGATGTTTTAAACCACGTTGTTCCCAAAAATTTTGGATTGTTAGGTGATTTATGCCCTTTATGGATTAAAACCCAACTCTGCGTCAACTATGTAATTTTCCATGGGAGTTTTGCCATGGATCCCCCTCCGGCATGCTACAGTCCCCTTGAAACAACTTTTTCATCACTACTGTGGCTAGAAAGAGTCCCTGTGGGTTTTAAAATTTGCCTGCCTATTGAAGGCAATGGCGGTTCGCCCGTTCGCGAACATGTGCAAAAATTTGCGCTCGCTGTTCGCGATTCGCCGAACATGCGAACTTTGACCCATGACACATCCACCAGTTGGTACAGGACAGCCAATTGAGACGTTTCAGCACATGGACACACCCCCAACCCTATAAAAGAACCCGATCTGGCAGCCATTTTACATTATGTGTTTTGCCAGTGTAGGGAGGGGTTGCATTTTGGAGCAAATAGGGCCACAAAAGTCCTTTTAAGGTGTGATATAGAGTGGTGTGATATACTTATAATATACTTTCTAACATGAAAATTATATTATAGTGTATTCGTATTGTGCAGCAGTTGTGTGCGATTCTGCTGCTATACATAGCTAGATAAAGGGACAAACGCTATTGGAGTAACAAATTGCAACGGGTGTGATATACCTGTTGCCCCCCCTAAAAAAAAACAGCTTGAGGGCTGCGATATATATTCTTCCACAAAATCCTGATTGAGGGGTGCTATATACCTTCTTCCACCAAATACTGATTGAGGGCTTTGATACACCTGCTTTCACAAAATCCTGATTGAGGGGTGCCATATACCTGTTTCCACCAAACACTTATTTAGGGGTGCTATATACCAATTTCTGCCAAATACTGATTGAGGGGTGCTATATACCTGTTTCCACCAAATACAGATTGAGGGGTGCCATATACCTTCTTCCACAAAATACTGTTTAAGGGGTGCTATTGCTATATACCTTCTTCCACCAAATACAGATTGAGGGGTGCTATATACCTTCTTCCACCAAATACTGATTGAGGGCTTTGATACACCTGCTTTCACAAAATCCTGATTGAGGGGTGCCATATACCTGTTTCCACCAAATACTGATTGAGGGGTGCTATATACCTGTTTCCTCCAAATACTGATTGAGGGCTGCGACATGCCTTCCACAAATACTGCTCTTCTCTACGGACTTAGGCAAAGGGTCATTTAGAAAATGACAGGCAGAGGAAGAGGCAGACTGTTCCGCAGGAATGTTAGGAGTTGGGCAGGTGCACCAGGCCGGAGCCTAAGTGGGAAGTTGGAGAAGGCGCATGCAATAACTTCAAAAGGCGCACCAAAGTTGGTTGAATGGCTCACTCATCCTTACGCTTCTGCAGGTCAATGTATGGCGGTGGTATCCAATAACTAGATAGCCATAACTGTATCCCCTTCCCTGCCTACGCCATCCTTTTTTAGACCTGGCATGAGCGGGAAAAATATGCAGATTGCGGTACTAAGGACCTTTGCGCCACAATCTGTGTCAGAAATACGCCTAACATAGAAGTATTTCTATATAATAAATGACCACCTAATTGTATTATTATTCATGGGTAGGGCTAATATCTTTATATTATATAGATTCTAGTGTATTATACTGTGCCCTGTATTTCCCAGTAGAAAATGATCCTTGGGAAACACAGTCCTCATCCCTGACCACCAGGACCAGGTAGCGCTTTGTCAGAACATGGCGGCCTCCCCTCTCCGCCACTCTGCTCCGCTGTGTAGTGGTGCTTATTCTGACACTAGGGCTGGGTTCATATCCTATTTTGTATACATCAAAACGGATAGGAAATAAAAACTTTCTAGGCTCCGGCAGGGCACATGTTTGAGAGTTTCCCTTTAAGACGCATAAAAATGGCCCCTGATTAAAATACATATTTTTTGTGGGAATTTTTGCCAATGACCCCCCTCTGGTATATCACTGTCCATGTGTTCGAGAATCATCCCGGCCAATATTCGTCCATCACTACTACCAATGATACATCCAACGGAAATAACTCAAGCAGAACTAACTTTTTAGTAAAGCCAACTAACCTCTAAGATTCATGCCACGGCTCAGCAACTAACCTCTAAGATTCATGCCACGGCTCAGCAGACCACTGACCTTGAAAGAACGCACCATATCCCCATGAACCCGAAGCATCGGTCACAAGACCCAATGCCTCAGAATCCACAAACTCTCGCTTCAGCAAGCCTGAGTGACTTCCTTGGTTTTTCACTGAACGCATCCGCAATGCATCCGGACTTAATCCGCTAACGCTCGTCTGCAAGGGGCCTAAGGGTATAAAGACACAATCTTTATACTCTTATACTAACTGATTAATGTCTGCTCGTTTAGTATTGCGTTGGCTCCTTTTTCGAGAGGTTTAAATGCTGCCCACTATTTTATTTTGGCTTTTATTAGCTTTTGTATTATGTAACCTGCATGTATTAACTAATACAGACCACCAAAAGTAATACAGACCCTCTTAAAGGGGTTGTCCATCTTTGGTAGTCTTTTGGCCAGACCACCTTCCCTGATGTCACAGGACCTGTGGAGGGAGAACTAGTCACCCGCTCCCCAACGCAGGGTTTCTTCTCCTGTGTCCTGATCCCACTTTTCAGCATCTAGATTGACAAGGGTCATGTGTGGCACTGCAACCAATAGCTGGCTCGTGACCCCCAACAAACCGAATGTTAGAAAGCGGTAACAAAGCGTAGCAGAGGGGAATGTTGGATTGATGGGCAGGCTTTAGTGCTGCCCTAGCTATTTTACAAGCTAAGGCAGCGCTAAAGCCCACCCATTAGTGCCTGTGATGTCATCAGGAACACTTCAAGGCAGAATTCTCCTGGCGAGCCCAGTATGTCACCGGATCTCCAGAAAAATCCCACTGAATCATGCAGGGCAAGAGAGAGCATCAAAGCATGTCTTTAAGTCCTAATATCAGATCAGCGGAGTCCAATTACTGACCTGAATGGGATAAGCACGGCAGTAACCATCTCTGGCCACTACACAGTGGATGGCACCTCTTTCTGCCACTGGAGCTACTGCAAAACAGCTGATTGCTAGGAGTCAGACCCACCAATTTGATATAGAGGAAAGATCATCAATACCTCAGACTCGGAAAACCTCTTTAAGTAATACAGACCCCCTAAATAAATGCAAACCCGAGACGCACTAAATTAATACAGACCCCACAGTGCCCAAAAATATACAGGTGACTTTCTTGGTGGTCACCAGGAGTAGGGATGAGCGAACTCGAACTGTATAGTTCGGGTTCGTACCGAATTTTGGGGTGTCCGTGACACGGACCCGAACCCGGACATTTTCGTAAAAGTCCGGGTTCGGGTTCGGTGTTCGTCGCTTTCTTGGCGCTTTTGTGACGCTTTCTTGGCGCTTTTTGAAAGGCTGCAAAGCAGCCAATCAACAAGCGTCATACTACTTGCCCCAAGAGGCCATCACAGCCATGCCTACTATTGGCATGGCTGTGATTGGCCAGAGCACCATGTGACCCAGCCTCTATTTAAGCTGGAGTCACATAGCGCCGCCCGTCACTCTGCTCTGATTAGCGTAGGGAGAGGTTGCGGCTGCGACAGTAGGGCGAGATTAGGCAGATTAACTCCTCCAAAGGACTTGATTAACTGATCGATCTGCAGCTGTGGATCATTGAGCTGCTGATCCTCAATTGCTCACTGTTTTTAGGCTGCCCAGACCGTTTGTCAGTCACATTTTTCTGGGGTGATCGGCGGCCATTTTGTGTCTTGTGGTGCGCCAGCACAAGCTGCGACCAAGTGCATTTAACCCTCAATGGTGTGGTTGTTTTTTGGCTAAAGCCTACATCAGGGTGAAGCTGTCACACCAAGTGCATTTAACCAGCAATAGTCTGTTCATTTTTTGGCCATATACAAAATCAGGGGCAAGCTGCGCCTGTCACCAAGTGCATTTAACCCTCAATGGTGTGGTTGTTTTTTGGCTAAAGCCTACATCAGGGTGAAGCTGTCACACCAAGTGCATTTAACCAGCAATAGTCTGTTCATTTTTTGGCCATATACAAAATCAGGGGCAAGCTGCGCCTGTCACCAAGTGCATTTAACCCTCAATGGTGTGGTTGTTTTTTGGCTAAAGCCTACATCAGGGTGAAGCTGTCACACCAAGTGCATTTAACCAGCAATAGTCTGTTCATTTTTTGGCCATATACAAAATCAGGGGCAAGCTGCGCCTGTCACCAAGTGCATTTAACCCTCAATGGTGTGGTTGTTTTCTGGCTAAAGCCTACATCAGGGTGAAGCTGTCACACCAAGTGCATTTAACCAGCAATAGTCTGTTTATTTTTTGGCCATATACTACATCAGGGGCAAGCTGCGCCCGTCACCAAGTGCATTTAACCCTCAGTAGTGTGGTTGGTCAAGCTGTGACACCAAGTGCATTTAACCAGCAATAGTCTGTTCATTTTTTGGCCATATACTACATCAGGGGCAAGCTGCGCCCGTCACCAAGTGCATTTAACCAGCAATAGTGTGGTTATTTTTTGGCCATATCCCAGTCTAATTCTGTCACTAAATCCATACCGGTCACCCAGCGCCTAAATACTAGGCCTCAAATTTATATCCTGCTAAATCTCTCGTTACCGCTGTCCTGTTGTAGCTGGGAAAGTTATTTAGTGTCCGTCAAAGCACATTTTTTGTTCTGGGTTGAAGTACAATTCCCAATTTAGCAATTTCATAATTTAGTGGTTTCTGCTATATCAGAGCTATTTGAAATCTATCCCTAAAAGGGTAGATCATATTGAAGGTGCACATAGGGTCATTCAGAATAACTTCACACACACCCGCTACTGTGTATTTCCAAGTCTAATTCTGTCACTAAACCCATACCTGTCACCCAGCGCCTAAATACTAGGCCTCAAATTTATATCCCGCTAAATCTCTCGTTACCGCTGTCCTGTTGTAGCTGGGAAAGTTATTTAGTGTCCGTCAAAGCACATTTTTTGTTCTGGGTTGAAGTACAATTCCCAATTTAGCAATTTCATAATTTAGTGGTTTCTGCTATATCAGAGCTATTTGAAATCTATCCCTAAAAGGGTATATAATATTCAAGGTGCACATTGGGTCATTCAGAATAACTTCACACACACCCGCTACTGTGTATTTCCAAGTCTAATTCTGTCACTAAACCCATACCTGTCACCCAGCGCCTAAATACTAGGCCTCAAATTTATATCCTGCTAAATCTCTCGTTACCGCTGTACTGTTGTTGCTTGGAAAGATATTTAGTGTCCGTCAAAGCACATTTTTTGTTCTGGGTTGAAGTACAATTCCCAATTTAGCAATTTCATAATTTAGTGGTTTCTGCTATATCAGAGCTATTTGAAATCTATCCCTAAAAGGGTATATAATATTCAAGGTGCACATTGGGTCATTCAGAATAACTTCACACACACCCGCTACTGTGTATTTTCAAGTCTAATTCTGTCACTAAACCCATACCTGTCACCCAGCGCCTAAATACTAGGCCTCAAATTTATATCCTGCTAAATCTCTCGTTACCGCTGTACTGTTGTTGCTGGGCAAGATATTTAGTGTCCGTCAAAGCACATTTTTTGTTCTGGGTTGAAATACAATTCCCAATTTAGCAATTTCATAATTTAGTGGTTTCTGCTATATCAGAGCTATTTGAAATCTATCCCTAAAAGGGTATATAATATTCAAGGTGCACATTGGGTCATTCAGAATAACTTCACACACACCCGCTACTGTGTATTTCCAAGTCTAATTCTGTCACTAAACCCATACCTGTCACCCAGCGCCTAAATACTAGGCCTCAAATTTATATCCTGCTAAATCTCTCGTTACCGCTGTACTGTTGTTGCTGGGCAAGATATTTAGTGTCCGTCAAAGCACATTTTTTGTTCTGGGTTGAAATACAATTCCCAATTTAGCAATTTCATAATTTAGTCGTTTCTGCTATATCAGAGCTATTTGAAATCTATCCCTAAAAGGGTAGATCATATTGAAGGTGCACATAGGGTCATTCAGAATAACTTCACACACACGCTTCTGTGCATTTCCAAGTCTAATTCTGTCACTAAATCCATACCGGTCACCCAGCGCCTAAATACTAGGCCTCAAATTTATATCCCGCTGAATTTGAATACAATACATTGGGCCAAATAATATATTTGTTGTTGTGGTGAACCATAACAATGAGAAAAACATCTAGTAAGGGACGCGGACGTGGACATGGTCGTGGTGGTGTTAGTGGACCCTCTGGTGCTGGGAGAGGACGTGGCCGTTCTGCCACATCCACACGTCCTAGTGTACCAACTACCTCAGGTCCCAGTAGCCGCCAGAATTTACAGCGATATATGGTGGGGCCCAATGCCGTTCTAAGGATGGTAAGGCCTGAGCAGGTACAGGCATTAGTCAATTGGGTGGCCGACAGTGGATCCAGCACGTTCACATTATCTCCCACCCAGTCTTCTGCAGAAAGCGCACAGATGGCGCCTGAAAACCAACCCCATCAGTCTGTCACATCACCCCCATGCATACCAGGGAAACTGTCTCAGCCTCAAGTTATGCAGCAGTCTCTTATGCTGTTTGAAGACTCCGCTGGCAGGGTTTCCCAAGGGCATCCACCTAGCCCTTCCCCAGCGGTGAAAGACATAGAATGCACTGACGCACAACCACTTATGTTTCCTGATGATGAGGACATGGGAATACCACCTCAGCATGTCTCTGATGATGACGAAACACAGGTGCCAACTGCTGCGTCTTTCTGCAGTGTGCAGACTGAACAGGAGGTCAGGGATCAAGACTGGGTGGAAGACGATGCAGGGGACGATGAGGTCCTAGACCCCACATGGAATGAAGGTCGTGCCACTGACTTTCACAGTTCGGAGGAAGAGGCAGTGGTGAGACCGAGCCAACAGCGTAGCAAAAGAGGGAGCAGTGGGCAAAAGCAGAACACCCGCCGCCAAGAGACTCCGCCTGCTACTGACCGCCGCCATCTGGGACCGAGCACCCCAAAGGCAGCTTCAAGGAGTTCCCTGGCATGGCACTTCTTCAAACAATGTGCTGACGACAAGACCCGAGTGGTTTGCACGCTGTGCCATCAGAGCCTGAAGCGAGGCATTAACGTTCTGAACCTGAGCACAACCTGCATGACCAGGCACCTGCATGCAAAGCATGAACTGCAGTGGAGTAAACACCTTAAAACCAAGGAAGTCACTCAGGCTCCCCCTGCTACCTCTTCTGCTGCTGCCGCCTCGGCCTATTCTGCTGCTGCCGCCTCGGCCTCTTCCTCCGCCTCTGGAGGAACGTTGGCACCTGCCGCCCAGCAAACAGGGGATGTACCACCAACACCACCACCACCACCTCCGTCACCAAGCGTCTCAACCATGTCACACGCCAGCGTTCAGCTCTCCATCTCACAAACATTTGATAGAAAGCGTAAATTCCCACCTAGCCACCCTCGATCCCTGGCCCTGAATGCCAGCATTTCTAAACTACTGGCCTATGAAATGCTGTCATTTAGGCTGGTGGACACAGACAGCTTCAAACAGCTCATGTCGCTTGCTGTCCCACAGTATGTTGTTCCCAGCCGGCACTACTTCTCCAAGAGAGCCGTGCCTTCCCTGCACAACCAAGTATCCGATAAAATCAAGTGTGCACTGCGCAACGCCATCTGTAGCAAGGTCCACCTAACCACAGATACGTGGACCAGTAAGCACGGCCAGGGACGCTATATCTCCCTAACTGCACACTGGGTAAATGTAGTGGCAGCTGGGCCCCAGGCGGAGAGCTGTTTGGCGCACGTCCTTCCGCCGCCAAGGATCGCAGGGCAACATTCTTTGCCTCCTGTTGCCACCTCCTCCTTCTCGGCTTCCTCCTCCTCTTCTTCCACCTGCTCATCCAGTCAGCCACACACCTTCACCACCAACTTCAGCACAGCCCGGGGTAAACGTCAGCAGGCCATTCTGAAACTCATATGTTTGGGGGACAGGCCCCACACCGCACAGGAGTTGTGGCGGGGTATTGAACAACAGACCGACGAGTGGTTGCTGCCGGTGAGCCTCAAGCCCGGCCTGGTGGTGTGTGATAATGGGCGAAATCTCGTTGCAGCTCTGGGACTAGCCAATTTGACGCACATCCCTTGCTTGGCGCATGTGCTGAATTTGGTGGTGCAGAAGTTCATTCACAACTACCCCGACATGTCAGAGCTGCTGCATAAAGTGCGGGCCGTCTGTTCGCGCTTCCGGCGTTCACATCCTGCCGCTGCTCGCCTGTCTGCGCTACAGCGTAACTTCGGCCTTCCCGCTCACCGCCTCATATGCGACGTGCCCACCAGGTGGAACTCCACCTTGCACATGCTGGACAGACTGTGCGAGCAGCAGCAGGCCATAGTGGAGTTTCAGCTGCAGCACGCACGGGTCAGTCGCACTACAGAACAGCACCACTTCACCACCAATGACTGGGCCTCCATGCGAGACCTGTGTGCCCTGTTGCGCTGTTTCGAGTACTCCACCAACATGGCCAGTGGCGATGACACCGTTATCAGCGTTACAATACCACTTCTATGTCTCCTTGAGAAAACACTTAGGGCGATGATGGAAGAGGAGGTGGCCCAGGAGGAGGAGGAGGAGGAGGAGGAAGAGGGGTCATTTTTAGCACTTTCAGGCCAGTCTCTTCGAAGTGACTCAGAGGGAGGTTTTTGGCAACAGCAGAGGCCAGGTACAAATGTGGCCAGCCAGGGCCCACTACTGGAGGACGAGGAGGACGAGGATGAGGAGGAGGTGGAGGAGGATGAGGATGAAGCATGGTCACAGCGGGGTGGCACCCAACGCAGCTCGGGTCCATCACTGGTGCGTGGCTGGGGGGAAAGGCAGGACGATGACGATACGCCTCCCACAGAGGACAGCTTGTCCTTACCCCTGGGCAGCCTGGCACACATGAGCGACTACATGCTGCAGTGCCTGCGCAACGACAGCAGAGTTGCCCACATTTTAACCTGTGCGGACTACTGGGTTGCCACCCTGCTGGATCCACGCTACAAAGACAATGTGCCCACCTTACTTCCTGCACTGGAGCGTGATAGGAAGATGCGCGAGTACAAGCGCACGTTGGTAGACGCGCTACTGAGAGCATTCCCAAATGTCACAGGGGAACAAGTGGAAGCCCAAGGCCAAGGCAGAGGAGGAGCAAGAGGTCGCCAAGGCAGCTGTGTCACGGCCAGCTCCTCTGAGGGCAGGGTTAGCATGGCAGAGATGTGGAAAACTTTTGTCAACACGCCACAGCTAACTGCACCACCACCTGATACGCAACGTGTTAGCAGGAGGCAACATTTCACTAACATGGTGGAACAGTACGTGTGCACACCCCTCCACGTACTGACTGATGGTTCGGCCCCATTCAACTTCTGGGTCTCTAAATTGTCCACGTGGCCAGAGCTAGCCTTTTATGCCTTGGAGGTGCTGGCCTGCCCGGCAGCCAGCGTTTTGTCTGAACGTGTATTCAGCACGGCAGGGGGCGTCATTACAGACAAACGCAGCCGCCTGTCTACAGCCAATGTGGACAAGCTGACGTTCATAAAAATGAACCAGGCATGGATCCCACAGGACCTGTCCGTCCCTTGTCCAGATTAGACATTAACTACCTCCCCATAACCATATATTATTGGACTCCAGGGCACTTCCTCATTCAATCCTATTTTTATTTTCATTTTACCATTATATTGCAAGGCTACCCAAAGTTGAATGAACCTCTCCTCTGCCTGTGTGCTAGGCCTAAATATATGCCAATGGATTGTTGCAGTGGTGGCTGACGTGAAGCCTCATTCTCTGCTATGACATGCAGACTGATTCTCTGGTGACATGAAGCCAGATTGTCTGTTACGGGACCTCTCTCCTCTGCCTGGGTGCTGGGCCTGAATTTATGACAATGGACTGTTGCAGTGGTGGGTGACGTGAAGCCTGATTCTCTGCTATGACATGCAGACTGATTCTCTGGTGACATGAAGCCAGATCCTCTGTTACGGGACCTCTCTCCTCTGCCTGGGTGCTGGGCCTAAATTTATGAAAATGGACTGTTGCAGTGGTGGGTGACGTGAAGCCTCATTCTCTGCTATGACATGCAGACTGATTCTCTGCTGACATGAAGCCAGATCGTCTGTTACGGGACCTCTCTCCTCTGCCTGGGTGCTGGGCCTAAATTTATGAAAATGGACTCTTACAGTGGTGGGTGACGTGAAGCCTGATTCTCTGCTATGACATGAAGACTGATTCTCTGCTGACATGAAGCCAGATCCTCTGTTACGGGACCTCTCTCCTCTGCCTGGGTGCTGGGCCTAAATATCTGACAATGGACTGTTGCATTGGTGGCTGACGTGAAGCCTGATTCTCTGCTATGATATGAAGACTGATTCTCTGCTGACATGAAGCCAGATTGTCTGTTACGGGACCTCTCTCCTCTGCCTGTGTGCTAGGCCTAAATATATGCCAATGGATTGTTGCAGTGGTGGCTGACGTGAAGCCTGATTCTCTGCTATGACATGCAGACTGATTCTCTGGTGACATGAAGCCAGATCCTCTGTTACGGGACCTCTCTCCTCTGCCTGGGTGCTGGGCCTAAATTTATGAAAATGGACTGTTGCAGTGGTGGGTGACGTGAAGCCTGATTCTCTGCTATGACATGCAGACTGATTCTCTGGTGACATGAAGCCAGATCCTCTGTTACGGGACCTCTCTCCTCTGCCTGGGTGCTGGGCCTAAATATCTGACAATGGACTGTTGCATTGGTGGCTGACGTGAAGCCTGATTCTCTGCTATGACATGCAGACTAATTCTCTGCTGACATGAAGCCAGATTGTCTGTTACGGGACCTCTCTCCTCTGCCTGGGTGCTGGGCCTAAATTTATGAAAATGGACTGTTGCAGTGGTGGGTGACGTGAAGCCTGATTCTCTGCTATGACATGAAGACTGATTCTCTCCTGACATGAAGCCAGATTGTCTGTTACGGGACCTCTCTCCTCTGCCTGGGTGCTGGGCCTAAATTTATGAAAATGGACTGTTACAGTGGTGGGTGACGTGAAGCCTGATTCTCTGCTATGATATGAAGACTGATTCTCTGCTGACATGAAGCCAGATTGTCTGTTACGGGACCTCTCTCCTCTGCCTGGGTGCTGGGCCTAAATTTATGAAAATGGACTCTTACAGTGGTGGGTGACGTGAAGCCTGATTCTCTGCTATGACATGAAGACTGATTCTCTGCTGACATGAAGCCAGATCCTCTGTTACGGGACCTCTCTCCTCTGCCTGGGTGCTGGGCCTAAATATCTGACAATGGACTGTTGCATTGGTGGCTGACGTGAAGCCTGATTCTCTGCTATGATATGAAGACTGATTCTCTGCTGACATGAAGCCAGATCCTCTGTTACGGGACCTCTCTCCTCTGCCTGTGTGCTAGGCCTAAATATATGCCAATGGATTGTTGCAGTGGTGGCTGACGTGAAGCCTGATTCTCTGCTATGACATGCAGACTGATTCTCTGGTGACATGAAGCCAGATCCTCTGTTACGGGACCTCTCTCCTCTGCCTGGGTGCTGGGCCTAAATTTATGAAAATGGACTGTTGCAGTGGTGGGTGACGTGAAGCCTGATTCTCTGCTATGACATGAAGACTGATTCTCTGCTGACATGAAGCCAGATCCTCTGTTACGGGACCTCTCTCCTCTGCCTGGGTGCTGGGCCTAAATATCTGACAATGGACTGTTGCATTGGTGGCTGACGTGAAGCCTGATTCTCTGCTATGATATGAAGACTGATTCTCTGCTGACATGAAGCCAGATTGTCTGTTACGGGACCTCTCTCCTCTGCCTGTGTGCTAGGCCTAAATATATGCCAATGGATTGTTGCAGTGGTGGCTGACGTGAAGCCTGATTCTCTGCTATGACATGCAGACTGATTCTCTGGTGACATGAAGCCAGATCCTCTGTTACGGGACCTCTCTCCTCTGCCTGGGTGCTGGGCCTAAATTTATGAAAATGGACTGTTGCAGTGGTGGGTGACGTGAAGCCTGATTCTCTGCTATGACATGAAGACTGATTCTCTGCTGACATGAAGCCAGATCCTCTGTTACGGGACCTCTCTCCTCTGCCTGGGTGCTGGGCCTAAATATCTGACAATGGACTGTTGCATTGGTGGCTGACGTGAAGCCTGATTCTCTGCTATGATATGAAGACTGATTCTCTGCTGACATGAAGCCAGATTGTCTGTTACGGGACCTCTCTCCTCTGCCTGTGTGCTAGGCCTAAATATATGCCAATGGATTGTTGCAGTGGTGGCTGACGTGAAGCCTGATTCTCTGCTATGACATGCAGACTGATTCTCTGGTGACATGAAGCCAGATCCTCTGTTACGGGACCTCTCTCCTCTGCCTGGGTGCTGGGCCTAAATATATGAAAATGGACTGTTGCAGTGGTGGGTGACGTGAAGCCTGATTCTCTGCTATGACATGCAGACTGATTCTCTGGTGACATGAAGCCAGATCCTCTGTTACGGGACCTCTCTCCTCTGCCTGGGTGCTGGGCCTAAATTTATGAAAATGGACTGTTGCAGTGGTGGGTGACGTGAAGCCTCATTCTCTGCTATGACATGCAGACTGATTCTCTGCTGACATGAAGCCAGATTGTCTGTTACGGGACCTCTCTCCTCTGCCTGTGTGCTAGGCCTAAATATATGCCAATGGATTGTTGCAGTGGTGGCTGACGTGAAGCCTGATTCTCTGCTATGACATGCAGACTGATTCTCTGGTGACATGAAGCCAGATCCTCTGTTACGGGACCTCTCTCCTCTGCCTGGGTGCTGGGCCTAAATATCTGACAATGGACTGTTGCATTGGTGGCTGACGTGAAGCCTGATTCTCTGCTATGATATGAAGACTGATTCTCTGCTGACATGAAGCCAGATTGTCTGTTACGGGACCTCTCTCCTCTGCCTGTGTGCTAGGCCTAAATATATGCCAATGGATTGTTGCAGTGGTGGCTGACGTGAAGCCTGATTCTCTGCTATGACATGCAGACTGATTCTCTGGTGACATGAAGCCAGATCCTCTGTTACGGGACCTCTCTCCTCTGCCTGGGTGCTGGGCCTAAATTTATGAAAATGGACTGTTGCAGTGGTGGGTGACGTGAAGCCTGATTCTCTGCTATGACATGCAGACTGATTCTCTGGTGACATGAAGCCAGATCCTCTGTTACGGGACCTCTCTCCTCTGCCTGGGTGCTGGGCCTAAATTTATGAAAATGGACTGTTGCAGTGGTGGGTGACGTGAAGCCTCATTCTCTGCTATGACATGCAGACTGATTCTCTGCTGACATGAAGCCAGATTGTCTGTTACGGGACCTCTCTCCTCTGCCTGGGTGCTGGGCCTGAATTTATGACAATGGACTGTTGCAGTGGTGGCTGACGTGAAGCCTGATTCTCTGCTATGATATGAAGACTGATTCTCTGCTGACATGAAGCCAGATTGTCTGTTACGGGACCTCTCTCCTCTGCCTGGGTGCCGGGGCCTAAATATCTGAGAATGGACTGTTCCAGTGGTGGGTAACGGGAAGCCAGATTCTCTGCTATGATATGAAGACTGATTCTCTGCTGACATGAAGCCAGATTGTCTGTTACGGGACCTCTCTCCTCTGCCTGGGTGCTGGGCCTAAATTTATGAAAATGGACTATTACAGTGGTGGGTGACGTGAAGCCTGATTCTCTGCTATGACATGAAGACTGATTCTCTGCTGACATGAAGCCAGATTGTCTGTTACGGGACCTCTCTCCTCTGCCTGGGTGCCGGGGCCTAAATATCTGAGAATGGACTGTTCCAGTGGTGGGTGACGGGAAGCCAGATTCTCTGCTATGGAACCTCTCTCCAATTGATTTTGGTTAATTTTTATTTATTTAATTTTTATTTTAATTAATTTCCCTATCCACATTTGTTTGCAGGGGATTTACCTACATGTTGCTGCCTTTTGCAGCCCTCTAGCCCTTTCCTGGGCTGTTTTACAGCCGTTTTAGTGCCGAAAAGTTCGGGTTCCGGGATGTTCGGCCGAACTTCTCGAACCCGAACATCCAGGTGTTCGCTCAACTCTAACCAGGAGCTATTTAATCCTAAAATTCATAGCCAGGATATAATCTATTATACTAAAGTCAAGAATACATTTTCCTAAACCATCTCACTGGTGTAGATTTCAGGGGTAACTTGGTGTAAGTCATCTTGAATGGAATGGGATGGGTAAGCCCTGCCCCCCCTTCCCCCCATTTTTTACAAAAGTTGCAAGCATAGTATAAAAAATGCCAAAAAGTCACACATTGATCAAGCCCCATTTTGCTCTCAAATGTGTGACTTTTTGCCATTTTTTTATAAATCTCCCCAATGTATGTACCAAACAGAGGCAGCAGTGATGTTGTCACGGAAGGTGTACAGGAAATAAGACAATACAAAATGAATATATGACTCACTGGATTCAAAACTAAGGAACAAAAAGGGAGACCCCTGCATAAGACCTGGCACTCTCCCTGACGGCTCAGCCTATGCGAACATCCCAATGGTAGATGATCGCATATCCTCGTACCTCGACTGTATAACACCTATACACCCTACAATAGTGAGGGGACACGACCACCGGCTCCCTACACTAGACACGGAGGGAGTCAGGGTCACCTGGGATCCAGCAAACAGAAAATCACAAATGAATGTACAACACTTATCTTGTAGAAGACTGGGAAATAGGATCAGCATGCACACACACTCCAGGAAGTTGTATAAACCGCACACTAATGCATTATGGGGAGGAATTTAAAGGGATGCAATCAGTCCAACTACATGACAGCTGAGAGAGGCTAACGAGATGAGGAACTGAAAACCAAAACAAAGAAAGCTCAAGGAGGAGGTTCTGAAAGGCATCTGTCAGAGCTTCTCAGATGTCTGGTTGTGACAGTACCCCTCCCTCTACGAGTGGACTCCGGACACTCAGAGCCCACCTTCTCAGGATGGGACCTATGGAAAGCCCTGATCAGTGATGAGCGGGAGGTGCCATATTCGATTTCGCGATATTTCGCGAATATTCGAATGAATATTCGTGTTATATTCGTCGAAATCGAATATTCGTAATTATTCCAATTATCGCGAATAATATACGATTTATTTTTTTGCGTATTGCGATTATTTATCTTGATAGTATAAGGCAACGTTCCTATGCTAATTGACTATGGCTAGGCTAATATGTGTATTTTACGAAATTTCGTGATTTGCTCTAACTTCGTCTCTTAGAATATTACGAATATTCTAAAAGACGAAGTTAGAGCAATATTACGAAATTTCGTAAAATACACATATAGATTGTAATTTAGCTAATATAGTGCTATAATCCCTTTTTTTGCCTCTAAATTTTTTTTGCCTCTTCTGAACTTAAGTTTTGTAAAATATGTACACTATTAAAAAATATTACTATAGCAGTATATTAGCTTAAATACAATCTATGTGTATTTTACGAAATTTCGTAATATTGCTCTAACTTCGTCTTTTAGAATATTCGTAATATTCTAAAAGACGAAGTTAGAGCAATATTAAGAACATTTGCAAAAGCCGAAATTGCGATGCGAGTTATATAATACGAAATAATCGCATGAAGATTTCAACTTAGCACTGCTATATTCCATATTCTAGCCTAGTATGGAATATAGCTGTGCTAAGTTAGCACTGCTATATTCCATACTAGGCTAGAATATGGAATATAGCAGTGCTAAGTTGAAATCTTCATGCGATTATTTCGTATTATATTACTCGCATCGCAATTTCGGCTTTTGCAAATGTTCTTAATATTGCTCTAACTTCGTCTTTTAGAATATTACGAATATTCTAAAAGACGAAGTTAGAGCAATATTACGAAATTTCTAAAAGACGAAGTTAGAGCAATATTACGAAATTTCGTAAAATACACATAGATTGTATTTAAGCTAATATACTGCTATAGTAATATTTTTTAACAGTGTACATATTTTACAAAACTTAAGTTCAGAAGAGGCAAAAAAAAATTTGAGGCAAAAAAAGGGATTATAGCACTATATTAGCTAAATTACAATCTATATGTGTATTTTACGAAATTTCGTAATAATGCTCTAACTTCGTCTTTTAGAATATTCGTAATATTCTAAAAGACGAAGTTAGAGCAATATTAAGAACATTTGCAAAAGTCGAAATTGCGATGCGAGTAATATAACACGAAATAATCGCATGAAGATTTCAACTTAGCACTGCTATATTCCATATTCTAGCCTAGTATGGAATATAGCAGTGCTAACTTAGCCCTGCTATAGTCCATATTAGGCTAGAATATGGAATATAGCAGTGCTAAATTGAAATCTTCATGCGATTATTTCGTGTTATATTATTCGCATCGCAATTTGCGAAATTTCGTAAAATACACATATAGATTAGATTGTAATTTAGCTAATATGGAATATAGCAGTAAGTTGAAAACGCCACTGACTGGAGCAGCCAGGAAGCCAGGAATCCAAAGGACAGGTAAGAACAACTTTAGAGAAGTGGGAAAGAAAAAAATATAATAATAAAAAATAAAAAAAAGAATATTCGAATTCGCGAATATATAGAACGATATTCTAAATATTCGCGATATTCGAGAAAAAAATTCGCAATTCGAATATTCGCGCTCAACACTAGCCCTGATGAGACGAGTGGCCTTAATGTCCATCACTGGGACCCACATCCTCTCCTCAGGACCATAACCCTCCCAATGAACGAGGTACTGGAGAGAACCGCGGACAACACGAGAATCCACAATCCTAGAGACCTGAAATTCAAGATTACCATCAACCATAATCGGAGGAGGAGGCGAGGGTACAATGGGTTGAACATAAGGTTTTAATAAGGACTTATGAAAAACATTATGGATCTTCCAAGTCTGAGGAAGATCAAGACGGTAGGCAACAGGATTGATGACTGACAGGATTTTGTAAGGCCCAATAAACTTAGGACCCAACTTCCAGGAGGGAACCTTCAATTTGATATTCTTGGTAGACAACCACACCAGATCACCAACATTCAGGTCCGGACCAGGCACACGTCTCTTATCTGCCACACGCTTATATCTCTCACTCATGCTCTTTAGATTATCCTGAATCTTTTGCCAAATAGATGACAAAGACGAGGAGAATCTGTCCTCATCAGGTAAACCAGAAGACCCCTCTCCCGAGAATGTCCCAAACTGCGGATGAAACCCATATGCACCAAAAAATGGTGACTTATCAGAGGACTCCTGACGACGGTTATTTAAAGCAAACTCAGCAAGGGACAAAAAAGAACACCAATCCTCCTGATTCTCCGCCACAAAACAGCGCAGATATGTCTCCAGATTCTGATTGACGCGCTCTGTCTGGCCATTCGACTGCGGGTGGAAAGCAGAAGAGAATGACAACCGAACCCCCAAGCGAGAAGAGAAAGCCTTCCAGAATCTGGAAACAAACTGTGTGCCCCTATCAGAGACTATGTCTGAAGGAATACCATGCAATTTGACAATGTGATCAATAAATGCCTGCACCAGCGTCTTAGCATTGGGCAAACCAGGAAAAGGGATGAAATGCACCATTTTGCTAAAACGGTCCACCACCACCAGAATCACAGTCTTCCCTGAGGAACGAGGCAGGTCCGTTATGAAGTCCATGGACAGATGTGTCCAAGGACGGGAAGGAATGGGTAAGGGAAGGAGAGGACCTGATGGCCGTGAATGAGGAACTTTGGCACGAGCGCAAGTCTCGCATGCTGCCACAAAACCCTCAACCGACTTACGAAGTGCAGGCATCCAGAATCTCCGAGCGATGAGATCCACTGTGGCTCTTGCCCCCGGGTGCCCAGCAAGGACAGTATCGTGGTGTTCCTTAAAAGTCTTGTGTCTTAAAGCGAGAGGCACAAACAACCTCCCAGGAGGACAAAGATCAGGAGCCTCTGACTGGGCTACCTGCACCTCTGCCTCCAATTCAGGATAAAGAGCAGAGACCACCACACCTTCAGCCAAAATGGGACTCGGGTCTTCAAAATTCCCACCTCCCGGAAAACAACGTGACAGGGCATCTGCCTTCACATTCTTAACCCCAGGGCGGAAGGTGACAACAAAATTAAACCTTGAAAAGAACAAAGACCATCTGGCCTGTCTCGGGTTCAGATGCTTGGCTGACTCCAAGTAGGCCAGATTTTTATGGTCAGTAAACACGGTAATAGGGTGTCTGGCTCCCTCTAGCCAATGGCGCCATTCCTCAAAAGCCAACTTGATGGCCAACAATTCCCTATCTCCCACATCGTAATTTCTCTCTGCGGAGGAGAGTTTAGTTGAGAAAAAGGCACACGGTCGCCATTTGGCAGGAGAGGAACCCTGAGACAAGACCGCACCCACACCCACCTCAGAAGCATCAACCTCAACTATGAAGGGTAGAGAAATATCAGGTTGTACCAAGATGGGAGCGGAAGCAAAACTCTCTTTGATATTAGAAAAGGCCTTACGCGCCTCTACCGACCAGGAAAAAAAATCTACCCCCTTTCTGGTCATATCAGTGAGTGGTTTAACAACAGAGGAATAATTCAAAATAAACTTCCTGTAATAATTGGCAAAGCCCAAAAAACGCATCAGCGCCTTCTGATTCTCAGGAAGCTCCCACTCAAGCACAGCGCGGACCTTCTCGGGGTCCATGCGAAAACCAGAAGCGGAGAGAAGAAACCCCAGAAATTGAATTTCTGGAACCGCAAACACACATTTTTCCAGTTTTGCGTATAATTTATTCTCCTGCAGGATGAGCAAGACCTGACTGACGTAAGTGTTCCTTATGAGTTTTGAAATTAGGGGAAAAAATCAAAATGTCATCCAAATACACTAATACAAATTTTCCCATTAAATGATAAAAAATGCTGTTCACGAAATGCTGAAAAACGGCTGGGGCATTCATCAAACCAAAAGGCATAACCAAATTCTCAAAATGGCCCTCAGGGGTATTGAAGGCCGTCTTCCATTCGTCTCCTTCTCTGACCCTGACCAGGTTGTATGCCCCTCTTAGATCTAATTTGGAAAAGACTTTAGCCCCAACAATCTGGTTAAACAGGTCCGGGATCAGAGGAAGCGGATAAGGGTCACGAATAGTGATACTGTTCAGCTCCCTGAAATCCAGACAAGGTCTTAAAGAACCATCTTTTTTCTTAACAAAGAAAAAAACAGCGGCAACAGGTGACTTCGAGGGTCGTATGTGTCCTTTTCTCAGACTCTCAGAGATATAAGCACGCATAGCGACCCTTTCAGGTTGGGAGAGATTGTATAAACAAGATTTAGGCAGCTTTGAGCCTGGGATGAGATTAATAGGGCAATCATACTCCCTGTGCAGGGGCAAATCCTGAACTCCACTCTCAGAGAAGACATCCGAAAATTCAGAGAGAAAAGGTGGTACAGTCTTAGTAGAAACCTCAGAAACAGATGTCGTGAGGCAATTCTCTCTGCAAAAGTCACTCCAACCATTTATTTGCCTCGCTTGCCAATCAATGGTAGGGTTATGTTTAGTGAGGCAGGGTAGCCCCAACACAAGAGGAGTAGGCAATCCGTTAAGGACGAAACATGACACATCCTCAACATGAGTATCACTCACAATTAAACGGATATTGTGAACTATGCCCTTTAATGATTTCTGAGAAAGTGGAGCGGAATCAATAGCAAAAACAGGAATATCCTTTCCCAAAGTGCATATCTGGAAACCATGAGTTATCGAAAATTGATTATCAATGAGATTGACAGCTGCTCCACTATCTACAAAAATCTCACAAAAAATGTTCTTGCTCTCTAGTGCCACCCTGGCAGGCAGGCCTCAACCCTGCCAATAGTAACAGATGGAACATTTTTAAAAGATATTTTCCTTTTTGTTTCTTTATTACTCCCAAAAAACTGCCTGAATCTCCTAGAGGGACAAACATTTGCCAAATGATTTATACCTCCACAACAAAAACAAACCTTCCCATGCGGGCTGAATCTTCTATTGTCAGAGGCAATCAACCCCAGCTGCATGGGCTCCTTCTCAGAAGGGGCTGACAGCGACTGAGACCCCTGCGCACAGAATGAGACCACTGCACTGTCCTGGGATTGAGTATGACAGGAAGGAGTGATCTCTCCTCTCTCTCTAAGACGCCTGTCAATACGAACGGCCTGAGACATAGCATAGTCCAAGGAGATAGGCCTCTCATAAAAGGCAAATGAATCTTTCAATCCCTCTGAAAGACCATGGCAAAATTGACTTCGGAGTGCAGCATCATTCCAACCAGTATCAGCTGCCCATCTCCGAAATTCTGAGCAGTATATCTCTGCGGATTGTTTACCCTGGCATAACAGACGTAGTCTAGACTCAGCCAAAGCAACACGATCCGGATCATCATATATCTGACCCAGGGCTGAACGGAGGAGCCGTGCCCCCACCGGCAGCGAAAAGGCCCACGACTGAGCGTTACCCCTGAGCAGCGATATAATGATCCCCACCCTCCGTTCCTCATCACCAGAGGAATGGGGAAGAAGGCGAAAATGGAGTTTGCAAGCCTCTCTGAAACGCACAAAATTCTCACTACCCCCGGAGAACGTATCCGGGAGCGAGATCTTAGGCTCAGAACAAACTCCATGAACGCAAGCTGAACTGGTCACTAGAAACTGAGAAAGAGTCTTACGGAGATCAGCTACCTCCAATGAAAGACCCTGGAAGCGTTCAGTCAAAAGTGAAACCGGATCCATGCTTGAGACGGTTTTGGCGGTTTATAATGTCACGGAAGGTGTACAGGAAACAAGACAATACAAAATGAATATATGACTCACTGGATCCAAAACTAAGGAACAAAAAGGGAGACCCCTGCATAAGACCTGGCACTCTCCCTGACTGTTCAGCCTATTCGAACATCCCAATGGTAGATGATCGCATATCCTCGTACCTCGACTGTATAACACCTGAACACCCTACAATAGTGAGGGGACACGACCACCGGCTCCCTACACTAGACACGGAGGGAGTCAGGGTCACCTGGGATCCAGCAAACAGAAAATCACAAATGAATGTACAACACTTAACTTGTAGAAGACTGGGAAATAGGATCAGCATGCACACACACTCCAGGAAGTTGTATAAACCGCACACTAATGCATTATGGGGAGGAATTTAAAGGGATGCAATCAGTCCAACTACATGACAGCTGAGAGAGGCTAACGAGATGAGGAACTGAAAACCAAAACAAAGAAAGCTCAAGGAGGAGGTTCTGAAAGGCATCTGTCAGAGCTTCTCAGATGTCTGGTTGTGACAGATGTCTTTATAGATTCAGTTAAACATGGCTGCTCAGTGGAAAGGATGTGAGAGTCATGACTGTCAACACAGAACCGAATAGGGGAGGAGATACGCCTTGATGACGTATGACAGGTTGACATCATCACTTTGGGTTTACATTGTAGTTCCTGCCAGAGAGGAGATATCTGCTCCAGAGTCCCTGAAGAGAAGACACAGTCCTTGTTGCTCTTTGTGTGTTTATTCTCCAGTGCTATGGTGAAGGAGTTACAGGACATCATCACATCATTTAGTACATGACAATCTCTTTCTAACAAAGCTAGGACCAGCCCTGTACCTCACATGGATCCAGAGATCTCCCCATTCATTTCTCTGCTACATTTATATCAAGCTGACAGCTCAAGGGGAGTGTCTTTTCTGCTTCAGCTAAGGGGCGTGTCACAGCTCTCCCTATCACAGCTCAGGAGGCAGTTGAAGGATGAAACTGAGCATTTGCGGCTTTCTCAGTGAGCAGGTCAAAGAAATAAGAAAATAAGAAACTGCAGGTGGCGCTATACAGATACATTTTATTGAATAGCTCAGTGGCTATGCTAACCTTTTATTTATGTACAATTACAAAAGTATTCAGATCCAGGTGGTGGTTTGAAAACTGTAAACTATTTTTCGTGGAACAACCCCTTTAAATTTTTATCGGCTAAAAAGGGCAAGCACTAGGTGGCCAAACAACTGCAGACGGTTTAAAAGAAAGCCCAGGCCAGCACCAGGCCTGTCAGGAAAATGCAGCTTCCTGCACATCTGAGTCCTAGCCTGCTTCAAAGTTGCAGGTGATTTAGTAGGCCTGTCAGAAGAGGTCACTGAAGAACTGCTGCTATACAATATACAGTGCTATGCTTGGTAAGCTGCTAGAAGGCAGCTGATTGGCGGGGGCCTCTCATGGCAGGGGTTCCATTTATCAGCATTATAATGCTTGCCTAAACACAACAAGAGTTTTCCTGGAATGTCTACACCAGACTACAACACTTCCTTGTCCTGCCCAGTCGCCAGATTTATCGCCAATCAAGCATTTATGGAACCATCTGGGACACCAGCTTTAGCAAGCCCAGCTACAACATATGTGTGTCAGCCAGGATGTGAGAAGAGAGGAGCTGGGGCTGTCTGTGTCTCCTATCAGAATTGCAGCTGCTGCAAACCTCAAAAGCAGCTACCTGCAAGGAAATCATTTTATTTTATTTTATTTTAGTTTCACAGAAATCATTTTTTTTTGTGTGTGTGGGAGGAGGAAGGGGGGAGCGAAAACTACAACATGTGTTCTAGCATCAATCTAGCATAGCACATTGAATACTAGTGTGATCTCTGTGTCAGGTCATTTCACATATGTAATTGAATTTTTTTGTTTTAGTTTGAAAAAACGTATAAATCAGTGATTGAGAATGAAATGTTATGGCGAAATCCATTTATTATCTCAACACACACAACTTTTTTTGCAGCGGTATAGGTCATTGATAATTTGAATGTAACTAATCCAGCTTATAGGTGATCAGTAAACCAACACACAGGCTAGGGCAATAATTTACCTGCGAGTGTTAACGTGAAAGTGAATGTCAGGCCTCTATCATCCATTTCCATTTATTCTATATTCACACAATTTGAATTTCATTTTTAAGGGGACTAGTTCAAACTAATTAAACCAGGCTTTATCTCATCAGTACACCAATACATAGGCTAGGGCAATAATTTACCTGCGAGTGTTAACATTAAATTGAGTGTCAGGCCTCAGTCTATTGTATTTCTACACAGTTGGAATTTAATTTTTTTGGGGTACTTGTCCAGATTAATGAAACCAGCATATAGGTGATCAGTGCACAAATACACAGGCTAGGAGAACAATTTACCTGTGAATGTTGATGTAAAATTGAGCGTTAGGCCTTAATCGTCCATTTCAGTTTATTGTATTTCCACATGGTTGGAATCACATTTTTGGGGGACTTCAATTTAATTATACCAGCATATAGCTGATGGGTACACCACTTCACACGCTAGAGCAACAATTTATTTGTGGGTGTTAACGTGAAATTGAGCATCAGGCCTCAATTGTCCATTTCCGTTTATTTTATATCCGCACGATTTTAATTGCATTTTTTGGGAACTTGTTCAACAAATTTAGGTCTAAATCCATTTCCCTTCATTTCTATCACCACACGGTTTACATTTTTTGGGGAGGGATGTTGAAATATAAAAAAAAAACATATATGTGATTACTACATCAATACACAGGGTAGCACAGAAAATTATCTGGGAATTTAGGCCTAAATCTGTTTACATTTTTTTTTTGTCTCCACTCTTTCACATTTTTTTTGGAGGGGGTTGTTGAAGTTTATAAAACCAGCATATACGTCATTACTACATCAATACACAGTGTAGCGAGCAATATTATCTCACAGGCCCAAATATATCAGGGCTACGGAAGGGTACCATACGAAAGACCCAGAACCAGAACGTGGGTAGTAGCAGCACCAGCTATCTGGACAGAAGTAGTAGTAGTCCACAGTTGTCCCTGCTGGCTTTGAAAATGTGCAAAATTATCATTGATAATTGAAAACCAGCCAATTATCCTCCTCCTCCATGGACATGTTCCCGTCTCCAAGAGCAGCGGGGCACAAGGTTGCTTGCACTACCCCTCCTTTCTATCACATGTATCAAGTCTAGGGTTGCCACACCATGTTGGAGCTGATCAGCCTGGGCTAGATTAGCGATGAGGCAGCATCCCGGCAATGAGGCCAGGTCTTTTTTACCGCCCCACAATTGCGTCAGCCTGGCTCCCACACCAGCCAATTATCCTCCTCCTCCATGGACATGTTCCCGTCTCCAAGAGCAGCGGGGCACAAGGTTGCTTGCACTACCCCTCCTTTCTATCACATGTATCAAGTCTAGGGTTGCCACACCATGTTGGAGCTGATCAGCCTGGGCTAGATTAGCCACACTGGCAAGCAGTTGCTGAAGTACATCAAGCAGCAAACATCCCGCTGGCTGTCACCCCGCTGACTCTAACTAATCCCCTACTGCCACCACCATTAACTCAAAACATCTGATACTACTACTACTATTATTATTACTACTACCTATAGACAGCCATGTATTTTCCATGCTATGCTGCTCCTGCTGCTGCCACTATTGCAGCCGCATGCCACTATATCTGTACCACATCCACACTGCACTGCTGCTACTCCCAATTGAAAGGGAGAATTTTTTTAGGCTCGATCTCAATGAGCCACTTTTTCTTCTGACAAGCAATACTTGTGTGTGTCGTACGGGCAGTCATTCCGAACTTGTCAAGGCATTATTTTTGGACGCTTGGTCCCCCAAGCAACTGATTTTTTTTTTAAATCCCATAATACTGTTTGATGTTATCATCAGACAATGATAAGGGACAATTTTTGGAAGCTTTGGCATATGAAAAAGCAGAACACAGGTGCCAGCGTGGTGTGTTTTTGAAAACGCTATATGTTAACGCCAGGGCCGTTTGAAGGAATTTGGGGGCCCCAAGCAAAATAGACATGGAGGCCCCCCCCTCCCGCTGACAGCCGCTAGCGACTTTTCCCTCTGGCAAGGCGACCTGTCAATCAGGTGACGTCACAATACGCCTGTTGTAACTGTAAACACAGCGCACCTGTCCGTGCCCCGGTCAGTCCCTCATCCCTTCACCTACTGTTCCCTCCGGGCTCTGTTTCCCCTGCACACACCGGGCCACCTACCTGCAATGCAGACCTCATCCCACTAGAACCCATCAATACAAGACAATTCATTGAGAAGCGCCGGGCAGGTGACGTCATGTCCCCAGTAGCAGCGCCTCGTCTAATGGGCTTGCGAGCTGGGGTAAGACAAGTGGCCCCACCCATGTCCCGCCTCCAACCACGCCCATGTCCCGCCTCCACCCTTGATCGCTGTTGCACCGCAATCGTTACGCCCCTGATCCCATGCCTGCGCCGTACTGTTTAGTATTCGACGCAGGCGCGGGATTTACGGGACGAAGAGGAGAACTCGGACGTCAATCACTAAACATGGGCGTGCCACTGCCAAAAGGTGAATGGACGGAGCCTCTAGGTGCTGCAGAAACGCCCTCATAGCACCTAGAGGCTCATTAGCATATTATAAGTCTTTATTTTAAGAGAACGGCGGCAGGCAGGGAGTTAAAACACACTGTTATGCACTGCTGACATTAGCACATCGCTAATGTCAGTCAGCTACATAACAATGTTTTTTTCTGATTGACAGATTCAGAAACCTGAGGCTGTTTAAACAATGTTAAAAACATGCTTCAAATGTTTTAAATTTATACCTTTTTAGAAGTAAAGTAAGTGATTATCTGGTGTCACAGTCAGACTCAGTCTTGGTCAGGTTGAAAAACTAGCAGCTAGTAGCAGGGCACAGTGGGCACAGTCTGGGCTGGGCACTAGTTGGGCAGGCTGCTGGAGCCTGGAGCTGCTGGAAGAATGATTTCAAATCTCCCTCCCTGCCTCTCTCTCTGATGTCACTTCCTGTGGACTTGACTCAGTTCCTTATCAGAGAGAAGGAGGGAGGGACTGGGAGGCAGGGGAGGAGACTGGACTGGAGACTACTAAACAGTGAGTGAGCCGCTGCGGCTGCGCTGCCTGCCTGGCAGCCGCATCACTGTAGTGATTGTAGACTGGAGGAGGAGAGTCTAGAGGAGGAGGGTAGGGGGACTGGGGGAGGGAGCGCTCCGCTCAGCTGATTATCACCCGGCCGTCGCCGCCGCAGTGAGTGAGTCACTAGTGAAGTGACAGTGCAGTGCACTCAGGCAGCAGCTTAAATATGCGATCGGACGGACTCCACACTGACTGTCTGCAGTTTCAATGAATAGAATAGAATAATCCTGTGCCCGGGTCTAAGAAAGGCTTGTACCCGGGCACAGGATTACAAACCCGGACTGTCCGGGTCAATCTCGGACGGGTGGCAACCCTATCTGTGGCCCCGGGCCAGCTCGGGGCCCCAAGCAATTGCTTGTTTTGCCTGTCTGTTAGCGACGGGCCTGGTTAACGCTGTCAAACATGTGTTTACCCATCGCTATGTATGTCAGTGTCACTCAGACATCATTTACTATTGCTGTCATTGCGTTCGAGAGCTTTTGGAGCGGGGGGGGGCAGAAATTCATGAAAAAATAAACAAAAAGAGAAAATAAGTTTTCTTTAAAAAAAAATGATGAGTCCTGGGAGGCTAGAGGGGGTTATGTACCAATTTTCAGGGCAATTGGAGCCACTTTGGCATCAATTCAGGTCTGAAACTTAATTTTTGAAAAATTCGGCAAACCTGAACCAAACCGACTCTTGAGTGGTTCGCTTATCTCTAATTTAATTATTTGCTCTGTTAACCCATTAATGGCCAGGTTTAAAAGAAGAAGGCAGAAGTGGTAATAAACCATTTCTGTCTTCTTTTTGGAGTCCCCTTGCTGTCACTGACTGCCAGGGATCCAATCTACTCCTGCTAGATTGCTTAAACTTTAATTCCGCACCATCCATGTATGTGATTCCAGATTAAAAAGACTTTCAGGTTCAAGAAACAAAATCTTACATGGTGACCTGCTTTTCATCCTTTTAGCTGCAGATCCACTTATTCCCAGGATCCTCTTCTGTCATTAAAGGTTATGTCCATCTTTGGAGTCAATTTTCTTTTATAATTGTATTTAACTTACTTTTGGCTAAAAATCATTTTCAATTGGCCTTTATGAAAAATATTGAGCTTTTCAGTCACAAAGGGTTAACTTTTTTTTCTAACTGTGTGACTGGTACTCTTACTTTTTACTTTGGTCATCTAATAAGCCTTATCTCTAAACTACTGACAGGTCATAAACACCTATTTAAGCCACATTCTTATCAGTAAGATAAGGATTGAGCTATAATGAGTGTGGTTTATAATGTGAGAGAGCCAGGGGCAGCTATAGGGCAGGGATGGCCAACCTGTGGCTCTCCAGCTGTTGCAAAACTACAACTCCCATCATGCCCAGACAACCTACAGCTATCAGCCTACAGCAGGGCATAGTGGGAATTGTATTTATAAAACAGCTGGAGAGCCGCAGGTTGGCCAGCCCTGCTATGGGGGGTGCAGAGCTAGAAGTCTCTACTGGGCCCAGGAGCCTGAGGGGGCCCAAAAACCCTTGTGCTACATATGACACTAGCATTATAGAAAGTGCATGCTGGTCTATTTACATCTCTGGCTAGAGGGAAGGGGTTAGGTCAAGAATTTGGCATGAGGGGGTGCCCTTTCAATGTTTGCCTCTGGCAGCAGGAAGGCTATGTGCTTCCCTGCCCCTTGCCAACAAGCACTGAGGGAAGGGGGGCCCAAGCTGAACTCTTGCACTAGGGCCCATGAGCCTTTAGCTACGCCCCTGGAGAGAGCATAGATAAGGAGTCCGTCTGCTCCCAAGATGACGGAAATGACAAAAAAATTCCACAGTTAACTAGTAGAGCATGTCAGCTCTGTACACAAAAAAGGATTCCATATTGTTAATAAAGACCAATTGAAAAAATGATTTTTATAATGCAATAAAAAAAAAAAAATTGGCCCCAAAGGTATACATAGCCTTTAACCACCTCCCGACCGCCGTACGCGTATATGCGTCCGGGAGGTGGTTGTTTTACTCCTCCTGGACGCATATACGCGTCCTCTCGCGAGACGCGAGATTTCCTGTGAACGCGCGCGCACAGGCGCGCGCGCTCACAGGAACAGAAGGTAAGCGAGTGGATCTCCAGCCTGCCAGCGGCGATCGCTCGCTGGCAGGCTGGAGATCCGAATTTTTTAACCCCTAACAGGTATATTAGACGCTGTTTTCATAACAGCGTCTAATATACCTCCTACCTGGTCCTCTGGTTGTCTCTTTTGTTAGGATCGACCACCAGAGGACTCAGGTAGGTCAGTACAGTCCCACCAAACACTACACTACACTACACTACACCCCCCCCCCCCCCCCGGTCACTTATTAACCCCTTATAAACCCCTGATCACCCCATATAAACTCCCTGATCACCCCCCTGTCATTGATCACCGCCCTGTCATTGATCACCCCCCTGTCAGGCTCCGTTCAGACGTCCGCATGATTTTTACGGATCCGATCCATGTATCCATGGATCCGTAAAAATCATGCGGAAGTCTGAATGGAGCCTTACAGGGGGGTGATCAATGACAGGCGGGTGATCACCCATATACACTCCCTGATCACCCCCTGTCATTGATCACCGCCCTGTCAGGCTCCATTCAGACGTCCGCATGATTTTTACGGATCCGATCCATGTATCCATGGATCCGTAAAAATCAATCGGACGTCTGAATGGAGCCTTACAGGGGGGTGATCAATGACAGGCAGGTGATCACCCATATACACTCCCTGATCACCCCCCTGTCATTGATCACCGCCCTGTCAGGCTCCATTCAGACGTCCGCATGATTTTTACGGATCCGATCCATGTATCCATGGATCCGTAAAAATCATGCGGACGTCTGAATGGAGCCTTACAGGGGGGTGATCAATGACAGGCGGGTGATCACCCATATACACTCCCTGATCACCCCCTGTCATTGATCACCCCCCTGTCATTGATCACCCCCCTGTCAGGCTCCATTCAGACGTCCGCATGATTTTTACGGATCCGATCCATGTATCCATGGATCCGTAAAAATCATGCGGACGTCTGAATGGAGCCTTACAGGGGGGTGATCAATGACAGGCGGGTGATCACCCATATACACTCCCTGATCACCCCCTGTCATTGATCACCCCCCTGTCATTGATCACCCCCCTGTCAGGCTCCATTCAGACGTCCGCATGATTTTTACGGATCCGATCCATGTATCCATGGATCCGTAAAAATCATGCGGACGTCTGAATGGAGCCTTACAGGGGGGGTGATCAGTGACAGGGGGGTGATCACCCTGATTACCCCCTGTCATTGATAACCCCCCTGTAAGGCTCCATTCAGACGTCTGCATGTGTTCTGTGGATCCGATCCATGTATTCATGGATCCGTAAAAAATCATGCGGATGTCTGAATGGAGCCTTACAGGGGGGGTGATCAGTGACAGGGGGGTGATCACCCTGATTACCCTGATCACCCCCTGTCATTGATAACCCCCCTGTAAGGCTCCATTCAGACGTCCGCATGCGTTCTGTGGATCCGATCCATGTATCCATGGATCCGTAAAAAATCATGCGGATGTCTGAATGGAGCCTTACAGGGGGGGTGATCAGTGACAGGGGGGTGATCACCCTGATTACCCTGATCACCCCCTGTCATTGATAACCCCCCTGTAAGGCTCCATTCAGACGTCCGCATGCGTTCTGTGGATCCGATCCATGTATCCATGGATCCGTAAAAAATCATGCGGATGTCTGAATGGAGCCTTACAGGGGGGGTGATCAGTGACAGGGGGGTGATCACCCTGATTACCCTGATCACCCCCTGTCATTGATAACCCCCCTGTAAGGCTCCATTCAGACGTCCGCATGCGTTTTGTGGATCCGATCCATGTATCCATGGATCCGTAAAAAATCATGCGGATGTCTGAATGGAGCCTTACAGGGGGGGTGATCAGTGACAGGGGGGTGATCACCCTGATTACCCTGATCACCCCCTGTCATTGATAACCCCCCTGTAAGGCTCCATTCAGACGTCCGCATGCGTTTTGTGGATCCGATCCATGTATCCATGGATCCGTAAAAAATCATGCGGATGTCTGAATGGAGCCTTACAGGGGGGGTGATCAGTGACAGGGGGGTGATCACCCTGATTACCCTGATCACCCCCTGTCATTGATAACCCCCCTGTAAGGCTCCATTCAGACGTCCGCATGCGTTCTGTGGATCCGATCCATGTATCCATGGATCCGTAAAAATCATGCGGACGTCTGAATGAAGCCTTACAGGGGGGGTGATCAATGACAGGGGGGTGATCAGGGAGTCTATATGGGTGATCACCCCCCTGTCATTGATCACCCCCCCTGTCATTGATCACCCCCCCCTGGTAAGGCTCCATTCAGCCATTTTTTTTGGCACAAGTTAGCGGACATTTTTTGTTTGTTTTTGTTTTTGTTTTTTCTTACAAAGTCTCATATTCCACTAACTTGTGTCAAAAAATAAAATCTCCCATGAACTCGCCGTACCCCTCACGGAATCCAAATGCGTAAACATTTTTAGACATTTATATTCCAGACTTCTTCTCACGCTTTCGGGCCCCTAAAAAGCCAGGGCAGTATAAATACCCCACATGTGACCCCATTTCGGAAAGAAGACACCCCAAGGTATTCCGTGAGGGGCATATTGAGTCCATGAAAGATTGAAATTTTTGTCCTAAGTTAGCGGAAAGTGAGACTTTGTGAGAAAAAAACAAAAAAAATCAATATCCGCTAACTTATGCAAAAAAAAAAAAAATTCTAGGAACTCGCCATGCCCCTCATTGAATACCTTGGGGTGTCTTCTTTCCAAAGTGGGGTCACATGTGGGGTATTTATATTGCCCTGGCTTTTTAGGGGCCCGAAAGTGTGAGAAGAAGTCTGGGATCCAAATGTCTAAAAATGCCCTCCTAAAAGGAATTTGGGCCCCTTTGCGCATCTAGGCTGCAAAAAAGTGTCACACATGTGGTATCGCCGTACTCAGGAGAAGTTGGGCAATGTGTTTTGGGGGGTCATTTTACATATACCCATGCTGGGTGAGAAAAATATCTTGGTCAAATGCCAACTTTGTATAAAAAAATGGGAAAAGTTGTCTTTTGCCAAGATATTTCTCTCACCCAGCATGGGTATATGTAAAATGACCCCCCAAAACACATTGCCCAACTTCTCCTGAGTACGGCGATACCAGATGTGTGACACTTTTTTGCAGCCAAGGTGGGCAAAGGGGCACCTTTCGGATTTCGCAGGCCATTTTTTACACATTTTGATTTCAAGGTACTTCTTACACATTTGGGCCCCTAAATTGCCAGGGCAGTATAACTACGCCACAAGTGACCCCATTTTGGAAAGAAGACACCCCAAGGTATTCCGTGAGGGGCATGGCGAGTTCCTAGAATTTTTTATTTTTTGTCGCAAGTTAGTGGAATATGAGACTTTGTAAGGAAAAAAGAGAAAAAAAAAAAAATCATCATTTTCCGCTAACTTGTGACAAAAAATAAAAAATTCTAGGAACTCGCCGTGCCCCCCCGGAATACCTTGGGGTGTCTTCTTTCCAAAATGGGGTCACTTGTGGCGTAGTTATACTGCCCTGGCAATTTAGGGGCCCAAATGTGTGAGAAGAACTTTGCAATCAAAATGTGTAAAAAATGCCCTGCAAAATCCGAAAGGTGCACTTTGGAATATGTGCCCCTTTGCCCACCTTGGCAGCAAAAAAGTGTGACACATCTGGTATCGCCGTACTCAGGAGAAGTTGGGCAATGTGTTTTGGGGGGTCATTTTACATATACCCATGCTGGGTGAGAAAAATATCTTGGTCAAATGCCAACTTTGTATAAAAAAATGGGAAAAGTTATCTTTTGCCAAGATATTTATCTCACCCAGCATGGGTATATGTAAAATGACCCCCCAAAACACATTCCCCAACTTCTCCTGAGTACGGCGATACCACATGTGTGACACTTTTTTGCTGCCAAGGTGGGCAAAGGGGCACATATTCCAAAGTGCACCTTTCGGATTTCACCGGTCATTTCTTACACATTTTGATTGCAAAGTTCTTCTCACACATTTGGGCCCCTAAATTGCCAGGGCAGTATAACTACCCCACAAGTGACCCCATTTTGGAAAGAAGACACCCCAAGGTATTCTGTGAGGGGCATGGTGAGTTCCTAGAATTTTTTATTTTTTGTCGCAAGTTAGTGGAATATGAGACTTTGTAAGAAAAAAAAATAAATAAAATCATCATTTTCCGCTAACTTGTGACAAAAAATAAAAAGTTCCATGAACTCACTATGCCCATCAGCGAATACCTTAGGGTGTCTACTTTCCGAAATGGGGTCATTTGTGGGGGTTTTCTACTGTCTGGGCATTGTAGAACCTCAGGAAACATGACAGGTGCTCAGAAAATCAGAGCCGTTTCAAAAAGCGGAAATTCACATTTTTGTACCATAGTTTGTAAATGCTATAACTTTTACCCAAACCATTTTTTTTTTGCCCAAACATTTTTTTTTTATCAAAGACATGTAGAACTATAAATTTAGCGAAAAATTTATATATGGATGTCGTTTTTTTTGCAAAATTTCACAGCTGAAAGTGAAAAATGTCATTTTTTTGCAAAAAAATCGTTACATTTTGATTAATAACAAAAAAAGTAAAAATGTCAGCAGCAATAAAATACCACCAAATGAAAGCTCCATTAGTGAGAAGAAAAGGAGGTAAAATTCATTTGGGTGGTAAGTTGCATGACCGAGCGATAAACTGTGAAAGTAGTGTAGTGCCGAAGTGTAAAAAGTGGCCTGGTCATGAAGGGGGTTTCACCTAGCGGGGCTGAAGTGGTTAAAGATGGCTTATCAGACTACCTGATGCATATGGTGCATTGTTAGTACAAGACACTTCCTTCCTTGTCCTACCCTGCTCTTGGATTTGTCACAACTGTTCATATGAGCAGCACTGGCCAATCCGAGGGCAGCAGGAAGTCTCTTGGACTACCAAATGTATCAAGTGTTCTGAGAAGCCGTGCAGACATCTTGGATGCCAGAAGAGGATTCTGGGAACTGCAGTTAAAAAGATGAAAAGGAGGTCACCTGCTAAGTGTTCTGTTCATTCTCCAGTTATTATAAAAGGGTCACTTTAAATTCTAACACTAACCATTGTACATGTACAAAGCTTGGTCACTATGGGGTTAAGAGGCAGGGACCTGCTATTGCGGCAACCATGAAAGAACAGAACATCATAGGGAAGGTTCGTCTTGATGACGCATGGTCGGTCGATGTCAACTGTTGGGTTGATATGTATTTAATACTAAGTATATACCAAAGAAAAAATGTAGCTGAGTTGGTTGATCTGTTTTCTATTGGGAATATGAATCTTATGGGGTAATGTCTTTATTAAGGCCAGTGGGAGACAGTCTTGGGGAGGTTTTTTATTGGCTCAGGGAAGCCTGAACGCATGCTCTCTCTGGCCCCAGGTAAGGTGAGGCATGAGGGTGGCCCATGGGTTTATTGGAGAGTCCATTTGGATCAGTCTTCGTTTTGGGGCTGCTTTTTATTGTTTGCTACTTGTTCTTTAAAAATTGTAATAAATTACTGCCTTTGCCTTTTCATCCCTTTGCTTAATTAAAGAAGATTTTACTATTGATGGCCTATCCTCAAGATAGATCATCAATATCTGATTGGCAGATATCAGCTGTTTCTGAGTAGTTCAGGCACCGACTACACCGCACCGTTGATTGTATATTGGACAGAACTGGTAACTGTAGTGCTGCTCCCCCTGAAGTGAACAATGGACATAGTTAAGAAGTTTCGGCACCGGAGCTACTCTGGCCTGCCACCTAACAGATATTGATGGCCAGGGCTGCACCGCCAATTAGGTGAGGTGAGGCGATTTCCTCAGGCGGCGTGGCCCTGGTGACAAGTGGGGGGCGGTGGTAGGGCACAGAGAGATGAGCGCTTCCATTGTGGAAGCGCTCATCTCCATAGTCATCTGTATCACCGTCCTCAGGACAGCTATACAGATGGATTCTGCTGGGCAGGGGAAAGGTGTCTCCCTTTCCTGTTCCTGGGCCTGCAGGCTATCAGAGGCCAGTGCAGGTGGCGCAATGGCGTTATCGCGCCTCCGGAGCCGTACAGCGCAGGACACAGGCCAGAAGAGGCCTGCATTGCAACGCTGCCGTCCTGATGGAGGTAAGTATGTGAGTTTTTTTATATGTTACAATACAGGAGAGGAGCGCTATGGTGGCATCTATGGGGGGCACTTCTTACTGCCACATTATTGGGGGCATCTATGGGGGCACTTATTACTGGCACATTATCGGGGGGCACTGTGGGGGCATCTATGGGGCAGTTCTTACTGGCACATTATTTGGGGGTACTGTGGGGGCACTTCTTACTGGCACATGATTGGGGGCATCTATGGGGGGCACTTCTTACTGGCACATTATTGGGGGGCATCTATGGGGCACTTCTTACTGGCATACTATTGGGGGGCATCTATGGAGGCACTTTTTTATGGTACATTATTGGGGGGCACTGTGGGGGCATCTATGGAGCAGTTCTTACTGGCACATTATTGGGGGGGTACTGTGGGAGCACTTCTTACTGGCACATGATTGGGGGCATCGATGGGGGCACTTCTTACTGGCACATTATTGGGGGGCATCTATGGGGCACTTCTTACTGGCATATTGGGGGGGCATCTATGGGGGTATGTCTTACTGTCACATTATTGGGGGGCACTGTGGGGCATCTATGGGGGCACTTATTACTGGCACATTATTGGGGGGCACTTTTTACTGGCACATTATTGCGTGGCACTATGGGGGCATCTATTGGGGCACTTCCTACTGGCACATTATTGGGGGCCACTATGGGGGCACTTTTTACTGGCACATTATTGGGTGGCACTATGGGGGCATTTCTTACTGGCACATTATTGGGGGCACTATGGGGGGGCATATACTGAGGCCACAAAGAAGGGGTATTTTATATGGGGGTCACTATTGGGGAAAGGAGGAGAGGAACACTATGGGGGCATCTACTGAGGCCACAAAGAAGAGGTATTTTATATGGAGTGGCTCTGTATAGGGCATTTTATACTGACTTGGGGGGCACTAAGAAGGGGTATTTTATACTTGCAAATTATGGGGGATACTGAGGGCACCTACTGGGGCACTACATAGGGGCATTTTATAGTGGTACATTATTATGAAGATTTCCGTCTGGTACCCTGGTGGACCCCTTTACTACAATTCGTTTATCTACCTTGGCCGGATACATCTCCTTTAACTTTCATCAAACCGTGAGTGGTGACTATATAGTCCATAATTGTAATCTGAAAGTTTGTACATCTAATGTCTGTTCAAATACACAAATTTACTGTATATATGCAGCTATCTAATTCTCATTGTGGGACTTATTTTAAATTTGTATCAATATAAAAGTTACGTTTTAGTAGGAAAATTATTCAGTGATATACAGTTATACTTCCTACAAATTATATATATCTTTTCATGCTGTGAATTGTCTCTAAAGTATGGCTAGTTTTTTATCTGGTCCGATTAATACGGATCAGTGGTTGGCTGAGGCTTCTCAGGTTTTCTCAGATAAAAATTTAGATACAATTGATGCATCAAGTAACCTTAAATCCTTGTTTAAAGACTTGTATGTATGTTATAGGGACAATATAAAGTCCTGGTGGGAGACCCAGTCGTTAGAAAATTATATCAAGGCTGAGATTGTTCCCAAGGGCCTACGTATTTTTATCTCCCCGGCAACAAGATCTCAAACACCTGACCTACTTTTAAAGTGGGAAAAAACTCTGACAGAGAGCTCTCTTAATCTGATGCGATTACTATTGGCAGAGGAACGATTAACTCTTGAGCGAACATCCGCCAGACTAAAAACGGTGATTGAGCAGACTATAAAATTTCAGGACGACCCGGATTTTTCTAACAAGGAAAATAATCTGCAGATCTCTGTTGAAAAATATCATATCTCTATAAAAGAGAGAAAACACATTCAATATAAAAAAGACCTCCTAGAATTTAAAGAACAAAGAGCATATAAATATATCTAGGTGAAAAAGTTAATCCACCCCCAAAAGAGGTTTCATCCTCGGAGGTGGAGACATCGGATACTGAGAGATCTGCAGATTATAACTCCAGAGGGAGGCCCAGATATAGGGGATTTAAAGGAAAAAGAGGACCCAGAGGTAGAAATCAAAAATGGGGCAACAACACCAGGAACGAATCAAAAACTACATACCCAGAGGGACCGTGTTCTTCTGGATCATCTACCTTACTGTCCAATTTTTTAGAGTCCGGGGGGATCCCCTATCACCTCAGGGATTGACCCTGACAAGACAAATAGATACACATCAAGCAGGACAAATTATCAATCTGACCGATAAAATATTTTCTAATATAGAATTGGGTATATTATCTAAAGGTACATCATTTGTACCAACTACAAGATATAATTCTTTTCTGTGGATTAAGGATGTCCATTTATTCTGCCGTAAGCTTAAATGGCTAAAATTATTCAGACATAATGATCTAGAAGAGAACATTAAACTAGGGATTCCCTTGGAAGAACTCCCACTAGTAAAAACTATGGCAGATTTACTCCTAGAAGGGGAAAGAAAAATAGGTGAGGGCCCATTCACTAATCTCAAACCAAAAAGTGTTAAGTCCCCTCCACCGATGGAAACCAGCTCAATTGATCTATTTTTGACCATAGTTAGTAAAGAATTAGAACAATTGGAAAAGAAAAAAACTAAATATAACTCCAATTTGGTCAAAAGAGAAATAGAAGCCATGATGAAAATTCAATCAGATCATGACATCATTTTAAAACCATCTGATAAAGGTGGGAACCTAGTAATCATGAATCATGTGTCAGAATATCTTAAATGATAAAAAATGTTATCAAATTCTTGGGGCTGATCCAACATATAATTTTTCCATGGATTTAGAAAATATTCTTGTAGAAGTGTTAGAAAATAAATTAATATCTAATGATGAGGTCAAATTTATGTTGTTACCACACCCACAAACTGCTACTTTTTACACCATCCTGAAAATCCATAAAGGTCTCACCCCATTAAAAGGACGTCCAATAGTTGCAGGTATCAATTCTCTATGTTGATAAAATCCTGAGAAATTACGTTACGGCATTACCGTCTTATATTAGGGATACATCTGACTTATTGAGTAAAATAGATGGTATACAACTTGAGGATGACATCCTTATATCTTCCATAGACGTGGAAGCCTTGTACAGTAATGTTCCTCATGACAAAGGGCTACATGCCATCAATCATTTTTTAAAGAGTCGTGGTACTCAATTCAATGCGCATAGTAATTTTGTTATAAAACTCATGGATTTTGTCCTTAGACATAATTTTTTTCTATTTGACTTCAGATACTTCCACCAGCTCAGGAGCACAGCAATGGGGAGAGCCTGTGCCTCCACATATGCTAATTTGTTCCTGGGCTGGTGGGAGGATACTTTGGTTTTTTCGGATGAGAATCCTTGGACATCGAGGATAGTCTTCTGGGGCCGCTATATCGATGATATTCTGATATTTTGGAGCGGCCCCAGGCGACTGTTCTCAGATTTCGTGGCCGATCTAAACGAAAAAAACGACATAGGCATGCATTTTACGTCGGAAATGTATGATGATGGTCTGCCTTTTTTGGATCTATATATAACCCTACAAGATGGTGTAATTAGTAACAAAACCTATAGGAAACCCACAGCGACTAACAACTTGCTAAGGTGGGAAAGCTATCATCCAGAATACCTGAAATGCGGTATCCCTAAGGGACAATACTTGCGAGTCCGCAGAAACTGTACCACACAGAAGGATTTTTTTAGCCAAGCTAAGGATCTTAAAAGTAGATTCAATCAAAGAGGTTATCCAGATCATCCCTTACAAAGAGCTTTTAGGTCGGCCTTAAATACCAATAGAATGGACCTTTTAACACCAAAGCCAAAGAAATCAGAAATGAATTCTATATTCCGTATCATAGGAACATATGACACCTGCAATAGAGAAGTGAGAAACATCTTTCTAAAATACTGGGACATGCTACTATTGGATCCAGATATCCATGACATTCTCCCAGCAAAACCTGCCATTACATATAGAAGGGGGAGATCGCTAGGTGATAGATTCCTCCACAGTCATTATACACCAGTACAAAAACCTGGCACATGGCTAGCTAGAAGACCCCTGGGGACTTTTAGATGTGGCTCATGTATAGCCTGTCCCTATATATGTCAAACCAAAATCTTCACGAGTAATGTAACAAATAAAAAATATAACATTAGGGATTTCGCAAATTGTAAAACGACCGGGGTGGTATATTTAAGTACATGTGTATGTCAACTTCAATATGTCGGTAAGACAAAGTGAGAATTGAGAAGAAGAATTGGGGACCATCTGGGAGATATAAAACACAAGAGAGATACCACCCTCTCTAGACATATTCATGATCTCCATGATGGGAACCCCAAATGTCTCAAATTCAGCGCCGTTGAGGTGATTCGTCCCTCTCCAAGGGGAGGAGACTTGGATAAAAAAATATTGCAAAAAGAGGCTGAGTGGACCTACCATTTAAAAACGGTGAGCCCACTCGGTCTCAATGAAATTCTATCTTTTGGTTGCTTTATATAGCCTTTCTAATTGTATGTACAACCATATAGATTTATCTTGTCATATGGTATGTATATGTATATGAAAGCCTGATATACCCAGTGATTGATCGTTATCATAACAAATTACGGATCAGATAAATAATATTGTTATCAGACCGGAATAGGTCTCAATTTATATATGCTAGTGGGAATTGTTATTTTAGGTAGGATATATTGTTAACGTAATACTAAACAAAAAGAGATCCTCCATTTATTCCCATTTGCAGTTCCACCCTTTTATACCAACTTCTTGTTGCCCTATACATATATATACCGAATTAAGACTATACTTTTAAATAACCCCATATATTTACATACATGAACGATTACCGAATTTACATCCATGCATAAATGGTGGGGGTCTGTGATTTATACCTTGCCTGGCTTCTTTAGGTTCAAATGTAAATATAGATAAATTATAGATATTTGGTATATTTATATCATTATTAATAATATTATCATAATTAAATATCAAATTTAGTCAAAATATAGTTGTTCTATAATTAGATCTTGGGGTTTCTTTATGGATGGAGCGCATTGCGTTCCACCTATCCATTTTCACCACTTCCGGCACATATCTTCCGGTCTTTGGTCGCTTTGGAACGCATATGCGTTCCATCTCCGGCCACGTCATATCCGGCGCACATGACGTACTTCCTGACTATGTTCGCGTCCCACAGTATGACGCGATTCGGCGTGCGTTCCACAGGCGGTTATTTGATGCTAGTCTGCGCACCCATAATGACGCACTTCCGGCCCGGACATCGAAGGTGGTGGAACGCACGCCGCTACATGATCATGAGGTATACACCTGTTTATGTTTTTTCAATTATCTATAAGGGTATATATAGGGAAGCTAGTCCAGATACTATTCTGGACTGCATTATCCAGTTGGACTATTTATGAGAGCGATTGTGCCCCATTTTCATCTATATCTTCTGCATCTCCATGTGAATATCCCCTGATGAATCCGGTGATAATCTTATCGAAGGAAACGCGTTGGGATTTATATCTATTTTTTTGGGGATCAACATCTACCAATTTATTCTTCTTTTTTGTGTTATGTGCTGACATCTGGGAGTTTTTTGTATTCTATAGGGTTAGAGTAATAGGGTTAGCCACCGATAAGTGGGGTCGCTCCTCTAGGGGGTGATTCTCCCGCATTTAGGCGGGAGACCTCTCCGCTGTTAGGCAGGGCTGTAATAGCCGCCTAGGGACATTGTTTTCCCAGTTACCACACTCTCTCTGACTTAGGAGAGCTAGTGACATTCATTACGGTTTTTCTTCAGCACATCCTGCAGTGAAGATTTCCGTCTGTTACCCTGGTGGACCCCTTTACTACAATTCGTTTATCTACCTTGGCCGGATACATCTCCTTTAACTTTCATCAAACCGTGAGTGGTGACTATATAGTTCATAATTGTAATCTGAAAGTTTGTACATCTAATGTCTGTTCAAATACACAAATTTACTGTATATATGCATCTAATGTCTGTTCAAATACACAAATTTACTGTATATATGCAGCTAATTCTCATTGTGGGACTTA
Source organism: Bufo gargarizans (assembly GCF_014858855.1). Taxonomy (NCBI): domain Eukaryota; kingdom Metazoa; phylum Chordata; class Amphibia; order Anura; family Bufonidae; genus Bufo; species Bufo gargarizans. The sequence continues at coordinate 468,989,366 of NC_058081.1, read as the reverse complement.
TTTTAAATTTGTATCAATATAAAAGTTAAGTTTTAGTAGGAAAATTATTCAGTGATATACAGTTATACCTCCTACAAATTATATATATCTTTTCATGCTGTGAATTGTTACATTATGGGGGGAGAGGAGCACTATGGGGCATTTACAAGGGGCGCTATATAGGGGTATTTTATACTGACACATTATGGGGCACTATAGGGACATTAGCTCAACTGGGGGCATTAAAAGGGGCTATTTTTGGCACTGGCACACATTAAAAGGGGGCATTTTTGTACTGTCACATTAGAAGGAGTATTACTACTGGGGTGAAATAATTGGGGGGCTTTATTATTACTGGGGGTCTATGGTGAACATGATTACTAGTATGGGCACTATGGGAGCATTACTACTTATGGGGCACAGTGGGGATATTATAACTGTTGGGGGCTCTAGCAGAGAATTGTTGCTGTGGGTGGGACTTTGGGAAGCGCTATTATGGTGGGGGCACCTCGGCATAGTATCAGCTTACCACAATAATTTTTGGGGGACGTTATGTTTACACTATTAGTGTCAGGGGCACTGTTTGCTGGGCGCAGTTATTTTAGAACACTGCATGCCAATAATTATTGAAGGGCACTATCTGCATGGTACTAGTATTATCAGGGGTTATCTGTTTCTGCAGTATAATATTGGGGAGCTCAGCGGCACAATATTGGGGGTGGTAGGATGATTTGTCCAGAAGACGGGAGGATGGAAAAGTAGTGAATTAAGATTTTTTTTGTCGAACTGCAGAGACGAGAAATGGCTGAAAAATGGTGGTCTGGTCTGAAGGTCTGAAAGGAGAAGATGAAGAAAGAGAACATCTACATCGAAGGAGACGTCACAGGATGTAAGAGGTATGTGGCGCTGTATGTTCTTTAGTGATATATGTAGAGTTAGGAGGGAAGGGGTTAGGTTGAGAATTTGGTATGTGGGGGGGGGGGGGATCTTTTTCAATTTTCATCTCAGGCAGCAGAAAGGCAAGGGGCACCCCTGTTGATGGCCTATCCTGAGGATAGACAATCAGTATTAACATCCTGAAATGCTTCTTTAAATATTCGCCTGTTTATTATGTTGTTTTTTTTTTAAAAGGTTAAAGGGCAGCATCCCACCAGGGCAGAAGAAATGTTTTAGTCACTGTATGACAAAGTAGATTGTATTACAGCTGTGTTTGCCCCATTAGAGTGAATATGGCTGGCACTGCTAGGTGTTTGACAACTACCTCCTTTCTGTGAATCTGAAGGCAGAAGAAGAATGGAGCATGAACTACATACAGTAGTTATTATATCTTACATTTCAGGAGTACAGAGTGTTTTTTTTGGCTGGCGGTATGCTTTCAGAAAGTTATATCAGCCTATTGTTTTACTCATTATGAATAACAGAGGAATATAATAATCTAGTCACAGCATCCTTTCTGTTTGGCACAGGATCTGTTCCTGGTAAATTAATGAGCTAGTTGTGTAATAAGTTTCTGAGTAAGTAGTACCTGCCAAGACTCTTTGACAATAGCATGTGATCATCTACCTGGCACTTTCCTAGCTACTTACACAAGCTATAGACATAGAGAAACATAGTCATCAGTAGAGATGTCGCGAACATAAAATTTTTCCGTTGACGAACGTGAATTTTCGCAAATGTTCACGAACCGGTGTGAACCGCCATTGACTTCAATAGGCAGGCGAATTTTAAAACCCACAGGGACTCTTTCTGGCCACAAAAGTAATGGAAAAGTTGTTTCAAGGGGACTAACACCTGGACTGTGGCATGCCGGAGGGGGATCCATGGCAAAACTCCCACGGAAAATGACGTAGTTGATGCAGAGTCGGGTTTTAATCCATAAAGTGCATAAATCACCTAACAATACTAAATTGTTTGGAATAACGAGCTTTAAAACATCCAGTGTGTGTATACAATCAGGTATGATGTTGTATCGATCAGGTAGTGCAAGGGTTACGCCGGCTTGACAGTGACAGACCAAACTCCCCGTTTAACGCACCGCAAACAACCGCAAACAGTCCTTTTGCACAACCGCAAACTCTCCATTTGCACAAGGTTGAATACCAAGCTAGCCATGTCCCGTTCCTTGTCCTCACTGACGTCATTGAAGGTCTCTTCCTCCACCCAGCCACGTACAACACCAAGGGTCCCCAAAAGGTGACAACAAGCCCCTGGGACGCCTGCTGTGGTTGGTCTTCCACCTCCTCAAAGCCACCTTCCTCCTCTGACTCCTCTTCTTCAGACTCCTCTCTCTGCGTTGCCGCAGGTCCAGCAATGGACGACGACAAGGCTGCTTCTGGTGGTGATGGTGGCCACAACTCTTCCTCTTCATGCTCAGTTACGGCCTGATCCAGCACTCTTCGCAGGGCACGCTCCAGAAAAAACGCATATGGGATGAGGTCGATGATGTTGCCTTGGGTTTGACTGACCGGGTTTGTCACCTCCACAAAAGGACGCATGAGCCTACAGCCATTGTGCATGAGCATTCAGTAACGCGGCCCAAAAATACCCAGCTCCGCAGAGGCTGTCCTCTTTTTTTTTTTAAATAAAAAAAAATATCTGTTCTTAACAGTTTAACCACCTCAGCCCCCCTAGCTTAACCGCCTCCGGACCGCCTAACGCAGATCTGCGGTCCAGAGGCGGCAGCTGCAGGCAGACTGACGCATATACATATTAGTAAATATGATCTGTTATATGGCTGCCCTGCTCCTCTGCTGGTCCTTTTGGTCGGTTGGATCCAGCAGAGGAGCAGGCTTCACAGTGAGTACACCAAACACCACACACTAGCCCCAGATCACCCCCTGCACCCCAATTAACCCTTTGATCACCCCTGTCAATCACTAGTGAAAGGAAAAAAGTGATCAGTGTAAACTGTCACTTTTTTTTTCCACTGGTATTGACCGTTAGGTTTTAGGATAGTTTAGGCCCCTTGGTTAGGTAGTTTAGGGATCAGTTAGCGCCCAGCCCACCACACCGCAGTCCCTTATTCACTGATTAGCGTATCGCTAATCAGCATTTGTACTTTTATAGTATCTGTAAGTGATCAAAACTGATCACAGTCAGATCTATAATAGTATTAGTGTCACTTTAGTTCGCCCTCCACCCAAAACGCAGTGTTTGCCCGATCGGGCCTGATCGGTCACCCACACGTGCGTTCGCCCACGCCCACCCCACCGCAGTGACAACATTTTTTATTTTTTTTATCACTGCACATTCACTTTACACACGCTGCGGCGATAAAAAAATCAGTTTTGATATTTTTTATCAACCGCAGCAGCCTCCGGTACTTCGCTAGCCTCCCATTTGTAAGACAGGCTTGCTTTTTTGCTTGGGTAGACTCAGGTAATACCCCTAAATTTAGTTGCCCAAATGTCAAACAGGGGGTATTCTTCTGAAGAGGCATACAGGCTTCTGACCCAGTCGGATGAGGAATGGGAACCCTCATCTGACGAATCTAGCGGGTCAGAATATGAACCTGTAGAAAGCAGTGGCACTCTGAACCAAAGTTCGGACGAGGAGGTTGAGGTCCCTGATAGCACCAGGCGTACCCGGCCCCGTGTCGCTAGACCACAGGTTGCGCAGGATCCGCTTCAAGGGCAGCAGAGTGGGGCTGGCGCTGTCGGATTACGTGGTGAGGCATACACCAGCAGCGCAGCCCTCCCTGGACCTAGTACCAGCACTGCCGTACAACCTGGTGAAGTGGCGAGCACCAGAAGGGCAGTTGAAGCTGGTACGGTGGCACGTGCATTAGTTACCCCGTCGCAGCCACCGCAAAGACATGCCCGTAGACCCCCTAGAATCCCTGAGGTGCTGGCAAACCCTGATTGGCAGTCCCCAACTTCAGCCGCACCTGTAGTTCCCCCTTTCACCGCCCAGTCTGGAGTTCTGATTGAGACAGCTCAGATCGGTTCGGCCCTGGGATTTTTTTAGCTGTTCTTGACTGCAGAGCTCTTGGACATAGTCGTGGCCGAAACAAACCGGTATGCCACACAATTTATAACCGCCAACCCGGGAAGCTATTATACCCAGCCTTTCAGGTGGAAACCAGTCCAAGTTTCCGAAATTGAAACTTTTCTGGGCCTTCTCCTCAACATGGGTCTAACCAAAAAGCATGAATTGCGGTCATATTGGTCCACGAACCCAATTCATCACATGCCCATGTTCTCTGCTGCTATGTCCAGGGCACGTTTTGAGGCCATCCTGCGTTTCCTGCACTTTAGCGACAACACCACCTCCCGTCCCAGAGGCCACCCAGCTTTTGACTGGCTCCACAAAATTCGGCCCCTCATAGACCATTTCAACCAGAAATTTGCAGATTTGTATACCCCAGAGCAAAACATCTGCGTAGACGAGTGCCTAATACATTTTACCGGGCGCCTTGGCTTCAAACAATACATCCCAAGCAAGCGCGCCCGGTATGGGGTCAAATTGTATAAGCTCTGTGAAAGGGCCACAGGCTATACCCACAAATTTCGGATCTATGAGGGAAAAGATCAGACCCTGGAGCCGGTCGGTTGCCCTGACTACCTGGGGAGCAGTGGGAAGACAGTCTGGGACTTGGTGTCACCCTTATTCGGCAAGGGGTACCATCTTTATGTGGACAATTTCTACACAAGTGTAGCCCTCTTCAGGCATTTGTTTCTAGAACAGATTGGCTGCTGTGGCACCGCGCGAACTAGTCGCGCAGGCTTCCCCCAACGGCTTGTTACCACCCGTCTTGCAAGGGGGGAGAGGGCTGCCTTGTGTAACGAAGAACTGCTCGCGGTGAAATGGAGAGACAAGCGTGACGTTTACATGCTCTCCTCCATTCACGCAGACACGACAATACAAATTGAGTGAGCAACCCGTCGCTCTCAGTCCACGACTATAACCTTCACATGGGAGGGGTGGACTTAAATGACCAGATGTTGTCTCCGTATTTAGTTTCCCGCAGAACCAGACGCTGGTATAAGAAGGTGTCTGTATATTTGATTCAATTGGCTCTGTATAATAGTTTTGTTCTCTACAGTAAGGCTGGGAGAACAGGATCCTTCCTCAAATTTCAGGAAGAGATCATCGAGAACCTCCTGTACCCAGGAGGTTCCGTGGCCCCATCCACCAGTGTAGTTAGCCGTCTACACAAGCGACATTTCCCCAATGTCGTTGCCGGTACCTCAACCCAACCGTCACCCCGAAAAAGATGTCGTGTCTGTAGCAGGAGTGGAATAAGGCGTGACACCCGCTATTTCTGTCCTGACTGCCCTGACCACCCTGCCCTATGCTTAGGGGAGTGTTTCCGGAAGTACCACACACAGGTACACCTAGCATAGGGATCACATCTCACCAGGACAGGCACACAGGGCTATTAGGGCCCATTCACACAGAGCTGCTGCAAACGTCTCCTTTCACCTGGGACAAAGTGCATAACGCACTTTGCTACATCTTTGGGCGATTTGCGCTTTGCACATTGTCCCATGGGGAAGGAGAGGTTTGTCCTATAAAGGTAAAAAAATAAAAATAAATCACCAGTAAGCAAAAAGGTTAATGTTTAGTTCAAAAAGTTCAAGTTTATATGTTCTGTTCCAAAGTTAATAAAATTATTGCGTTGCGGCCTGTTTTCTTTTTTTTTTTTATACCTTCCAGGTGGACCTAGGGTTGGACGATATCAAAAATTATCAGACGATAACGATATTAAAAAATTTATCGCAATAACGATATATATCGCGATAAATACCCGTTTAAAAGAAAAAAAACACAAGGAGGCGTTATACTGTATGGGGGGCCACAAGGAGACGTTATACTGTATGGGGGGCCACAAGGAGATGTTATACTGTATGGGGGCAGCCACAAGGAGGCTTTATACTGTATGGGGGCAGCCACAAGGAGGCGTTATACTGTATGGGGGCAGCCACAAGGAGGCGTTATACTGTATGGGGGCAGCCACAAGGAGGCGTTATACTGTATGGGGGCAGCCACAAGGAGGCGTTATACTGTATGGGGGCAGCCACAAGGAGGCGTTATACTGTATGGGGGCAGCCACAAGGAGGCGTTATACTGTATGGGGGCAGCCACAAGGAGACGTTATACTGTATGGGGGCAGCCACAAGGAGACGTTATACTGTATGGGGGCAGCCACAAGGAGACGTTATACTGTATGGGGGCAGCCACAAGGAGGCTTTATACTGTATAGGGGCAGCCACAAGGAGGCTTTATACTGTATGGGGGCAGCCACAAGGAGGCTTTATACTGTATGTGGGCAGCCACAAGGAGACGTTATACTGTATGGGGGCAGCCACAAGGTGACGTTATACTGTATGGGGGCAGCCACAAGGAGGCTTTATACTGTATGGGGGCAGCCACAAGGAGACGTTGCACTGTATGGGGGGCCACAAGGAGACGTTGCACTGTATGGGGGGCCACAAGGAGACGTTGCACTGTATGGGGGCAGCCACAAGGAGACGTTATACTGTATGGGGGGCCACAAGGAGGCCTTACACTGTATGGGGGGCCACAAGGAGGCGTTACACTGTATGGGGGTCCGCAAGGAGATGTTACACTGTATGGGGGCTACAAGGAGGCGTTACACTGTATGGGGGCTACAAGGAGGCGTTACACTGTATGGGGGGCCGCAAGGAGGCGTTACACTGTATGGGGGGCCACAAGGAGGCGTTACACTGTATGGGGGGCCACAAGGAGGCGTTACACTGTATGGGGGGCCACAAGGAGGCGTTACACTGTATGGGGGGCCACAAGGAGGCGTTACACTGTATGGGGGCTACAAGGAGGCGTTACACTGTATGGGGGGCCACAAGGAGGCGTTACACTGTATGGGGGGCCACAAGGAGGTGTTACACTGTATGGGGGCCACAAGGAGGCGTTACACTGTATGGGGGGCCACAAGGAGGCGTTATAATAAGGTCTTGTGACCACAGGCCACCATACATGCAGTAATACTTTGCGATATACCTTTCCCGCGGCTGCCTCGCTTGTGTGCTCTGATTCTGACATCAGATGCCGGTGGGCGGAGATTTGAATATGGGAGCAAGGAGGAGGGAGAGCCAGGGCGGCCGCTGTGGGAAGTAGTAAGTTTATAATTTCGTCACCAGAGCACACTAGTGAGGCAGCCGCAGGAAAAGAGACACCAGTACTCACACAGGGGATCGATTCGACACATATACAATAGAGCCGGCACTGGTGGGTGACGACGGTGATGATGTCAGATGGTGGGTGGAGACTTGGGGAGGCGGAGCAAGAAGGAGCCAGGCCAGGAACAGGAAGTAGCGAGAGGAAGTAATGTTACTCAGCGGCAGCGCTATGCAGGGGCGGGCGCACGTTTAGAAGTGGTCAGCGCACAATGTGCGCTGACCGCTTTGATGACGTCACAAAATACCGCGGTATTTTGGAAACAGCGATATCGACATATCGCCGTTTTTTTTATACCGCGGTATATCGTGATACCGGTATATCACCCAACCCTAGGTGGACCAACCGATCGACTAACTGCAGCACTGATGTGCATTCTGACAGAAGCATTGCGCTGCTGTCAGATTACACACAAGTCGGTGTATGCGGCGCTGCAAGACGAGATTTCTCCTCTGCAGTAAAAGATACGTTTGCCAAGGCATATGAGCTGAGGAGGAGGCGGTGTTCCTATGCTTTGGCAAACACTTTGTATATAAAAAATAAATAAAAATCCCGGCAATGATTTATTCATCCACATCGATTGATGTGAATGGAGAAATCTGGTTTGCCAGGGCATACGAGCTAAGTGGGTATGGATGTTGGGCGGAGCTCCTATGTCCTGGCAGACGCCTTTCCCCTCCTTTTTTTGGGGGGCAGAGATTTTTTCATCCACATTGATCGATGCGAATGAAGAAATCTGTGCCGTTCATTTTTTTCTTTCAGCCCAGAGGCTGAACGGAAAAAAAAAATCTCATTACCTGTATGCTCAATATAAGGAGAATAGCAGAAACTCCTAATGCTGGCCATACATGTAATGATTGCAGAGATCCTCAAATGCCAGGGCAGTACAAACACCCCACAACTGACCCCATTTTGGAAAGAAGACACCCCAAGGTATTCGCTGAGGGGCATATTGAGTCCATGAAAGATTTAAATTTTTGTCCCAAGTTAGCGGAAAGTGAGACTTTGTGAGAAAAAACAAAAAAAAATCAAATCAATTTCCGCTAACTTATGCAAAAAAAAAAAATTCTATGAACTCGCCAGGCCCCCATTGAATACCTTGGGGTGTCTTCTTTCCAAAGTGGGGTCACATGTGGGGTATTTATGCTGCCCTGGCTTTTTAGGGGCCCTAAAGCGTGTGAAGAAGTCTGGGATCCAAATGTCTAAAAATGCCCTCCTAAAAGGAATTTGAGCACCTTTGCGCATCTAGGCTGCAAAAAAGTGTCACACATCTGGTATCGCCGTACTCAGGAGAAGTTGGGGAGTGTGTTTTGGGGTGTCATTTTACATATACCCATGCTGGGTGAGAGAAATATGTTGGTCAAATGCCAACTTTGTATAAAAAGAAATGGGAAAAGTTGTCTTTTGCCAAGATATTTCTTTCACCCAGCATGGGTATATGTAAAATGACACCCCAAAACACATTCCCCAACTTCGCCTGAGTACGGCGATACCAGATGTGTGACACTTTATTGCAGCCTAGGTGGGCAAAGGGGCACACATTCCAAAGCGCACCTTTCGGATTTTACCGGTCATTCTTTACAGATTTTGATTGCAAACTACTTCTCGCGCATATGGGCCCCTAAAATACCAGGGCAGTATAACTACCCCACAAGTGACCCCATTTTGGAAAGAAGACATCCCAAGGTATTCCGTGAGGGGCATGGCGAGTTCCTAGAATTTTTTATTTTTTGTCACAAGTTAGTGGAAAATGATGATTTTTTTATTTTATTTTTTCCTTACAAAGTCTCATATTCCACTAACTTGCGACAAAAAATAAAAAATTCTAGAAACTCGCCATGCCCCTCACGGAATACCTTGGGGTGTCTTCTTTCCTAAATGGGGTCACTTGTGGGGTAGTTATACTGCCCTGGCATTTTAGGGGCCCATATGTGTGAGAAGTAGTTTGCAATCAAAATGTGTAAAAAATGGCCTGTGAAATCCAAAAGATGCTCTTTGGAACGTGTGCCCCTTTGCCCACCTAGGCTGCAAAAAAGTGTCACACATGTGGTATCGCCGTACTCAGGGGAAGTTGGGGAATGTGTTTTGGGGTGTCATTTTACATATACCCATGCTGGGTGAGAGAAATATCTTGGTCAAATGCCAACTTTGTATAAAAAATGGGAAAAGTTATCTTTTGCGAAGATATTTCTCTCACCCAGCATGGGTATATGTAAAATGGCACCCCAAAACATATTCCCCAACTTCTCCTGAGTACAGCGATACCAGATGTGTGACACTTTTTTGAAGCCTAGGTGGGCAAAGGGACCCACATTCCAAAGTGCAACTTTTGGATTTCACCGGTCATTTTTTACAGATTTTGATTGCAAACTACTTCTCACGCATATGGGCCCCTAAAATGCCCACGCAGTATAACTACCCCACAAGTGACCCCATTTTGGAAAGAAGACGCCCCAAGGTATTTTGTGATGGGCATAGTGAGTTCATGGAAGTTTTTATTTTTTGTCACAAGTTAGTGGAATATGAGACTTTGTCAGAAATTTTTAAAAACCAACATTTTAAGGACCAATTCAGGTCTGAACTCACTTTGTGAGGCTTACATAATACAAACTACCCTATTCTAGAAACTACACCCCTCAAGGTATTCAAAACTGTATGGGCACCCGGCAGGGTGTAGAAGGAAAGGAATGCCATACGGTTTTTGGAAGGCAGATTTTGCTGGACTGTTTTTTGTTTTATTTTACACCATGTCCCATTTGAAGCCCCCCTGATGCACCCCTAGAGTAGAAACTCCATAAAAGTGACTGCATCTAAGAAACTACACCCCTCAAGGTATTCAAAACTGATTTTACAAATGTCATTAACCCTTTAGGTGTTCCACAAGAATTAATGGAAAATAGAGATACAATTTCAAAATTTCACTTTTTGGGCAGATTTTCCATTTTAATATTTTTTTTCCAGTTACAAAGCAAGGGTTAACAGCCAAACGAAACTCAATATTTATGGCCCTGATTCTGTAGTTTACAGAAACACCCCATATGTGGTCATAAACTGCTGTATGGGCACATGGCAGGGCGCAGAAGGAAGAGAATGCCATACGGTTTTTGGAAGGCAGATTTTGCTGGACTGTTTTTTTTTTTTTTACACCATGTCCCATTTGAAGCCTCCCTGATGCACCCCATGAGTAGAAACTCCATAAAATTTACCCCATTTTAGAAACTACAGGATAGGATGGAAGTTTTTTTGGTACTAGTTTAGGGTACATATGATTTTTAGTTGCTCTATATTACACTTTTTGTGAGGCAAGGTAACAAGAAATTGCTGTTTTGGCACCGTTTATTTTTTTTGTTATTTACAACATTCATCTGACAGGTTAGATCATGTGGTATTTTTATAGAGATGGTCGATACAGACGCGGTGATACCTAATATGTATACTTTTTTCTTTATTTATGTAAGTTTTTGAAACAAAAAAAATCATGTTTTAGTGTCTCCATAGTCTGAGAGCAATAGTTTTTTCAGTTTTTGGGCGATTATCTTGGGTAGGGTTTGATTTTTGAGAGATGAAATGACGGTTTGATTGGCACCATTCTGGGGTGCGTAAGAGTTTTTGATTGCTTGCTATTACACTTTTTGTGATGTAAGGTGACAAAAAATGGCTTTTTTTGTTTTTTTTTTAACAGTGTTCACCTGAGGGGTTAGGTCATGTGATATTTTTATAGAGTCGGTCGATACAGACGCGGCGATATCTAATATGTATACTTTTTTTTATTTACTTATGTTTTACACAATAACAATTTTTTTAAAACAAAAAAAAATAATGTTTTAGTGTCTCCATATTCTGAGCCATAGTTTTTTTTATTTTTTGGGCGATTGTCTTAGGTAGAGTCTCATTTTTTGCGGGATGAGGTGACGGTTAGATTGGTACTATTTTGGTGGGCATACGCTTTTTTTATCGCTGTATGAGTTATACACACAGTATTACTCATACAGCCAATGGGGCAAAACTTTATTTTTTGAACGTTTTTTTATTTTTTGGCCCACTTTGGGATTTCTAATCTCTTTTACAATGCATTCCAATACTTCTGTGTTAATCCATAGTTTTGGGACCCACCTTCTCATTCAAAGAGTTTTCTTTATTTTCATGACTATGAAAATTGTAGATTCACACTGAAGGCATCAAAACTATGAATTAACACACGTGGAATTATTTACATAACAAAAAAGTGTGAAACAAATGAAAATATGTCATATTCTAGGTTCTTCAAAGTAGTCACCTTTTGCTTTGATTACTGCTTTGCACACTCTTGGCATTCTCTTGATGAGCTTCAAGAGGTAGTCACCTGAAATGGTTTTCACTTCACAGGTGTGCCCTGTCAGGTTTCATAAGTGGGATTTCTTGCCTTATAAATGGAGTTGGGACCATCAGTTGCGTTGTGGAGAAGTCAGGTGGATACACAGCTGATAGTCCTACTGAATAGACTGTTAGAATTTGTATTATGGAAAGAAAAAATCAGCTAAGTAAAGAAAAACGAGTGGCCATCATTACTTTAAGAAATGAAGGTCAGTCAGTCCGAAAAATTGGGAAACTTTGAAAGTGTCCCCAAGTGCAGTCACAAAAACCATCAAGCGCTACAAAGAAACTGGCTCACGTGTGGACCGTCCCAGGAAAGGAAGACCAAGAGTCACCTCTGCTGCAGAGGATAAGTTCATCCGAGTCTCCAGCCTGAGAAATCGCAGGTTAACAGCAGCTCAGATTAGAGACCAGGTCAATGCCACACAGAGTTCTAGCAGCAGACACATCTCTAGAACAACTGTTAAGAGGAGACTCTGTTAATCAGGCCTTCATGGTAGAATATCTGCTAGGAAACCACTGCTAAGGACAGGCAACAAGCAGAAGAGACTTGTTTGGGCTAAAGAACACAAGGAATGGTCATTAGACCAGTGGAAATCTGTGATTTGGTCTGATGAGTCCAAATTTGAGATCTTTGGTTCCAACTGTGTCGTTGTGCGACGCAGAAAAGGTGAACGGATGGACTCTACATGCCTGGTTCCCACCGTGAAGCATGGAGGAGGAGGTGTGATGGTGTGGGGGTGCTTTGCTGGTGCAACTGTTGGGGATTTATTCAAAATTGAAGGCATACTGAACCAGCATGGCTACCACAGCATCTTGCAGCGGCATGCTATTCCATCTGGTTTGCGTTTAGTTGGACCATCATTTTTTTCTCAACAGGACAATGACCCCAAACACACCTCCAAGGGCTATTTGACCATGAAGGAAAGTGATGGGGTGCTGCGCCAGATGACCTGGCCTCGACAGTCACCGGACCTGAACCCAATTGAGATGGTTTGGTCTGGACCGCAGAGTGAAGGCAAAAGGGCCAACAAGTGCTAAGCATCTCTGGGAACTCCTTCAAGACTGTTGGAAGACCATTTCAGGTGACTACCTCTTGAAGCTCATCAAGAGAATGCCAAGCGTGTGCAAAGCAGTAATCAAAGCAAAAGGTGGCTACTTTGAAGAACCTAGAATATTACATATTTTCCGTTGTTTTACACTTTTTTGTTATGTATATAATTCCACATGTGTTAATTCATAGTTTTGATGCCTTCAGTGTGAATCTACAATTTTCATAGTCATGAAAATAAAGCAAACTCTTTGAATGAGAAGGTATGTCCAAACATTTGGTCTGTACTGTATATACTGCAAAGTTGTTAACAGTTCATTTTTAACAATTTACGCAATTCACACAAACAAAGGAGAAATCTAAATCCGATCAGTATTTGGTGTGACCACCCTATACTTGCACACAGTTTTTGAAGGTTGTTCCGAACATCTTGGAGAACTAACCACATATCTTCTGTGGATATAGGCTTGCTCAGATCCTTCTGTACATTCATATAATCCTAGACAGACTCGATGATGTTGAGACCAGGGCTGTGTAGGGGCCATATCATCACTTCCAGGACTCCTTATTCTTCTTTATACTGCAGATAGTTCTTTATGACATTGGCTGTATGTTTGGGGTCGTGGTCCTGCTGCAGTATAAATTTGGAGCCAGTGTACCTGGAAGAAGAAGAAAGACACTTCTTCTATTTTTGAAGGCATTCTTACTTTGCAGCATTTTTTCCACACCTGCTTAAGCAGTTACACAGTACTGTATAGAAGTGTCTGTCCTTTCAGCTTTACAGTTGAAGTTGCACTCTATATTAGTCATTATTTGGGCCATATTCCTCAGGTGGTAAAGTGACCATTTAGTCATGAGCTTTAAAAATTATGTTTGATGTTTGCTTGCCATTTTTCTTCTGTAGTGGTAGCTGCTTGGTTGTTGTTGTTTTTCCTCAGATCTGTTAGGACAGAGATGTAATCTGTGACTACAGCTAAGGCTACATGCACACAAACATTAGGGGTCCGTGCCCGTGCTGCGGACCGCAATGCACGGGCACAGACTGTGGGGCAGCCGCATGAAGATCGCGGACCCATTGACTTGAATGGGGTCCGCGATCCGCATCCTATGGTCCGCACTGCAAAAAAGTACTGTATGCACTACTTTTTTGTGCTGCGGAGGCATGGGCAGAAACACCACGGAAGCACTCCGTAGTGCTTCCGTGGGGTTCCGATCCGTGCCTTCGTTCCGCATCTCCATGATTGCGGACCAAATCAAGTGAATGTGTCCGCGATCCGTAATGCGGAATGCACACGGCCGTTGCCTGTTTATTGCGGACCCACTGTATGCGGGCCACACTATGGCCACAGGGGGAACATGGTTGTGTGCTTGTAGCCTAAAGCCTGATTTACAAAGGCCGACTGAGTAGCCGATTGTTGGGAAGGAAGCACTGAGATCAACATTGCTAATATGGAAAACCTGGCAGAAGAACATCACCTCTGGTGTCCATCAAATGCTTAGGGGCTGAAAAAAGACTTTTCAGGGAGGAGACCGCTACATAGAGCAGCTCCACTATTTGGTGAAACACCGTTTTGCAGAGGAATAGTCATAATAAAGTAAAAAAAACTCTGAAAATAACCTACCACTTCTATGGGAACATGTGCAGGGGTCACTGTGCAGGGATGGGTCGGGTGAGCTGAGGTGTCTCCATCATTCATGTTCTTACAGAACAGAAACCCCTTTAGTAACCACGTAAAGCAGAGAATAAACAGACGGCTCTCACCACATTCGTGGATTCTTCTTTTTTCATCCAGGCAGGATACATGTATAAAAGTCGGGGCGGACTAGCGTACCTCACCGCAGTGAGCTCATGGCGACTGTCGTTTCATGCAGAATTGCGCTTCCACAGGCCACTGAACAGGTCAGTGGCCTGAGGAAGCGAAATTTCGCACGAAACAGCTGTCGCCACGAGCTCACTGCGGTGAGGTACACTAGTTTGCCTTGACTTTTATACATGTAACTGCCTGGATGAATAAAGAAGACTCCACAAATGTGGTGAGTGCTGCCTGTTTATTCTCTGCTTTACGTGGTTATGGAGATCTATTGGAGGCTGAGCACCAGTACTGTGGATTGAATAGACGTGGACCTGCACACATCCGCTCCGGTTCATAAGAGATTACTGTAGTGCCATGCTTACTGTTGTTACATTATTGGAGAAACCCCTTTAGTGTTAACAGTAAAATCTTGTTAGTCCTTGTTGTAACGGATATTTTTCCTGCTGCCCAGGATCTCACATCGTCAGCAATTGCCATATTCCATTGTATCTGTGCAGTGAGCCCCCATGGGAGCCGGTGTAGAGGGTGGGAGTGGTAATGGCCCTGATGTAGTGAGGTTGTTGTGTCCCGGTGTCCTACCTCAGGCTGTTGCTTCCTAGGATCCATTGTAGTCAAAGTGGTAGAACTGAAGAATGAGGCCAGAGTTGAACATAACAGAGTCATTTTTACTAAGTGCAATGTATAACTTGAAATACCTACAGTAGCAGCAGGTTTTGGCACAATTCTTCTCTGCTACCAGCTGAGAAGGTATGGTGGCAGATTGGATGGCTGCAATTCTGCACTTAGATGTTGCTGGCCTAGTGGTATTCTGGTGAAGGGTGTCTTTAGCCATAGTCCCTCACCTGACAGCAGTGTCTGTAATCGCGATGCCATAGTTCACTCTGCTGTCTGGAATCTAAAGGCCTCACTCATTTCTTGAGAGTGGATGCTGTATGAGCTACTTCCCAGCTCTATGGCAGGAGAGGGATAATTTGGACCCTAAACTTCCGTCACAGAAGAAATTATATGGTACTTGTGAACGGGTGCTCTATGAGCAACTTCCCCACTCCCCCACTATTTTGACAGGACTTCTCTTGTCTACTCTGCGCCTAACTATACTTACTGAACTATAGATTACTTAACAGGGATGTGTCAGGTGAGCTGAGGTGTCTCCATCATTCATGTTCTTACAGAACAGAAACCCCTTTAGTAACCATGTAAAGCAGAGACTCCCCCCTCCTGGCAGGAATTCGGACCAGCCCACTCTCCCAGGAGGGGTGGAACAGTGTGGTTAAACCCTGTTACACCAGCTATTGCCAACCAATACCTCCCCCTGCTGGATAAAATGACATAGTACATGTCACAAGTAAATCACAGCAAGATATTGTTTTCATCAATCAGAGGTGTTATTTATTTTAACACTTTAAGTATGACATGTGGCCATAATGTGCGCGTAAATGTTTTCGGCAAAAATGCCTTCGTCAGACACTATAAGAAATATAGACACTGTCAGATATATTTACACGTATATGCATATCATTTTGTATATAAACCCAAAAGGTCAATTTGGGTTTATATACCAAATGATATGCATATACGTGTAAATATATCTGACAGTATCTATATTTCTTATAGTGTCTGACGAAGGCATTTTTGCCGAAACGTTTACACGCACATTATGGCCGCATGTCATACTTAAAGTGTTAAAATAAATAACACCTCTGATTGATGACAACAAGATCTTGCTGTGATTTACCTTTTAAGCACTATTGGGGTGGGAACCCTATCCACAGCAAAACCAAGCAGTGTGGAAACAAATCTTTATTTGCAATAGTACATGCAACACACATAACATTACATAGAATTGAATATAAAACATATAAGAATGCAGTAATTAAAGAACACAGTAGTAATACCCTGAGGTCTGGGGTAATACATCTGCATCTTTCCCCTCCAGCAGGGTCCCATGGATGACTAGATAATTCTAAGTCTACCAAACCACTTAGGCCTAGGTATAAAATTATTATTATTCAGTTCTCAGTAATGACCTTTGATATATTTATACACCGTTATTAGATCATCCATTAGGCTACTTTCACACCTGCGTTTAGGTGCGGATTCGTCTGGTATCTGCACAGACGGATCCGCACCTATAATGCAAATGCTTGTATCCGTTCAGAACGGATCCGTTTGCATTACCATGAACAAAAAAAAAAAAAACTTTTTTTTTTTTTTTGTTCATGATAGTGCAAACGGATCCGTTTTGACTTTACATTGAAAGTCAATGGGGGACAGATCCGTTTGAAAATTGAGCCATACTGTGTCAACTTCAAACGGATCCGTCCCCATTGACTTAGGCTACTTTCACACTTGCGTTCGGAGCGGATCCGTCTGGTGTCTGCACAGACGGATCCGCACCTATAATGCAAACGCTTAGATCCGTTCAGAACGGATCCGTTTGCATTACCGTTTTTTTTTTGTAGTTGTTCATGATAGTGCAAACGGATCCGTTTTGACTTTACATTGAAAATCAATGGGGGACGGATCCATTTGAAGATTGAGCCATAGTGTGTCAACTTCAAACGGATCCATCCCCATTGACTTACATTGTAAGTCTGGACGGATCCGTTTGCCTCCGCACGGCCAGGCGGACATCCGAACGCTGCAAGCAGCGTTCAGGTGTCCGCCTGCTGAGCGGAGCGAAGGACAAGCGGTGCCAGACTGATGCATTCTGAGCAGATCCGCATCCACTCAGAATGCATTAGGGCTGGACGGATGCGTTCGGGGCCGCTTGTGAGAGCCTTCAAACGGAACTCACAAGCGGAGCCCCGAACGCAAGTGTGAAAGTAGCCTTACCCTGGGTTCACACCTGAGCGTTCCTCAAACGCGCGTTTTACGCGCGTTTTTGTCGCGCGTTTTTATGCGCGTTTTTTGTAATAGTAAACGTGCGTTTGACGCGCGTTTGTGTCATTGACTGCAGTGTCCTATGGCCACAAACGCGCGTCAAAACGCCCCAAAGAAGCTCAAGTACTTGTTTGAGCGTCGGCGTTTTACAGCGCGTTCGTACGCGCTGTAAAACGCCCAGGTGTGAACCCTTCCCATAGGGAAGCATTGGTTTTCATGTCTTAAGCGTTTTACAGCGCGTTTGAACGCGCTGTAAAACGCTCAGGTGTGAACCCAGGGTTAGTCGTTTTTCCATATCTTTCTTAATACTGCAATCTACCCATTCACTAAATTTGGTTACCTTCTTCTGCATTTGGTCCAGTTCAGCTATGACCTTCTTAGACACAGGTGTATTGTGTACAACTGTACACAATATTCCATTATATTGTGCCTTTAGCCCTCCTTTGATACATCCTATGATGTCAAATGACTTGACGGCAGCTTCCTGGTACTGGTTGCTAACTTTAATTACCACCAATAGCCTCAAGTTTTTTCCGTCTCAGTTTTATTCCCTTCAGTTATCATTGCAGGGAACCATATAAACTAGCTAGAGAACATATAGTTATGTAGATATTATAGTCTCCTTTGCTGGGAAATACTTCAGAACTTCATGTGGCTTACAGACAGTGAGGCCATTATGACTGTCTTGGAATGTAGATGGAATCTCTAAGGTAGTCTTGCTCTTCTCAATATATGATGATTTTAATCTGTCCATTCTTCCACTGTTATTCCAGTCTCCTGGTTTGTTTGGTGCTAATGATATCCATATGTTGGCTGTGTTACTCATGGTGACTTGACTTAATGTGACATTTCGTGCAGCTAGCTTCTCTTCCGTGTCTGATGTGTACAAGCTTCAACATGCCACAGAGCAAGAAGAGAATGATGTCTACTGCTGTACATAGAAAATGTTCCTTCAAGGACAAATTCCATTGGTTCAAATAAAATTAACGTGTAACATTTGTGTCAGGAAGCAGCATAGAAATAGCTTTATATTAATTTCATTGAAGAACATCTCCCCCCAAAAGTTAAAAAGCTGGACTTGGTATAAAACTAATCATCACTATAGCCAAATTCTTGAACCCATGTAATACCAGGCATAGCCTACGGATAAGGGTGGCACTGTTTGTGGGTGAAGAAAGTGGACTCTATGGAGACAATTTATGAAAACTGTCTTTGTAGCCCATGGCAACCAATCACAGCACAATTTTTATTTTACTAGAGCAGAATACAAAATGAAAGCTGATCTGTGATTGGTTGCTATTGGCTACAAAGATTGTAAGCCCCCTTTAGATCAGGGCACCTCCATGATATTCTATGAAATCGTAACTACTTTAATTGTACCCTCTCTAAATCAAATACCTATCAGTAACCACCCCTCTCCCCCAGAAGCTTTCTCCAAGGGGTCATGGCTCCACGGTGTCATGTCATATAGTACCGCAATAGCCACACATTCAATAAACACCCATATCATTAACATTAATACCAATACCTTAAATTACTAACGTAAAGAGACTGACTCGAAGTATAAATGGATAAATGGGAACCTGTCATCAACTTTATGCAAACCTCACTGAGGGCAGTATAAAGTAGTGACATAAATGCTGATTTCAGGGTGTGTCACTCATGAGTTAAAGGTAAGTGGTTGCCGACAACCAGCATCATAATCATTGCAGCCCAGGCCTGGAAAAGAGTCAAATCTACCTGAGAAGAGTCCTGGTTACTATAATCTCCTGCTCTCTCACCCATCTGCTGATGACTGGCAGTTCTTTCCTAGAGGGAAAGAGAGAAAACTAGGTAGAAGACTGTCAGTCATCAGCAGGTGGGCAGGAGAGCAGGACTTCATGAATAACCAGGACTCTTCTCAGGTGGCCGGGACTCTTTTCCAGGCCCAGTCTGCCATGATTGTGATGTTGGTTCTCGGCAATCACTTACTTTTAACTTTTAAATGACAGACCGCTGAACTCAACTCACCTGTCTCTACTTTATTCTGCCATTAGTATGGGCAGCATAAAGTTGACGACAGCTTCCCTTTAAGGGATTAAAAATTATAACCTTATTACTGCTTTGCTATGTGCTCTCTTTTCATTCCTTTTAACTGAATAGCTGAGAGGACTCGTGAGTGTTGGATAATCCCTTTAAATGACATGCTGCAGACTAGATACACTGATAAATGGTGCTCATAGTTATTTTCGTCTATTCTGTTGTCTTCTCTATTAATTATTAAAACAATTTTCTAATGCATTTTAAGGTTTTTTGGTTGTAGCTCCCCTGCCACTTAGTCACTAATTTGGTTGATTCCTTGTGATCTGGCTACTCACAGGTCCACTGGTGCTCAAGGGTATGGTGGTTGGGAAGTCAGATACCCCTGCTCCAGGCTACCCTTCTCTGCTGCAACTGTTACTGCAGCACCAACTTTATTGGTATTGTCTCATCTCAGACAATAAGGGGTATATTGCTAGGATATGCCCCCATTGTCTCATAGGTGAGGATCCCAGCACTATGACCCGCACCCACATCAAGAACGGACCCCCAAAAGTGGTGGAGGGTGCACTGCGCAGCCGCTCTCTATTCATTTCTATGGGGCCACCAAAAATAGCCGAGCCAGACTATTTCTATCAGGCCCATACCTATCTCCTAAACGGAGCCCCACAAAGTGGTGGCTGGAGGACTCCGGTCTGGCCACACCAAGTGCTCTCCCTATAGAAGTGAATAGGAGCGCACTGTGCATGACCAGCCGCTCCCATTCACTTCTATGGGCATAATGGAAATTGTCTGGCTCGGCTATTTTCGGCGGCACCATAGAAATGAATGGAGAGAGGCTGCGCATGTACAGTGGGCCCTCCACCACTTTCGAGGCTCCGTTTTTGATGTAGGTGCGGGTGGCAGCGGTGGGACTCGCAGCTGTGAGACAATGGGGGCATATCCTAGCTATATTCCCCCATTGCCTGAGATGAGACAACCCCTTTAACTGGGTCCCCATGTTTTGTGCTGACTCATCTCCACTAGCTAGCTAACTAACACACAGTATGTGGCTGGTCCTTTCTTTACCAGCAGTGAAAAATACTTAGTAGTGTAGATGTGACTCCTGGGTTATTCACTGATGGTTGCCATGTTACTTTGCAGTTAACCGCTACACTGCCACTAATGTACTGTATATACAGCACAGTATCTTCACAATATACAGTGTGTTTCACACTATGACAATGTGGGTTACCACAGATGCAGTGCCAGTTGACATCTTGCTTCAGGGTCTATGGCTCACTAATTATCTGTACCACAAGCTACCTGTGACGTCATCACAGTTGTACACATATTAATACCACGCTGGTGTCTCACAGCGGCATAAAGCATATATGAAGGTGGTGTATCTTACATGGCACACTTAAGTGTGACACAAGCAGAACTGTGTACATAGTAATCTTCACATTGCTGGAGTATTCCCAGCAAACAGTCGCACAACAGTTTAACCTGCGTGGCATTACCAATGGCATTACCAATGTAACAGTGTCATCAGTAAGCCATAGCAACAAAACATACTGGTAAGTGCAGAGTATAGGTTTTCTTGTAAGAGGGAAGCAGTCTTTTTCAATCCTCTTAAAGGATTCCTAGGCAACACTCTGATGCATTTTAGTAGTTTCATAGCAACAGGCCTGTATCATCAGAGTGACTACCTTAGTTCTCCTTTTCCCATATTCTTGTAGATGCAGTGGTGACATACCCTGTGATCATTACAGTATATGGTCCCTGTGATGCAGTTTGATAGCTGGTAGAGGTGAAAGCTGGTACTATAAATGTTGCTTTGGCTGGAGCCACTGAATGTTTGCACTTTTACATGCGTGGGCGTCCTGTGGCTCTGGTTTGCTTGCTTCCTGCAGTATGACTCATTTTGTCTGCTCATTAAGTATACAGTTAACCTAGAATAGTGTCCATCTGGACATTGCGGTTTACCACCGGCTAATTTCATGAAAGCAAACAGAAAGGAAGAGACCATGACTGAACTGCAGCTGGCAAATGTGTTTAATCAGAAAGAAAAGTCGGCTCTGGGTAGGACATCTCAGAGGAATACATACACCACACACAACCTGAAACTCTGCTCAGTTATATTCTCTGCATGTACATTAGTGAACCTAAATCCTGTAGTTTATCATTTTTAAGCCTTTCAGGACCAAGCCATTTTTCACCTTTCTGCCCAGGCCATTTTTAGAAAATCTGACATGTGTCACTTAAAACGCTTTTACTTATCCAGGCCGTTCTGAGAATGTTTTCTCGTCACATATTGTACTTCATGACAGTGGTAAAATTGAGTCAAAATATTTCATTTTTATTTATAAAAAAATAGCACATTTATAAAAAAAATTGAAATATTAGCAAATTTACAAATTTCAATTTCTCTACTCTTATAATAGATAGTAATAACGCCAAAAATTGTTATTACTTTACATTCCCCATATGTCTACTTTATGTTTGGATCATTTTGTGAACGCCATTTAATTTTTTGGGGACGTTAGAAGGCTTAGAAGTTTAGAAGCAAATCTTGAAATTTTTCAGAAAATTTCCAAAACCCACTTTTTAAAGAGGACCTTTCATCAGAATTAAACTTCTAAAGTAACTATACAGGCATGTAGAGCGGCGCCCAGGGACCCCCCTGCACTTACTGGTATACCTGGGCGCCGCTCCGTTCTCCGGTAATTGCCTCCGGTATCTTTACAGTTAGGCTCCACCCAGGGGAACCTGCCGGCGCCTCCTTCTCCCATGCTGCAGCGCTGGCCAATCACAGCGCTCAGCTCTCTCTCAGGCTATGAGCTGAGCGCTGTGATTGGCCAGCGCTGCAGCATTGGAGAATAAGCCAACGGCAGGTTCCCCTGGGTGGAGCCTAACTGTAAAGATACCGGAGGCAATTACCGAAGAACGGAGCGGTGCCCAGGTATTACCAGTAAGTGCAGGGGGGTCCCTGGGCGCCGCTCTACACGCCTGTATAGTTACTTTAGAAGTTTAATTCTGATGAAAGGTCCTCTTTAAGTTCAGGTCTGAAGTCACTTTGTGAGGCTTACATAATAGAAACCACCCAAAAATCACCTCATTTTTAAAAATTACATCCCTCAAGGTAGTCAAAACTGATTTTTTAAACTTTGTTAACCCTTTAGGTGTTCCACAAGAATTAATGGAAAATGGAGATGACATTTCAGAATTTCACGTTTTTGGCAGATTTTCAATTTTAATAAAAAAATTTAACAATGCAAGGGTTAACAGCCAAACAAAACTCAATATTTATTGCTCTGATTCTGTAGTTTACAGAAACACCCCATATGTGGTCGTAAACTGCTGTACGGGCACACGGCAGGGCGCAGAAGGAAAGGAAAGCCATATGGTTTTTGGAAGGCAGATTTCGTTGGTATCATTTTAAGCTGCCGTGTCCCATTTGAGACCCCCTGATGCACCGCTAGAGTAGAAACTCCAAAAAGCGACCCCATTTTAGAGACTACGCCCCTCAAGGTATTCAAAACTGATTTTACTAGCTTTGTTAACCCTTTAGGTGTTTCACAGGAATTAATGGAAAATTGAGATTACATTTCTGAATTTCACTTTTTTGGCAGATTTTCCATTTTAATCAATTTTTTCCACTAACAAAGCAAGGGTTAACAGCCAAACAAAACTCAATATTTATTGCCATGATTCTATAGTTTAGAGAAACACCGAACACCATATGGTTTTTAGAAGGCAGATTTCACTGGAATAATTTTAAGCTGCCATGTCACATTTGAAGACCCCCTGATGCACCCCTAGAGTAGAAACTCCAAAAAAAAGACCACATTCTGGAAACTATGGAATAAGGTGGCAGTTTTGTTGGTACTATTTTAGGGTACATATGATTTTTGGTTGCTCTATATTACACTTTTTGTGTATATAAAATAGCTGTTTTGCACAGTTTTTATTTTTTGTTATTTACAATGTTCATCTGACAGGTTAGATCATGTGGTATTTTTATAGAGCAGGTTGTTACAGAAGCGACAATACAAAATATGACTACTTCTTTTAGTTGTTTCTTTCAGTTTTACATAATAAAGTCAAAATTCATAAGTACTTAAGGAGGTCAGATCAAGCTGCATCTGCCTTCTTGATTATCCAGAAAACAATTATCACTCAGGAGGAATAATCTTAAAACATAACATTTAATGTCTATTTTTCTAAAATCCTTGATACAATGTGCGAAAAAATATTTAAATATAGTGAGATGAACACGGTGCTGGGCCGTCAATGGCTATGGCCCATGGTCATCTCAGTATATTGATAAAGTAAATTTAAAGTGCACGGCGGCACTTAAAGGGTGAACCAGTGTGTCCTACCGGTACCCAGGATTGGTTGTCAGTTGCTTCAACACACGATGATCCAGTAGACGTTCTTCCTGTATGGATGGTCGGATGAACCAAAAGGGGGATAATAACGGGCTGACAGTTTACCACATGTGTGTAGGGTCCCTGAGGAAATCCTATAACTGTCTAGCCAGTACCCTAGTAACTAGAAATGTGATAGCAACCTGACCACAGGGCACTCGTCCTTGAAAGGACGACCCTGTCCGGAACCTTTCCCTAATTCTATAAACTATATGTCCCTAATTAATGCATGAGCATTGTCCCTACACGCATGTTTCACTGCCAGGACATTAGGCAGTTCATCAGGAGAGATGATATAATAGTGAAAATAGGTCAATCACAGATGAAGTGAGAAAGACCTGATGACCAGAGATGACACAATCAGTCAAAAGTGGTCAGTAGGTGCACAAAGATAATCGGCTCCTCTGTGGGCAACCCCATAGATGGAGGGGTTTAGGAATATGCAGTAAACCGATATGTGTAGCTGCATATGGGACGCCAACTAACCTGGCGTTCATTCCTGGTTTAAATAGCCCAGTTCCCGCTGCTGGTGACGTCAGTGAGACACGTCAGGTGACGCAGCGCTCGCCCGCACGTAAGCGTCGCGCATGCGCACAACTCAGAGTTGAAAACGAGGCTTGGTGCGCAGAACAAGTGCCTGATGCGAAACGCACTTTTGCGCATGCGCGAACTCGCATCAGATGTCGCGAGATCGCGGAAGCAAATACCAAAAACAGGAGAAGTTAGAGGCGACTCAGGTCCTTGATATTTCGTAGTCTGCATATGATGTACCTACAATCGGACAAGTGTAGGTACAGCCAAGCATGTTAAGCCACAATCGGCTCTGATTTTTGATATTTGGGGCTATTCTTCCCATATGAGGTCGGAACTGCTGACGGATAGTGAAAGAACACACCACGATAAATTAGATAAGATAGTCACAAGAGGTAAGATATTATCCCATGTGGGCTCTTGGTCAATATAAGTAAATTATCTATAGCCTAACGTTGCAATATTATGGTGCCGTTGATTTATCAAATGGGTATTCAGACCACACATATGTGTTAGAAAGTATCTGTGTCAGGTGTTTTTAAAGATAGCAGCAATTGGCAGGAATAGATGGATGATCACTTATATGTTCGAGTTATTTGCAGAGAGGTGGTGATAGCGGTGGTATAGATCCTCTAGGGCTGTCAGTCTACAAAAAACAACTGTAATTTAACTGTTCATTGAGACCGTTAGGTGTGACAGTCTTTAAAAGAAATATCCACCTTGTCTCACGCTGTAGCAGAATCCTATCCCAATCCCCACCTCTTTTGGGGGGGCTCACAGTCTCTATACCCATAGCCTTAATGACCTTGGGATTGCCTTGGTGTAATTCACACACGTGTCGTGCCACTGGGGTATCGCGATGTTTTTCGATATCTAGGAGATGCTCTCCAATGCGTCTACGCAACTCGCGCTTTGTTTTCCCAATGTACTCCATGTGGCAAACACAAGTGATTTTGTATATCACCCCAACAGTTCTGCAAGAGATGAAATTTCTAATCTCAAAGTTTCGTTTAAGGTTTGTACTATAAAAAGTTTTTCCTGGGCTTATGTTACTGCAGGCCACGCACCCACTGCATCTAAAACAACCCACAGGCTGTCGTCCAAGCCACATACTTGGCTTCACTGGTGGTGCAAGATGGCTATGCACCAAAAGATCTTTAAGACTTTGTCCCTTCCTAAAGGTCACCTGTGGATGTTCGTGCAGGACTTCCCGGATATCAGGGTCCATGAGTAAAATGGGCCAATGTCGTTTTAGAATCTCTTTTGATTCCTTTGCGGAACCATCAAAAGTTGTGATAAATCTCACCTTCCTGTCACTTTCCTGTTTAATTTTAGGGATAAGTAGTGTCTCTCTTGGAGTATTCTTTGCCCTCCAGAAGGCTCCTCTCAAAACCAAATCGGGGTAACCCCTGGCCCTGAATCTTTGCCGGAGGTCTGCTGCTTGCCGTAGGAATTCTTGTTCCTCAGAACAGTTTCTGCGTAAACGCAGATACTGTCCATAAGGTATTCCCCTCTTTAGTGGCAGAGGGTGGCTACTCTGCCAGTGTAAGACAGAGTTTGTAGCAGTGGTCTTGCGGAAAACAGTTGTGGAGAGCTCACCACCAGGGTTCTTGGAAATGCGGACATCTAGAAAAGGCAGTGAACTCTCGCCAATCTCGTAGGTAAAACGGAGACCGATACTATTATTGTTAAGAGAGTCCACAAACCTTTTGAAATCCAGAGTGCCCGCATTCCAGACAATCAGGATGTCATCGATGTACCGGGCCCATAATGTGATGGGCCCGGTCATCGATTCACCTTCCCCAAAAACCACGGTCGCCTCCCACCAGCCCAGGAGCAGATTGGCATAAGACGGCGCACAGGAACAACCCATGGCCGTGCCCCTGAGCTGGTGGTAAACGCGACCGTCGAAGGTGAAGAAATTATGCGTCAACAGGAATTGAAGTAACCGCAAAACAAAAGCATTGTGCGCCAAATATTGTTGTCCTCGCATACTCAGGTAGTGACTAACGGCCCTAAGGCCCGCCTCATGAGGTATGGAGGAATACAATGCCTCCACATCTATACTCATCAGTAAGGAATGATCTTCAATATAGATCCCCTCCACCCGCTTCAGAAGATCCATCGTGTCGCGGCACCCGCGGCACCCGCGACACGATGGATCTTCTGAAGCGGGTGGAGGGGATCTATATTGAAGATCATTCCTTACTGATGAGTATAGATGTGGAGGCATTGTATTCCTCCATACCTCATGAGGCGGGCCTTAGGGCCGTTAGTCACTACCTGAGTATGCGAGGACAACAATATTTGGCGCACAATGCTTTTGTTTTGCGGTTACTTCAATTCCTGTTGACGCATAATTTCTTCACCTTCGACGGTCGCGTTTACCACCAGCTCAGGGGCACGGCCATGGGTTGTTCCTGTGCGCCGTCTTATGCCAATCTGCTCCTGGGCTGGTGGGAGGCGACCGTGGTTTTTGGGGAAGGTGAATCGATGACCGGGCCCATCACATTATGGGCCCGGTACATCGATGACATCCTGATTGTCTGGAATGCGGGCACTCTGGATTTCAAAAGGTTTGTGGACTCTCTTAACAATAATAGTATCGGTCTCCGTTTTACCTACGAGATTGGCGAGAGTTCACTGCCTTTTCTAGATGTCCGCATTTCCAAGAACCCTGGTGGTGAGCTCTCCACAACTGTTTTCCGCAAGACCACTGCTACAAACTCTGTCTTACACTGGCAGAGTAGCCACCCTCTGCCACTAAAGAGGGGAATACCTTATGGACAGTATCTGCGTTTACGCAGAAACTGTTCTGAGGAACAAGAATTCCTACGGCAAGCAGCAGACCTCCGGCAAAGATTCAGGGCCAGGGGTTACCCCGATTTGGTTTTGAGAGGAGCCTTCTGGAGGGCAAAGAATACTCCAAGAGAGACACTACTTATCCCTAAAATTAAACAGGAAAGTGACAGGAAGGTGAGATTTATCACAACTTTTGATGGTTCCGCAAAGGAATCAAAAGAGATTCTAAAACGACATTGGCCCATTTTACTCATGGACCCTGATATCCGGGAAGTCCTGCACGAACATCCACAGGTGACCTTTAGGAAGGGACAAAGTCTTAAAGATCTTTTGGTGCATAGCCATCTTGCACCACCAGTGAAGCCAAGTATGTGGCTTGGACGACAGCCTGTGGGTTGTTTTAGATGCAGTGGGTGCGTGGCCTGCAGTAACATAAGCCCAGGAAAAACTTTTTATAGTACAAACCTTAAACGAAACTTTGAGATTAGAAATTTCATCTCTTGCAGAACTGTTGGGGTGATATACAAAATCACTTGTGTTTGCCACATGGAGTACATTGGGAAAACAAAGCGCGAGTTGCGTAGACGCATTGGAGAGCATCTCCTAGATATCGAAAAACATCGCGATACCCCAGTGGCACGACACGTGTGTGAATTACACCAAGGCAATCCCAAGGTCATTAAGGCTATGGGTATAGAGACTGTGAGCCCCCCCAAAAGAGGTGGGGATTGGGATAGGATTCTGCTACAGCGTGAGACAAGGTGGATATTTCTTTTAAAGACTGTCACACCTAACGGTCTCAATGAACAGTTAAATTACAGTTGTTTTTTGTAGACTGACAGCCCTAGAGGATCTATACCACCGCTATCACCACCTCTCTGCAAATAACTCGAACATATAAGTGATCATCCATCTATTCCTGCCAATTGCTGCTATCTTTAAAAACACCTGACACAGATACTTTCTAACACATATGTGTGGTCTGAATACCCATTTGATAAATCAACGGCACCATAATATTGCAACGTTAGGCTATAGATAATTTACTTATATTGACCAAGAGCCCACATGGGATAATATCTTACCTCTTGTGACTATCTTATCTAATTTATCGTGGTGTGTTCTTTCACTATCCGTCAGCAGTTCCGACCTCATATGGGAAGAATAGCCCCAAATATCAAAAATCAGAGCCGATTGTGGCTTAACATGCTTGGCTGTACCTACACTTGTCCGATTGTAGGTACATCATATGCAGACTACGAAATATCAAGGACCTGAGTCGCCTCTAACTTCTCCTGTTTTTGGTATTTGCTTCCGCGATCTCGCGACATCTGATGCGAGTTCGCGCATGCGCAAAAGTGCGTTTCGCATCAGGCACTTGTTCTGCGCACCAAGCCTCGTTTTCAACTCTGAGTTGTGCGCATGCGCGACGCTTACGTGCGGGCGAGCGCTGCGTCACCTGACGTGTCTCACTGACGTCACCAGCAGCGGGAACTGGGCTATTTAAACCAGGAATGAACGCCAGGTTAGTTGGCGTCCCATATGCAGCTACACATATCGGTTTACTGCATATTCCTAAACCCCTCCATCTATGGGGTTGCCCACAGAGGAGCCGATTATCTTTGTGCACCTACTGACCACTTTTGACTGATTGTGTCATCTCTGGTCATCAGGTCTTTCTCACTTCATCTGTGATTGACCTATTTTCACTATTATATCATCTCTCCTGATGAACTGCCTAATGTCCTGGCAGTGAAACATGCGTGTAGGGACAATGCTCATGCATTAATTAGGGACATATAGTTTATAGAATTAGGGAAAGGTTCCGGACAGGGTCGTCCTTTCAAGGACGAGTGCCCTGTGGTCAGGTTGCTATCACATTTCTAGTTACTAGGGTACTGGCTAGACAGTTATAGGATTTCCTCAGGGACCCTACACACATGTGGTAAACTGTCAGCCCGTTATTATCCCCCTTTTGGTTCATCCGACCATCCATACAGGAAGAACGTCTACTGGATCATCGTGTGTTGAAGCAACTGACAACCAATCCTGGGTACCGGTAGGACACACTGGTTCACCCTTTAAGTGCCGCCGTGCACTTTAAATTTACTTTATCAATATACTGAGATGACCATGGGCCATAGCCATTGACGGCCCAGCACCGTGTTCATCTCACTATATTTAAATATTTTTTCGCACATTGTATCAAGGATTTTAGAAAAATAGACATTAAATGTTATGTTTTAAGTTTACATAATAAAGCATTTAAAAAAAAAAAAGTTTTTTTCGTGTCTCCATATTCTGAAAGCCATATTTTTTTTATTTTTTGGGCGACTGTCTTATGTAGGGGCTCAATTTTTTCGGTATGAGATGACAGTTTGATTGGTACTATTTATGGTGGTATAACTTTGATCGCTTGCTATTACACTTTTTGTGACGTAAGGTGACATAAAATGGCTTTTTTGACACCGTTTTTATTTTATATTTTTTACGGTGTTCACCTGAGGGGTTAGGTCATGTGGTATTTTTATAGAGTAGGTTGTTGCAGATGCGGCAATACCTAATATGTCTACTTCTTTTATTTATTTACGTTTTACACCGGTGGTGTTGTGGAGTGGGCCTGCTGTGTAACCTGCACTCCCTGAAGTGTATGGTAGCCGTCATGGCACCTAACAGGTAGTATTCAATGCAGGAACGTGGAACCTACACTCCCTGAAGTATATGGTAGCCATCATGGCACCTAACAGGTAGAATTTAGCGTAGGAACCCGTCTAACAGAGATCGCCTTGACGCTCGGCAGACGGGCTCAAATAATTTTGTACAAACGATTTGCCAAGTATCTCGCACTTATAGTGTAGCACTTGTTGTTATTATTATGCAATTTTGTACTCTATATTGCAGTTTATTGTCGCATTGCATGTTTTCTGTCTTTTAATGTTGTTCCCTGCCATAGCAATGCGCTACTGCGGATTGGTATGTGCTGACTGACCCCCTTTTTTGCCTTTTCTTTGCAGTTTGTACTGGAGGTGTGGCTGCCTCCTCAGTCATGCACTCCTGACCATCCTGTCTCCCCTATAGGCTGATTTTAATTAATGTTAGTACATAGTCAGGCCTGCTCCCCCTCACTCACTGAAGCCATGGCACCAGGAGTGAGATAGTTTGTGGACTCTCACTGCAATCCTTCGTAGCCATTTGGTGCCGGTGGTGTTGTGGAGTGGGCCTGCTGTGTAACCTGCACTCCCTGAAGTGTATGGTAGCCGTCATGGCACCTAACAGGTACTATTCAATGCAGGAACGTGGAACCTACACTCCCTGAAGTGTATGGTAGCCGTCATGCCACCTAACAGGTAGAATTTAGCGTAGGAGCCCGTCTAACAGAGATCGCCTTGACGCTCGGCAGACGGGCTCGAATTATTTTGTACAAAACGATTTGCCAAGTATCTCGCACTTATAGTGTAGCACTTGTTATTAATTAGCAATTTTGTACTCTATATTGCAGTTTATTGTCGCATTGCATGTTTTCTGTCTTTTAATGTTGTTCCCTGCCATAGCAATGCGCTACTGCGGATTGGTATGTGCTGACTGACCCCCTTTTTTGGCTTTTCTTTACGTTTTACACAATAATATCATTTTTGAAACCAAAATAAAAATCATGTTTTAGTGTCTCCATATTTTGAGAGCCATAGTTTTTTCAGTTTTGGGGAGATTGTCTTAGGTAGGCTATCATTTTTGCGTGATGAGATGACGGTTTGATTTACACTATTTTGGGGTGCATATAAATTTTTGATCACTTGCTATTACACTTTTTGTGATGTAAGGTGACAGAAAATGGCTTTTTCGACACCGTTTTTATTTTATCTTTTTTACGGTGTTCACCTGAAGGGTTAGGTCATGTAATATTTTTTAGATCAGGCTGTTATGGGCGCGGCGATACCTAATATGTCTACTTTTTTTATTTTTTGTTTATTTAAACAAAAAAAGGTGACGGTTATATTGGTACTATTTCGGGGGCATACATCTTTTTGAGCGCTTGATGTTGCACTCTAAGTGATGTAAGGTGATAAAAAAATGTTTTTTTTAAGCACCTTTTAAAATATGAGATATTTTTATAAAGCCGGTTGATACGGACGCGGTGATACCTAATATATCTACTTTTCTTTTCTTTTTTCCCTATTTATTACAATTTTTTTTACTTTATTTGGGGAAAAGGACGCATTTTTTTTTTTACTTTAAACTTTTAATTTTTTTGTCAAATTTTATATTTCTTTACCTTTTTTTTTCACTTAACTTTTTTGTCCCACTCTGGGACTTCAACTTTTGGGGGTCTGATCCCCTTTACAATGCATGACAATACTTCTGTAATGTAATGCATTAGCTGTAAGTGTATTATACACTGTAATACACTTACAGCTTTCCTGCCTGTGAGATCCAGGGGTCTGGATCTCACAGGCTGTCACGGAAGGCAGCCACGATACTTAAGGAAGCCATTGGGCCGCCTTCCCTGCCATCGGGTCCCCATCACAGCAGCACGGGAACGATGGCTGCTTCCTCCCTGCACGGACATCGCATGTGCTGTGGTCAGTGCTGACCGCGGCTGTGCAGGGGTTAATGCGCCGCTATCGGTGATTTCACCGATGCCAGCGCATACGGCAGTTGTCCGGCTATCAGTGACTGCCTGACCCCTGCCGCTGATCGGGTCGGCGCAGCTCCTGCACCCTCCTGATCAGCGCGCCGTACATGTATGGTGCTGGGCGTGAAGGGGTTAAACATATGACCGTCCCTTTAATACATAGGCCGCACCCCAAACACCCTCAAGTGGTCATGAGCAATCCTCGTAAACTGTACTGAAAGACCTGATGAGATCCTTGACCTGTAAGAAGCTTACTAAAAATTGAAAGATGTTTTGAAGAAGGAAATTGGACAACACATACCCCTAAATATTCCATTCTCCTCCTTGATTTCAGCCCCCAGCAGCAAGATTGTACCACTTGGTCTCCAGCACCCAGAAATCAAAATCTGGAGCTCACAATCCAGGTCTCTTTGCCCAGAAAATTTGTCAGACCCAAGGGCTTTGATGTGACCCTGTAAAAATTTTATCTTCTGGGAGTCCAGGAGGTCTCTTATATTTCATTAGAGTAGATAATACTGCAGTTATCCCATTGAAAAACTACAATCAGCCGCCCTCAGCATGACTTTTTATAGAGCAGGAAGAGCTGAGCAGATTGATATATTTCAACCCCAGCCTCACCATCTTCTGGTCCCCATCTGTTTACCTCCAGATGGATGGGTTCAAATGGACCACTGTAACCCAATGACTGGCCTCACCAGTGATGTGTTCCCAAGCAGCACGTCACTTCTGACCTGTCCCTTTTTCTGCACAGCGCGAATGCGACTATATGCCGCCGCTTAGCGATTCTCAAACAAAAAACGTATGGCAGCACACCATTACACATGCAAACAATAGACCTAGGGATTAGGGATTATTCTGGATTACAGTGGTACTACACCTACTATACATGAAAAATGGAAGCTCTTTGCGCACCTTTTTGATCAAACGTGTGTCGGGCCCATCTACCAGCGTCAAGGTGGCTTCTGCAGATGGGTACCTAACACTACCAGAACTGCCTCTCCTGGGCCTGACCTAAGCCTGCAATGTTCAGAGCAGTGTAGGAACCAGCTATATTATACTCTGCTCAGAAGCCCTGGGCAGATTGGTGGGAAGTGCTCAATCTAAAGTAGGGCGCTATCCTCCAAACAAACGACAAGAAAATTTTGACTAGCACATCCATAGTCACAGGTGCACATCCATAAAGCTAGCATGTAGACAGCAAACAAAAATGTATGGCAGCACACCATTACACATGGAAACAATAGAACTAGGGATTCGGGATTATTCTGGATTGCAGTGGCACTATACCTATTATGCATGAAAAATTTAAGCTCTTTGTGCACATTTTTTATCAAACCTGTTGGGCCCATCTACCAGTGTTAAGGTGGCTTCTGCAGATGGGTACCTAACACTAACAGAACTGCCTCTCCTGGGCCTAACCTAAACCTACAATGTTTAGTCTAAATTTTCTTGATGTATGGGGAGGCATAAAGGACACAGACGCCAGCTGGTTTTCGGCGAAATTTTGGTGAGGCCGTCCATGCCAAAATTCCACTGTGTGCCCTAAGCATAGATAGAATAAGGCTATAATGGAATAAAATTCATGTTATACTGGATGTTTTCGCATAAAGTTTTATATCAATCTGCTCAGCTTTTCCTGCTCTATAACATGCTGCCTGCAGATCAGACACAACACAAATGGTGATACTATGGTCTTAGGTTATGCATCCCTTTAAGACTTCTACTATATTGCAAAGACTCCATTCTCTTCTCATATTATACTTCAGTATGGCCTTGATGATCTCATTATTACGTGGATTTACTAATTCTTGAAATACTTCAGAAATATGAACTTCCGCTTTCAACATTTCCTGCTCCCTTATGTGACAGTAGATGCAGTTCCCCATGTAAAATAATTTATGAAAGCTATGATACATACAATGTCTTGAAGAAGTGATAAAATTGTTATTTCATAGCTTTAGCTGCTTTTGAAAAGCTGGGGCACATCCAGCATGACAACAGTTATAGCTCAAATAGGGGTAATACTAGAAAACTAGGAATTGGGGAAACTAAGTGACAGCCCCTGGGGGCCGCCTAATGGCAGTCATATACTGTAATTTGACCAGCATTGAATAAAGAGCACAGTGGTGGTTTTGTAGTGTACTGCCACAGTGGTTATTTCTAAGTGGGCCCAAAAGCTCTGCCACACAGGGGCATTCATAAGAGGGTTGGGTAAAGGGGTTAAAACTCCCCTCTCACTATATCTCTTTGCAGAATGCTCTACTGGCCTGGCACTGTTGTAAATGAGTGGCACTTAGCTGCCACTGTTAATATGAAGGGACTATTATTTATTGGGTAATCACTTTAACATGCTTATAGTGGGCCCTCTGTTGGATATAATGTGGCTGTTAATAAGTTCTGATGGTGTTGTCATCACTGGCACTGTGGTCATATAGTTGTGTACTGTATAGCAATGTTGTTTATTTTGTAGGAAGGAACAAGGGGCCGTCATTGATGGTCGGTACGTGTCACCAATGTTCCTGGCCTCCGTGAGGTAAGAGCCGTTTTTTTTCAAGTGTCATTATTGCAGATTGCAGTCTGACACTTCAGCTGTTTAATATGGCTGTAAAGCTGATCCAGGATAGCTTTTACTGGGAGTAGTCAAAAGTTCTGGGTGGATGGCTACTCCCCACATTCCAGGCCGGGTCTTGTCAGGCTTATAAAGTAGTCAGCACTATCAGGTGGTGTGGATTTTACCTCCATCTGACAGTGAAGCTGTGGAGTCCTCTGTGCTGAAGGCTGCAAACAGGCATGCAGGCCGCCTGGAAGCCTGCCACTGAACTTTTCTGTGGCCGAGTATTCAGCCGGGTGTGACACCTAGGATTTCAGGTCAACATTGTTTGTTTTGCTGTGTATGAACAAACACCAAGACTGCTTTGTTTTGCTGTGTATGAACAAGCACCAAGACTGTTATGTGTGAATAAAACACTAAAGTTTAAATTTATAACCTGTTTCCTTCCCTCTATTCTGAGTCCGCTAACCTGTCTACCAGAGAAAATCGCCACAATTTGTACAGCATGGCTAAATTATTTATATGTATTGTATGCTGGCATGATTTCTGCAGTATGACAGCATTATTTATGTACATTGTATGGTGGCATTAGTTACAAGCACAGTATGTTAATGCTATTTACTGTATGTACATTATATGGTAGCATTATGTATATGTTATATATTAGTGCAGTATAACAGTGTTATTTATTAGTATTTTTGGTGGTATTAGTTACATAAACTGGATGACAGTATTATATATTAGTGCAGTATAACAGTGTTATTTATTTGTATTATTTGGTGGTATTGGTTACATGTACTGTATGACAGTATTATATATTAGTGCACTATAACAATGTTATTTTTTGTATTGTTTGGGGGTGTTAGTTATATGTACTGTATGGCATTATTATATATTAGTGCAGTATAACAGTTTTATTTTTTCGTATTGTATGGCAGTGTTATTTACATGTATTATATATTAGTACAGTATAACAGTGTTATTTATTTGTATTGTATGGTGGTGTTAGTTATATGTATTGTATGGTAGCATTATCTGTGCACATTGTGTAGTGGACATTTGCAAACAAATCCAGTTTTGTTGGAATCCAAAATAACTTCATTTTAGCACTCTTCCAGGAAAGCCAGAACTGCATACCCTCAGATTCTATATAAAACATGTTTGCCCTCAATAAACCCCTGCTGATGTTTCGTAATAAGTGGAAAGGTCTCCACATGTTCTGCTTGTGCTTCTTTGGCAGGATTAGTAAATCTAAATGGGCACCGCTTAAGTGCATTTGGCGCCAGGACAGTATGAATGAGTCACCAAGAGCCCGCAGCTAGAAATAAAAATCTGTGTAAAGCTGTGTATAGTTAATTAAAATGACAAATAAGAATTCCATGTTTTGTCTGACTAGAAATAGCACAAATATCACGTTGCATAGGTTCACGTATCTGATTTATTCACATGTACACTGGAAGAAAGCTGAATGACGCGCAATACGGGAGCTATTAGGACACGAGTTGTTGTGGTCACTTTTGAACAGCTTTCAGAGATTGTCACCCAGCTCCCTGGGAAGTCTGCTGAGATATGCACTCTTGTATCCTTCACTTCCAGATAGCTATATGACTAAGGGCTCATGCACAGGACATTATGGCTTTTTCAGTGTTTTGTGGTCGGTTTTTTACTGATCCGTTGTTCCGCTTTTTGTTTCCGTTGTGTTTCTGTTTCTTTTTCGTTTTTCCGTATGCTATATACATTATACAGTAATTACATTAAAAAAAATTGGGCTGGGCATAACATTTTCAATAGATGGTTCCACAAAAACGGAATGGATATGGAAGACATACAGATGCATTTCCGTATGTGTTCCATTTTTTTTGTGGACCCATTGACTTCAATGGAGCCAAGAACAAGAATAGGACATGTTTTATCTTTTCACGGTACGGAAATACTGAAACGGAATGCACACGTAGACACTTCAGCTTTTTTTGGCTGAACCGTTGAAATGAATGGTTCAGTATATGTACCGCATACTGAACTAAAAAAACGGCCAGTATACTGAACGCAAAATACTGTCGTGTGCATGAGCCCTAACTTAAAGGTGTTTTCCAAGTCCTCAGGATAGGCCATCAGTACCAGATTGATGGGGGTCCGACTCTCAACACCACCTCCGCAGTCTCCTTGTAGCTTACCAAGCACAGCGCTGTACTTTGTATAGTGGCCATGCTTATTATCACAGCTCAGCCCTATTCACATGACTGGCTCTGAGCAGTGCCTAGGCCACATGCAGAGACAGATTAATAATGATGCACTTGGAGCAAGTGCTCCAGGCCCCACTGTGCACCAATACTGAGTCACCAGTCACCAGGCCAATTCACCTGGTTACTGGGGCCCCTGCACCAAATTCCGGTGCTTTTCTGTGATGTAGGTGGTGTGATTAAGTCATCACGCCACCTGCGACGTTCCAAAGCCGCAGATCCACCAGAGGCGGCCAGGCCCGACGCATCGCTGCGTTGTGGGACCGAGGGCAGGTGAGTATATGTAGTATGTGTGCACTGTATTCAGGGAGTTCCCAGTCACACAAAAGAGGCCCTGTATATCTCATATATATACAGACGTGGACAAAATTGTTGGTACCCTTTGGTCAATGAAAGAAAAAGTCACAATGGTCACAGAAATAACTTTAATCTGACAAAAGTAATAATAAATTAAAATTCTATAAATGTTAACCAATGAAAGTCAGACATTGTTTTTCAACCATGCTTCAACAGAATTATGTAAAAAAATAAACTCATGAAACAGGCATGGACAAAAATGATGGTACCCCTAACTTAATATTTTGTTGCGCAACCTTTTGAGGCAATCACTGCAATCAAACGCTTCCTGTAACTGTCAATGAGACATCTGCACCTCTCAGCAGGTATTTTGGCCCACTCCTCATGAGCAAACTGCTCCAGTTGTGTCCGGTTTGAAGGGTGCCTTTTCCAGACTGCATGTTTCAGCTCCTTCCAAAGATGCTCAATAGGATTGAGGTCAGGGCTCATAGAAGGCCACTTTAGAATAGTCCAATTTTTTCCTCTTAGCCATTCTTGGGTGTTTTTAGCGGTGTGTTTTGGGTCATTGTCCTGTTGCAAGACCCATGACCTGCGACTGAGACCAAGCTTTCTGACACTGGCTAGTACATTTCTCTCTAGAATTCCTTGATAGTCTTGAGATTTCATTGTACCCTGCACAGATTCAAGACACCCTGTGCCAGACGCAGCAAAGCAGCCCCAGAACATAACAGAGCCTCCTCCATGTTTCACAGTAGGGACAGTGTTCTTTTCTTGATATGCTTCATTTTTTCGTCTGTGAACATACAGCTGATGTGCCTTGGCAAAAACTTCGATTTTTGTCTCATCTGTCCACAGGACATTCTCCCAGAAGCTTTGTGGCTTGTCAACATGTAGTTTGGCATATTCCAGTCTTGCTTTTTTATGATTCGTTTTCAACAATGGTGTCCTCCTTGGTCGTCTCCCATGTAGTCCACTTTGGCTCAAACAACGACGGATGGTGCGATCTGACACTGATGTTCCTTGAGCATGAAGTTCACCTTGAATCTCTTTAGAAGTCTTTCTAGGCTCTTTTGTTACCATTCGGATTATCCGTCTCTTAGATTTGTCATCAATTTTCCTCCTGCGGCCACGTCCAGGGAGGTTGGCTACAGTCCCATGGATCTTAAACTTATGAATAATATGTGCAACTGTACTCACAGGAACATCTAGTTGCTTGGAGATGGTCTTATAGCCTTTACCTTTAACATGCTTGTCTATAATTTTCTTTCTGATCTCTTGAGACAGCTCTTTCCTTTGCTTCCTCTGGTCCATGTCGAGTGTGGTACACACCATATCACCAAACAACACAGTGATTACCTGGAGCCATATATATAGGCCCAATGGCTGATTACAAGGTTGTAGACACCTGTGATGCTAATTAGTGGACACACCTTGAATTAACATGTCCTTTTGGTCACATTATGTTCTGTGTTTTCTAGGGGTACCATCATTTTTGTCCATGCCTGTTTCATGAGTTTATTTTTTTACATAATTCTGTTGAAGCATGGTTGAAAAACAATGTCTGACTTTCATT
Source organism: Bufo gargarizans (assembly GCF_014858855.1). Taxonomy (NCBI): domain Eukaryota; kingdom Metazoa; phylum Chordata; class Amphibia; order Anura; family Bufonidae; genus Bufo; species Bufo gargarizans. The sequence goes on along the minus strand of NC_058081.1, from coordinate 468,951,073 downwards.
GGTTAACATTTATAGAATTTTAATTTATTATTACTTTTGTCAGATTAAAGTTATTTCTGTGACCATTGTGACTTTTTCTTTCATTGACCAAAGGGTACCAACAATTTTGTCCACGTCTGTATATATATATATGAGAGTCTGTCTGTACATCTGTCTGTCAGTTCTTTATGTGCGACCAAACAACTGGACCGATCTTCACCAAATTTGGCACACAGGTACATCAGGTGTCCGGGAAGGTTTAAGACCGGGTCTCAGGTCTCTAGGATATTCCCAAAAAATAACCTGTATTAGCCAATAGAAGCCTGCAAGTCTTTGTCTTCATATCCCAACTACCATACACACGGTCACATTTCCCTTATCAGCCAATAGAAGCTCGCAGGCCGTTTTACTCCAGGTTTCCATAACAACCCAGCCATTTTTCTTCACTGCTGTAGGTCAGCTTTAGGCTAGGGCTACACAACGATATGTGTCGCGCGACAATAAGTCTCATGACACATAGGCCAATGTATCAATTCAGATGTAGCTGTTGGATATTTATAGTTCCTTTTGCATATTACAATAGAGGCAATGATGTGGCCAAAACATATCCTTATACAATTCTCTGTTACAAAGTAAATCGTTACCGCATTATTTCATCAGCGTTCTTCTTCTCTGAGCAGTATCACTCTCCGGGAATCGGCCTCCAGACACTCCACGCTACATCTGAACTGATACATTGGGCATTACTGAGACTGTTTTATGAATTTGAACATTCTAATAAACAATCATGTGCTCAAACTATTTACCTAATCATGCATGCTAATTATATTGATCCAGGAATGAATGTTCAGTTATACTAATACAAATCTATACGGTTTATCTTTGCAGTCAGGGTTTTTTTTCATTTATTTTAGGGATTTTATGTTATATGTACTCAGCTAGGATCCTTTGGGATGTTTTTATTGAAGAATCATATTTCATGCGATTTGTCTATATATGTGGATGAAATAAAATTCCCCTTTATTTTTGACATTTTCCTTGGTACATTCTTGGATGAAAGAGTGCCTGTTTATTATCATGTATTATTATTTACCGATATCTTTTAATGACACACACAAACATTAAATGAAATAGATTAAATATACCCGTGCAAAGCCGGGTCCTTCTGCTAGTATATATATATATATATATATATATATATAAAGGGGAGCATGGAAAAGGCACTATATATAAAGTGGGGCACAGAAGAGGCACTGTATATAAAAGGGGCACAAGAGAATCACTAATTGGGGCACAGAAAAGGCACTATATAAAAGGGGGAACAAAAGAGACACTATATATATATAGGGGGAACAGACAAGAGGCACTATATATATAAAGGTGGCACAGAAGAGGCACTATACACAAGTTGCACCAAAAAGAGGCACTGTACAAAGGGTGCCCCGAGAAGAGGCACTGTACACAGGGTGCCCCGAGAAGAAGCACTGTACACAGGGGGCACAGAGCTTGTAGAACTATGTATTCGTTTCAGAGTGTGTGACAATATACACTGATGTTCAAAAGGCATTCAGGCTCCATATCTCACCATCTAGTACAGCTTTGAACATGAAGCTACCATCATTTTATAGACAATCATCTTGGCTATCTCATACATAAATTGGACTTGCAAAATTTAGCATATGATTAGTTATGCAGATTCTTGTCATATAACTGCATTGTTACTGTTTTGCTCCTGGTGGTGGAACAATCTCTTTCTTATTGGATACTACAGTGTACAACCTGTTCTCACAGTCCCTAATAGCTAAGAGTGTTATTAAGTTAATTCCCAAGTGAAAGGTCACTAGTTTGAATCCAAGAGCAGCCATGAAGTTGATTTCCCAAGAAAAAAGAAACGGCAACATCCAGCTCATCGATAGCAGTATCTCAGCCAAGAAAATTGCCAAACTGAATCATGTGAGTGCCATGACAGTTGGAAGAATACAAAATGAAGTCTGTCCATCCACTCCAAAGCTCAGGGGTGGATGTCCAGACAAAATATCGAAGTCAGCTTATCACAGGGTCTATCCGTTCTGGAGTGACAAACACAGCAGTGGAGGTGGCTCGTATGCTTCGTAATAGTGAGATCATAGACATCCATGCAAGCACCGCCGACACGCATTACACAAGTCTGGAATGGTTGCCCAAAAAAGCTGAAGCAACCCCAACTTCAATATCGTCAGAAGAAGAGTTGGCTCAAGTTTGCAAAAAATTACAGACAGTGGAGAGTAGAAGATTGGAAATGGGTGATTTGAAGCAATGAGACAAAAGTCAGTAGACTGGGCTCTGATAAGTGTGCAAATGGAAAAGATGGAAACAAGAGAAAAGGGGGCTAACGGATTGAGAAATTGAAGGAAATGTCATGTTCAGTGGAGGAAGCCTGATGATATGTGGTTGTTTCACAGCCAAAGGCGTTGGATACTTGACCAGGATTGATGGTGGTCTCAATGTTGAGCTATATGTGAGTATCTTACAAGACAAGTTACTTCGTACATTCGAGTACTATGGGTATGAAAAGGACAACGTAGTGTTCCAGCAGGACAATGACTCGAAGCATACGTTGAAATTGGTGAAGAAATGGTTCAATGACAATGAAGTAGGGGAGCTGGATTGGTCCCCACAGTCCTCAGAGCTTAACCCAATCGAACACTTGTGGATAGAGTTGAAGAAAAAGCTGTATTCGTACCCAAATAAGTTTACCAGTATGCACCAGCATTGGGAACGTGTAGAAAAGACCCAGGAACAGATTTCGGTCAAGACATGCTTGAATCTGATCGAGAGCATGCCCAGAAGGATTCAGACAGTGTTGAAAGTCAAAGATGATGTACTAACAAAATAATAAAAATACAAATTTAGAATTTTAGGTGAAAAACAGTAACAATGCAGTTAAATGACAAGAATCTGCATAACTAGTCATATGCTAAATAGTTAAAAGTCCAATTTATGTATGAGATAGCCAAGATGATTGTCTATAAAATGATGGTAGTCTCATGTTCGAAGCTGTAGTGGATGGTGAAATATGGAGCCTGAAAGTCAAAAGTTCAAAACATTGTTACACCTTTGCTCGTTAGTATAGTATATACAGAGGGCACAGAGTGTGTGGCTCCACCATTTGGAGCAGTTTGTATGTGACACTTTATTTTTAGGGTTCGCAGTATGTAATATTCAGTGTACGCTGTGGCACTAATAGGAGTTTTTCTTAGCATACAGGGTGCAAATGTGTTGGCAAAGTGAGAAGCTAATCTGGAATGCAAAATCTGCAGAAAAAAGTCATGGCTGGGAAAAGTTATGATGGTGGTCTGAACTGGATGGAGAAGAACTCTGGAGGAGAACGGATAAGGCTAGTTTCACCCTAGCTGTATTTTTTTCTGATAGGCTGTCCTGGCAGAGGAAAATCCTGCCAGAAGACATTGTATTTGTCATAAACAGATAGTACCTGACCCGTCCGTAGCCCATTGACTTGTTGGGGATCCAGACTGTTTCCGCCATTAGTGCCAGGTTTTGGCCGGACAAAAAATGCTGCATTCAGCAGTATTTGTCCAGCAAATCCCGCCATTAATGCCGGATCCCCGCCAAGATGCATCACAGTCAATGGGGCCTGGCGGTGTTCGGGCCTTTTCCAGCTATGTCAAGTAGGATGTCTTCCAACAGGCTGTTCTGGCAGAGGAATGTATCACTAGTGTGAAACTAGCCTAAGGAGGGATGATTCACACTTCTAGAAAGGCAGGAGGCTCCTGTGATGTTCAGAAGTAGTTCAGAAGCAGTTCTTTTATCAGGATCAGGATCTTAGCTAGCTGTGACACACCTTCAATTCGTCTCAGCCATCTTCTAAGTTTTTGTTACCAGGGACGGATCTTGCCTTACAACTGTCAGTGGGACTGGAAGTGAGACCCTTAGTGGCCATGACTTTACAGCCTTTTTTTAGGTGGATGCAGGCATATTTTTTAAAATGAAGTGACTTAGAAATTTGCTAGTTTCACCATTCTGTATTAAATGAAATTGTGTAGAGCGACTCTTTAAACTTTGATCTTATGCTATACTTTGATCTGATACTATCCATTCACATCTTCAATGGAGGCTCCATTCAGTGCCTCCATTATAGATTCTGTCAAAAAGACCGGACAAAAAAGTCCTGCATGCAGGACTTTTTTGTCTGGTAAAAAAGCAGCTTCCCAAACGGAAACTGAAAGGACCTGATTGTAGTCAATGGAGTCTGTTCAGCGTTGTTAGCTTTGGTTTTGTGCTAAATCGGGCACTTCCGTTATTTTCATTGTTCTGTTTCTGTAACGGAGCAGTACACTACGTGCAGAATTATTAGGCAAATGAGTATTTTGACCACATCATCCTCTTTATGCATGTTGTCTTACTCCAAGCTGTATAGGCTCGAAAGCCTACTACCAATTAAGCATATTAGGTGATGTGCATCTCTGTAATGAGAAGGGGTGTGGTCTAATGACATCAACACCCTATATCAGGTGTGCATAATTATTAGGCAACTTCCTTTCCTTTGGCAAAATGGGTCAAAAGAAGGACTTGACAGGCTCAGAAAAGTCAAAAATAGTGAGATATCTTGCAGAGGGATGCAGCACTCTTAAAATTGCAAAGCTTCTGAAGCGTGATCATCGAACAATCAAGCGTTTCATTCAAAATAGTCAACAGGTTCGCAAGAAGCGTGTGGAAAAACCAAGGCGCAAAATAACTGCCCATGAACTGAGAAAAGTCAAGCATGCAGCTGCCAAGATGCCACTTGCCACCAGTTTGGCCATATTTCAGAGCTGCAACATCACTGGAGTGCCCAAAAGTACAAGGTGTGCAATACTCAGAGACATGGCCAAGGTAAGAAAGGCTGAAAGACGACCACCACTGAACAAGACACACAAGCTGAAACGTCAAGACTGGGCCAAGAAATATCTCAAGACTGATTTTTCTAAGGTTTTATGGACTGATGAAATGAGAGTGAGTCTTGATGGGCCAGATGGATGGGCCCGTGGCTGGATTGGTAAAGGGCAGAGAGCTCCAGTCCGACTCAGACGCCAGCAAGGTGGAGGTGGAGTACTGGTTTGGGCTGGTATCATCAAAGATGAGCTTGTGGGGCCTTTTTGGGTTGAGGATGGAGTCAAGCTCAACTCCCAGTCCTACTGCCAGTTTCTGGAAGACACCTTCTTCAAGCAGTGGTACAGGAAGAAGTCTGCAAGGTAAGAAAAACATGATTTTCATGCAGGACAATGCTCCATCACACGCGTCCAAGTACTCCACAGCGTGGCTGGCAAGAAAGGGTATAAAAGAAGAAAATCTAATGACATGGCCTCCTTGTTCACCTGATCTGAACCCCATTGAGAACCTGTGGTCCATCATCAAATGTGAGATTTACAAGGAGGGAAAACAGTACACCTCTCTGAACAGTGTCTGGGAGGCTGTGGTTGCTGCTGCACGCAATGTTGATGGTGAACAGATAAAAACACTGACAGAATCCATGGATGGCAGGCTTTTGAGTGTCCTTGCAAAGAAAGGTGGCTATATTGGTCACTGATTTGTTTTTGTTTTGTTTTTGAATGTCAGAAATGTATATTTGTGAATGTTGAGATGTTATATTGGTTTCACTGGTAAAAATAAATAATTGAAATGGGTATATATTTGTTTTTTGTTAAGTTGCCTAATAATTATGTACAGTAATAGTCACCTGCACACACAGATATCCCCCTAAAATAGCTAAAACTAAAAACAAACTAAAAACTACTTCCAAAAATATTCAGCTTTGATATTAATGAGTTTTTTGGGTTCATTGAGAACATGGCTGTTGTTCAATAATAAAATTAATCCTCAAAAATACAACTTGCCTAATAATTCTGCACTCCCTGTATAATGGAATATGATAGCGCTCTAGTGAATACAGCCTAACAGAAACCTGTATTTAGGGGATGTAAAAATAGCGCTTTGTGCACTGTACATCTTTCCCCTTCTCTCTGCATAGTAAACAGGCTGTCCATGTGTATGATGCACATATAGATCTAATGCGTTTGTGAGTAGGTATGTATGTAGAAGTTATTATATCTGTAGTATAAACTTGTCAGCTATCCTGGAACATCTGGGAGGCTCCCAGAAAACTTGGTAAATTCTCCACATGGGGCATAGAGGACACATCATGAAAACAATGTCCAAGTCTTACTGATTGTCCTCCAGTATGTGGTGGAGGAGGTCATGACATTAGTTGGGGTCCCCCAATGAATGGAGTGCTCCATATTCCTGGAACCCTTAATCTTGCCCTAGCCATGTAACCAATGAATTACTTGTACCTCGAAGCTAAAGTTCGGTTCCAAGTTTTAAACTGGTTTTCCACTTTAAAAATCAACAACCAAAGTTATTAAATGAAGTCATGCGCGACTTTGTGAATAACTGACTTTGAGAGGGATCTCTGTACAGTATTATTCTGAAGTTTTGAACTAAGCGACTTCGGATCTAGCATCTGAAGATCTCTTCACTCATCACTATTTATGACCTTTTAGTAATTTAGAGATATGGTTTATTAGATGACCAGCACAAAGTGAAATTGAAAAGTACTATTCACACAGCTAGAAAAAACGGTTAACCCTTTGTGACAGAACAGCTCAATATTTTTAATAAAGACCAATTGAAAACATTATTTTTAGCCCAAAATGAGTAAAATGCAATCTTAAAAAAAAGTGTCCCAACCAGACTGACAGAAGGTGGGACAAGTAGGCAGGGCCAACACTATAGGGGGGTCAGCTATACCATTTGCAGTTCAGGCCAGCCTGAGGCCTTAGAAGTCTGAATCCCTATATCATCTGTATACTGCATCATAGCCTTCAAGGCTAGTGATCAATGAGGGTGAATGGCAGAGCAGGAAGCCATAGGCTCCTGTACCCGCCACAGTATTCAACTGTATCACCATCCTGATGATAGGGGTGGAGCTGAATTGAGGAGGGCACCTGTGGTACCCAGCTGGGTACATAAGTACCTGATGCTTCAATTGTTAATTAATGCTGGGAGCGTCAAATCCTTATGTACCTGGCGGCTTAGCTTGGGAAGGGCTCAGGTGGCCCCCTGGGCATAGGCCCACTGAGAAATTCCCCAGTAGGGTCTATGGCCCCCTAGCAAAGCAATTGGAGCATTGAATGGGGAGATCTCTGGACCCATGAGAGGTACAGGACTGGTTCTAGCTTTGGTAGACATGAATTGTCATATACTATATGATGTCTGATTTTCAATTTTTACATTAATCATAGGATAATTAAAAAAATTCTCTCTCTTATGGTCTAAAGCCCTCTACAGATCTATGCATTTCCAAGGTAACAGACAACAAACAAACTCTGTGTCTAAGGCCTTATGCACATGAACTTATTTTCTTTCCGTGTCCGTTCAGTTTTTTTTTTTTTCGGACTGTATGCAGAACCATTTATTTTAATGGGTCCGCAAAAAAAAAACAGAAGTAACTCCGTGTGCATTTCGTATGTCCGTATTTCCTTTCTGCAAAAAATAGAACATGTCCTATTATTGTCTGCATTATAGACAAGGACAGTACTGTTCTATTAGGGGCCAGCTGTTCCGTTCCGCAAAATACGGAACGCACAGGGACGTCATCTGTATTTTTGGTGAACCGCAAAATACATACAGTCATGTGCATAAGCCCTAATCCTGCAGTCATACTTTTATTTATTAATTGTCATCTTTATGTAGGTTACCAAGAAGTAGGAGATAGCTGGTAGAGAGTACGACTGGAGGATCAGACTACAAATGTTTTGTTGTCTGTTACCATGGAAACACATAAGTTTGCATAGATACTGTATAAACATTTTTAATCAAATAAGAAAAATTGGATGTGAAGGTATACCTAGCCTGTAAGAGAACAAGTAGACGCCATTTGAATAGAGTTTTTGATATTTTATTGTTAGCCTCTTTTATGTTGAACATGTGCTCAAGTTGCTGCATGAATGCTCAAGTGGCGATCGACTTAAAATGATCCAAAAAGATCTCCAAAAAATATGAAATGTCTCTTCTTCTGTTCTTCTGAAAAACATAAAATTGTACACATCATTCCTTGTCTTTTAAAGGAAATATACATATACTGTCTATAGCTATCCAATAATCCAGGATATTTCATTATCTGTCACTTTTCCAGGATATAACATTGATAATCTACTTGGAGGATGAGGCGTAATCGTTAGCGGGCCAGTAGCTGTCATAACTCCATGTTCATCCATGTGGATGTGTCTGGTACTGCAGCTAACGCTAGCTGATCTCTATTTACGGTACTTGAATGAGGCACAGCAGATACAGCCACATGGATGGCGTTTGGTTCTGCGTCTTCAGCACTCACAGCAAACCGTTCTGCTCATTAGTGGGGATCCCCATTCATTCCTATCTCTAGTTCACTGCAATGTCTTACGTTGGATGGTGTCCTGTGTGGTACCGTGCTATGGTGTACTAACATGCCATACATGGCCTAAATAACAGTACTGCCATCAATATACACTGCCAAAATAATACACAGTACAATATCTGAATAACGGTACCACACAGTACCGCCATGCAATGACCAAATAACTATTTAATACATAAAGCAATCTAGTAATAGTGCTATATAGCGTCATTACTCCCACACAATGTGGGCACTGCATTGCTGTATGTGGGCACACCCAGCAGCTGTGAAGGTGACTGGAGTATAATAGATGATATAACTCCAAATCCGTACAAGACAAGTTACATAGCATACGGTTTAATATTAAGCACTGTGTTGCTCAATGTGGATATCATTCAGAACTATATGGGAAATGTATGGCTCTTCATGGGAATAGCATAGCACTATATAACTTTGTCTGCATAACATGACACAATATGGCCATGCGAGCACTATTTGGCTATTTGGGCACAGTATGGCAGTATGTTAGATCTGCATTGTTCCATGTGTGCGTATCCATCAGCTTTGGGTGTGACTGGACTACAAGGGTGCATTAACATGCGGAGAATCATTTGATAATTGTACATAATTGTGGCACTCGTTTAAAGTGGCTTTCACGTGGCATGATGTAAACAGAATTGGGGACGAATGATCGTTACTAAGATCATTCATTCAACATTAAGTTTGCATATTGTTGGCAGGGCATCCCCTGCTTACATGGGGGGATGTGCCTCCGAATAAGGTCAGTTTTTTATCTAGGTGATTGGCAGCATGTTTACTGTGCACTGGCAGGTGTAAAATGGTTCTAAGAGGTTATGTAAAGGTTCATTTACAGTACATGGGCCAATACACTGAGCCAGGGTGGGACTGGCCATAGACCCTACAACGTATTTTCTCAGAGTGCCGATGCCCATAGGGCCACCCAAGCCCTCCTCAATGCCGCTGGCTAGGTACATGCTACTAGGGGAACTATAGGGGTCATTATTACAGGAAGTCTAGGCAGCATGCTGAAGGTAAGGCTGGCTTGGTGTTATGGCCCACATCTCACCTCCTAAGCCCCCTGCTCTATATCCATATTAGAGACAATTGAAGGAGGAGGACAGAACTAGAGTTGTTGCGATACCAAATTTTTGATTCGGTTTCGATACCATGAAAAAGTATTGCGATACTCGATACCATTCGATACCACGCGAAAAAAATAAACAAAAAAAGCCACGTGCATCCCTCATTTTTAAAAATGGCGAATCGCGCAGTTTTTATTTTATTTTTTTCTGTTCCGGCATTCACCACCTAGATTTTTTTTTATATTTTAATAGTTTGGACTTTTCTGACGTGGCGATGTAATATGTTTATTATTTATATATTTTATATGTGAAATTGGGAAAAGGGGGTGATTTATACTTCATATTTTAGTGTTTTGTTTTTTTTTGTTTTTTTTTTACACTTTTTATTTAATAACTATTTCCCCCCTTAGGGGCTAGAACCTGGGATCTTTCATCCCTTTTCCTATTCAGCCTGATAGATCTCTATCAGGGTGAATAGGACTTCACACTGTCCCTGCTGCTCTGTGCTTTGTGCACACAGCATCAGGGATGTTACCATGGCAACCAGGGCTTCTGTAGCACACTGGCTGCCATGGTAACCGATCGGAGCCCCAGGCTTACACAGCTGGGGCTCCGATCAGAAGCTGCCACTGCACCACCAATGAGGGGGAGGGGAGACGTCCCTGTGGCCACTGCCACCAATGATTTTAATACTGGGGGGTTGAGAGGGGCCGGCGCACTGTGCCACCAGTGATTTTAATGGGATGGGGGGGGGTTGAGGGGGGGGGGGCACACTGCACCACCAATGATAATTACCCCTTTATACAGGAGGCGGGTACTGGCAGATCAGCGGCAGTTAACTGCCGCTGATCGCAGCTCCCTGTCAGGGGCAGGGTGCCGGCAATGCGATTCTGCTGCCGGCACCCGCCTCCTGTATGTGTTAAAGACTGACTACTGTATATGAGTCCAGACTTTCACTATTAGGCTACACACAGCGGCGCCCAGCGATGTCTCAGCACTCACCATTAGTCCTGGGCGCCGCTCCGTTCGCCCGCAGTGCCCCATTACTGTCTCCTCTCCTGCTCCACATGCTGCTGATTACTATCGGAGCGATGGGAGGAGACATCAGCTTCACTAGTGGGCGTTCCTTCTCCCTGCGCTGCGATTGGACAGCGCTACAGCCAGGAAGAAGGAACGCCCACTAGTGAAGCTGATGTCTCCTCCCATCGTTCCAATAGTAATCAGCAGCATGTGGAGCAGGAGAGGAGACAGTAATGGGGCACTGCGGGCGAACGGAGCGGCGCCCAGGACTAATGGTGAGTGCTGAGACATTGCTGGGCGCCGCTCTGTGTGGAAATAATCCTATCATTGGTGGCGCAATGCGCCCGCCCCTCCTCCGCCCCTCTCTTCTCATTGCCGCCCCTCCTCCGCCCCTCTCTTCTCATTGCCGCCCCTCCTCCGCCCCTCTCTTCTCATTGCCGCCCCTCCTCCGCCCCTCTCTTCTCATTGGTGGCAGCGGCAGCAGCACAGGGGGGAGGGAGGACAGCTTCCTTCTCCCCGTGCTGCTGAGAGAACATGAGCGCGCCGATAGCAGCACGCTCATGTTCAGAGATACTAGACTGCGCAGAAGCGCAGCCCAGTATCAAAAAAACAGAAATCCCGGTATCGTATCGATACCGGGACAAAAGTATCGATTGGGTATCGAAATTTCGATACCCGCAACAACCCTAGACAGAACGTGGCAGCTATTGAAGGCCACCACAGAGAGACAAGCTTCTGGGGAGGTTTTTGTGTCCCACAGTGGTACTTGGTTCTGTTGGATGGTATTCTGTGCTGCACTGTGGTATTACTGACCCTGCCTACTTATTTTGGCCCCATCTACTTGTGTTGCCCCACCTTCTGTCAATTTGGACCTACCTACAACACTGGAGCCACTTTTAGTTTTTTTTTTTCCAGGACCACTTTAAGTTCCCAGTCCGCCCCTGCAATGAGCAGTGAAAAGGGAAAAATATTCATAGGAACCCTCATTCCCGATCATTGCCCATTTACATGAAGCAATCATCACTGTTGTATGGGGATGAATGATCGCTACTACGATCGTTCATCCCCTTACAGTTTCATTGTTTCTTGGAAGCACATCTCTGCTTGCATAGGCCAATGTGCTGGCATAAGTGATAAGATCGGCCAGTTGTTGGCTAAGCGTGGACACATTTTCCAGCGCATTTACACAGGCCGATTACCAGGAACGTACAGACGTTTGATTCCAATGCCATCTTCCTGTGTCAATAGGCCCACGTCAAGATCAGTAAACAAAAGTAACACAAAGAATGTACACAGTTACTCAGCAGCATTAAGTACAGAGAACAAAACGGTGCATTGATAACAGAGCGAAGGATTATCACCTTGCTGAAAGACTGTCTCGCCCTGTCTGCATAGACCTTACACCTCTTCCAGAGTATACTGCATATTTCTAGTAGATGTTTCTTACTTTTATAATATTTATGGGTGTAACTCAACTTTCTAAATAATACAATGGTTGGCAGAGATTCAACTGTTTCATCTTCAGGCCAAATACAAGCACCAAATTGTGACAAGTTAGAAGAGATTTTGACGCCCCTATTTTCACATGTCACAAAATAACTGCTTCCTCTGGCCCATTAGATACCATGGCAGCTGATGAGTTGCTCTCATGATATTTCACTTGCTCACTATAGTCATAGCCTGGATAGAACAGTTTTTTCACACTGGAATTAGGGTACGTTTTATGTCATTAGCCATTATCAGGTAATAGGATCTGGTAGTATCGGATGAACGAGGAGGCCATGATATCTGTCATGGCTCCTGTCATGAAAGGCATGACACTAATGTGAGCAGAGCCTAATCCTAAGGAAATGACCTGTCATCACCACATATAACTTTTATTATTTTATAATTTGATAGTACTGAGGCTACTTTCACATTTGCGTTGTTAATTCCGGTATTGAGATCTGGCAGACAGATCCATTTTGATTTTGCATATCAGGATGCATCCATTCTGTTAGGATGCGGTTGTGTGAAATCAAAACGGGAAAAAAAACGTATCCGTCAGTAAATACATTGAAAGTCAGTGGGTGACGGATCCAGTTTTTAAAAGGGATCCGCTGAATTCCGGTATTGAGATCCT